>NC_041731.1:134873320-135177438 GCF_004115215.2 Ornithorhynchus anatinus | reverse complement strand
GGCAGGGCATGGGTCAGCCAATGCCGTTGCATCGTACTCCGCCAAGTTGAGTACAGCACTCCGCACACAGAAGGCGTTCGGTAACGATGATGATAATAATGGTTCGTAAATACCGTTGACTGATTGATTGCTCAGTAAATATCAGTAGTACAACTACTCTTTGTACGTGCTCAATCACTATTTTTGAAAGGATGCTTAGAGAAGAGCCACCTCCCAGGGAAATCGATATTACCCGGTGGTTGGGTCATCCCGGAAGATCCAGGGACCCCTCGATACTGCCATCTTGGTCAGTGACTACGGCATTTTCGTGGCCGCTCTATCTAGATGGCACTCATGCCTTGATTGATTCAGCTTCTTCTTCTGTTTTTCCCAAATGTCATTATTTATGAGTTTCTTCTGAATGATCTTTCTGTGGCAGCACAGGGAGTGGCATTTTGCTGCAAATCAACGTCATTTGTGCCCCAACTACTGGGGGAGTTTATTAAAAAAAATTCTCAAATCAACTTCTGAACAGATTTAATCGGATGAAACGGAAGTAATAAAGAGTTTCTCGGCAATCATGACACTCTAGCATTTTCAGAAGCACGATGGAATAATGAATAAACTCACAGAGCAATACTTTCCCTAATGGAAAGCGTCAGGAGTAGGAGTGTGGCCTAGTGGATAGAGCCCGGGCCTGGGAGTCAGGAGGACCCGGGTTCTAGTTCCGCCTCCGCCACTTGCCTCCTGTGCGATCTTGGGCGAGTCGCTTCACTTCTCTGTGCCTCGGTTACCTTCTCTGCAAAATGGGGACTAAGGCTGTGAGCCCCACGTGGGACATAAACTGTGTCCGACCTGATTGGCGTGTACTTACTCCAGCGCTCTGTACGGTGCCTGGCACGTAGTAAATGCTGAATGAATGCCATAAAAAGTGCTCAGTACAGTGCTCTGCACACAGTAAGTACTCCGTAAACAACTATCGATAGGTGGATTGGTCTCCTGAAAGTCAGTTCAGGAGGAACGTATCAGTCACTCAATCGATTGTCCTTATTGAGCATTTACTGTACTGAACGCTTGGGAAAGTACAATGCAGTAGAGTTGGTAGAGTAGACAGAATCCCTGCCCACAGGGAGCTGACAGTCTACAGGAGGAGATAGATGTTAAAATAGATTACAGATATGCAATACGTACTCAATTAATTTCGGCCGTTTGAGTTGTAATATTTTTATGTTCGTCTCCCCCATTGAAGTGTAAGTTTCTTGCGGGCGGGGAATGTGTCGCTTGGTTATTCTGTACTTCTCAAGCACCTAATTAAGTATTCCACTCGAGGAGGGGGTTCAATAAATAATATTAATAATGTTGGTATTTGTTAAGCGCTTACTCTGTGCAGAGCACCGTTCTAAGCGCTGGGGGAGATACAGGGTCATCAGGTTGTCCCCCGTGAGGCTCACAGTTAATCCCCATTTTACAGATGAGGTCACTGAGGCACAGACAAGTGAAGTGACTCGCCCACAGTCACACGGCTGACAAGCGGCAGAGCCGGGATTCGAAACCACGACCTCTGACTCCCAAGCCCGGGCTTTTCCCACTGAGCCATGCTGCTTCTCTGACCATAAGCTCCAAACCTAATGTACTGCACTTTCTCAAGCACTTAGTACATTGTTCTGCACATTGTAAGTACTCGATCGATCGATCAGTGGTATTTACTGTGTGCTTATTAAGTGCGTGGGAGCTGGAATATGACAATATAACAGAGTTGGAAGACACTTTCCCTGCCCCCAGTGAGTTTGCAGTCTAGAGGGGGAGAAAGACATTAATGTAAATACATAATTTATAATATATAATTTTTAGGTAGGTACATAAATGCTGTGGGGCTGAGGGCGGGGTGACTACCAAATGGCCAAAGTTCACAGATTAATAAATACCATTGATTGATTGGTTACTATGTCAAGAGCGGACTTTTCTGGACTTTTCATTCATTCATTCATTCACTAGTATTTATTGAGCGCTTACTATGTGCAGAGCTCTGTACTAAGCGCTTGGAATGCACAAATCGGCAACAGACAGAGACAGTCCCTGCCCATTGACGGGCTTACGGTCTCATCGGGGGAGACACACGAAAACAATAGCAATAAATAGAATCAAGGGGATGAACATCTCATTCAAACAATAACAACGGTTGCTTGGACCTGGGGGTACGCCCAAACTAGAGGAGTCTCATTTTTTTGTGATATTTGTTGAGCGTTTATTATGTGTCAAACACTGTTCTAAGCTCTGCACACAGTAAGCGCTCAATAAATACGGTCGAATGAATGAATGAATACGCGCTCGGGTAGAAACAAAAATACCATTATAAAAATACCATTACTATTATTAAACAAGTGAATCAGGTTGGACACAGTCCCTGCCCCACACTGGGCTCACAGTCTAAGTAGGAGGAAGAACAGGACAACCGAGTCACATAGAAGTTAAGTGATTTGTCCAAGGTCATCCATTCTTTCATTCATTCAATAGTATTTATCGAGCGCTTACTATGTGCAGAGCACCGTACTAAGCGCTTGGAATGGACAAATCGGTAACAGATAGAGACGGCCCCCGCCCTTCGACGGGCTCACGGTCTGATCCGGGGAGACGGGCAGAGGAGAACAATGGCAATAAATAGAGTCGAGGGGAAGAACATGTCATAAAAACAAGGTCCCACAGCAAGCATTTGGCAGAGTCAGGATTAGAACCCAGGTCCTCCGACTCCCAGGCCCATGTTCTTTCCGGGAGACCAGGCTGCTATTTCTATTCACTATTTCTGCTTGAGCTCTAAAGCAAAGCACCGCAGCGGTGCCTGACTAACAAAGTAATTCTGGAACTGATTAAAACGTCACTGACCGTAGGTGAAAGTAGCAAGCAAGGAACACTATTAGTCATGGGTGAAAGTCATCTGTTCTCTGAATTTTACTATAATTCCCCACTGCTTTTTCCTAGAAGGACTTTACAGAAGCGGCGATTTTTGCTAGGACGTGTTTTCACGATAATAATTCCGACAACGGTATTTGTTATGCCCTCATCACGCGCCGGGCGTTGGGTATCGTAAGACGACCGTCGCGGAAGAATAACGAGGAGGGCTCTTAGTGGCGCTTCGCCAATCTAGCGCGCGAGGCCTGAACGAGCACACGCCTACCTCCCGGTGCCCACCACCCGACACCCGTGGGCCCCTCGATTCATATTCCCGGGAGGAGGGAGGTCCCCGAAAAAGAAGAACGGCATCCCGGCACCAGGTGCGGAATGGCCCAGCTCCAGGAATGTCATCCTTATCTCACGGAGCGAGGACGAACACAGAAGTCTGCACTGGGGGGAAATGCCGGACTCGGTCAGGAGGAGGAGGAGACTTCCCAGAGGATGCGGTTGTGCCGGAAGGATTGATGGTAATAATAATGATGTTGGTTTTTGTTAAGCGCTTACTACGTGCAGAGCACTGCTCTAGGTGGTGGGGAAGATACAGGGTAACCGAGTTGTCCCCACGTGGGGCTCGCAGTTAATCCCCATTTTACAGATGAGGTCACTGAGACACAGAGAAGTGAAGCGACTCGCCCACGGTCACACAGCTGACAAGTGGCAGAGCCGGCATTCGAACCCATGACCTCGGACTCCAAAGGCCGGGCTCCTTCCGCTGGGCCACGCCGCTTCTCTGGAGGACAGGGAACAGCTTCTCTTAATGGAGAACCCGAGCGGGCCCCTCTTGTGCCATATCGATGTCCAGCGCCCCTCATCTCTGGGATTGACATATTTATATATACGCTCTATCTCTCATGATACGTTGATTGCCTCTTATTTCCGCACTCTAACTACCCCGCCTCGCCATGCTACAGTGGAGCACTATTGTATCGTTCCCCATTTAATAATAATAATAATAATAATATCGGTATCTGTTAAGCGCTTACTATGTGCTGAGCACTGTTCTAAGCGCTGGGGCAGATACAAGATAATCAGGCTGTCCCACGTGAGGCTCACGGTCTTAATCCCCATTTTACAGATGAGGTCACCGAGGCCCCGAGAAGTGAAGCGGACTCGCCCACGGTCACACAGCTGACAGGCGGCGGAGCCGGGATTGGAACCCATGACCTCTGACTCCTGAGCCGGTGCTCTCTCCACTGAGCCGCGCTGCTTCTCTAAGGTAAACGGACCACAGCGCCCGCTTGACTGAGACGCCACTCTGCCTTGATGCCGCTGCGGGTCCCGGGCAGCTGGGGTGGCGTCACCCTGCCCTGATCGGGGTGCGGGTATTGCTTCCCTATTCGGTCTACTTATTAAACGTCGCCTTTGCCTGCCTTGCCTCCCCGGCGCCTTTACGAACCGTGTCACGCGCGCTCCCTTACGTATCCGTGGGAAACGCGGCTCGTGCACTGACGGGCAGATACCAGATCGTCGGTTCGTTCCCAGTCCCTGGCCCACGTAGAGCTCGTCGTCTAAGAGGGAGAGCGATCGTGGAACTATTCCCATTTTACAGATGAGGGAGCCGAGTCCCAGAGAGTTTAAGCGACTTGCCTGAGGTCACGTTCGACGAGTCAGTGGCGGAGCCGGGGTGACAATCCCCCTCCGGACTGTAAGCTCGTCGTGGGCAGGGAACGTGCCTACCGACCTGGATGTATTCCGCTCTGCACCTAGTAACCGCTCAGTAGATACAATTGATTGATTGATTGATTCCAGGTTCCCCGGTTTTCCGGACTTTTCTCTTCAACTAGACTTCACTGGCTTACTATCTGGGTAGAACACAACGGGAGACCCAAACCAAGTCCGTCCCAGTAGAACGAGATCCACTTACTGGCCCCGGGGGGATTCCGCTGAGGAAGGAACAGTCACGCACACACGCGTAACGCTGGCCAAAGCATTAAGCTGCTCCGTTTACTGTTATCGCTAATGATAATAATAATGATAATGTTGGTATTTGTTAAGCGCTTACCATGTGCAGAGCACCGTTCTAAGCGCCGGGGGAGATACAGGGTCATCGGGTCGCCCCGCGTGGGGCTCACGGTCTTCATCCCCATTTTCCAGATGAGGTCACCGAGGCACCGAGAAGTGAGGTGACTCGCCCACAGTCCCACGGCTGACAGGTGGCGGAGGGGAATTCGAACCCATGACCTCTGACTCCCGAGCCCAGGCTCTTTCCACTGAGCCACGCGGCTTCTCCTATTAATGGTATTTGTTAGCGCTTACTGTGGGTCAGGCACTATATATACTAAATGCCGGGTTGGGTACAAACAAATCGGGTTGGACACAGTCCCTGTCCCGCAGAGGGCTCACAGTCTTATTCCCGTTTTACGGGTGAGATAACTGAGGCACAGAGAGGTAAAGCGACTTGCCCACGCTCACACAGCAAGTGAGAGGCGGAGCCGGGATCGGAACCCAGGTCCTTCGGACTCCCGGGCCCGTCCTCCATCCACTAGGCCACGCCGCTTCTTGTCTGCGTAAGTGTTGTAATAATAATAATAAGGTCGGTATTTGCTAAGCGCTTACTATGTGCAGAGCACCGTTCTAAGCGCCGGGGTGGATACGGGGTCATCGGGTCGTCCCACGTGGGGCTCACGGTCTTCATCCCCGTTTTCCAGACGAGGCAACTGAGGCACCGAGAAGTGAAGCGACTCGCCCGCGGTCCCACAGCTGACAAGTGGCAGAGCCGGGATCCGAACTCACGACCTCTGACTCCCAGGCCCGGGCTCTCTCCACTGAGCCACGCCGCTTCGCGGTGTATCGGTCACGGCGCGAAGCTGCTCCGTTTCGCAGCCTCTGGCTCAGCCTCACCGTACTGCGCTCTGCAGGGTGTGGGTTTCTTGATGTTCGCGCATCTTGACACTATATTTGTCACGGTTACAAAACGACAAGCGGTCCCGGTGTAAAGTAAGCTCCTCGCGGAGGGCGTGACGGTTTTGGATCGAAAATCCTTTCCCGGTGGGATCTTCGACCCCTGGCCATTCCTGGATGGCGAGTCAAAAGTAGAATGGCCCAGTTTGTCCATGACAAGAAGCGGTGAGGTCTAATGGAAAGAACCCCGGGCCCGGAAGTCAGAGGACCCGAGGTCTAATCCCGCTCTGCCGACTGCTTGCAACGTGACCTTGGGAAAGTTACTTAACCTCTCTGCGCCTCGGTCTCCTCAACTGTAAAGTGGGGTTTAAATACCCTGCTCGAGAAGCAGCGGGGCTCAGCGGAAAGAGCACGGGCTTGGGAGTCAGAGGTCTTGCGTTCTAATTCCGGCTCTGCCACTCGCCAGCTGGGTGACCGCGGGCGAGTCGCTTCACTTCTCGGTGCCTCGGTTCCCTCGTCTGTAAAATGGGGATGAAGACCGTGAGCCTCACGTGGGACGACCCGACGACCCCGTATCTCCCCCATCGCTTAGACCGGCGCTCGGCACGCAGTTAAGCGCTTGATAAATACCAACGTTATTATCATTACTTAGACCGTGAGCCCCGTGTGGGACAGGGGACCGTATCCAAACTTATCAACTTGCACTCACCCCACTGTGTAGAACAGCGTTTGACACATTCATTCATTCATTCAATCATATTTGTTGAGCGCTTAATGTGTGCAGAGAACTGTACTAAGCGCTTGGAAAGTACAACTCACCCACAGAGAGGGAAAATCCCAGCCTACGCCGGGCTTACAGTCTAGAAGGGGGGAGACAGACGTCGAAGCAAGTAGACGGGCATCAATAGCATCACTATAAATAAATAGAATTAGAGATTTACATACACATCAGAACAAGTAAAACGGGCATTAATCGAAATAAATAGAATTCTAGATACGTACATACATTCGCCGGTGCTGTGGGGCGGGGAGGGGAGCGGAGCAAAGGGAGCTAGTATTTATTGAGCGCTTACTGTGTGCGGAGCACCGTACCGAGCGCTCGGAACGGACGGAACGGTAACGGACAGAGACGGTCCCCGCCCTCCGACGGGCTCACGGTCCGATCGGGGGAGATGGACGGACGGGGACGACGGCGACGAACGGAGTCGAGGGGAAGAGCGTCTCGTTAAAACGATGGCGACTAAACAGAATCGAGGCGATGTACATCTCACTGACAAAATAAAGAGGGTGATGAAGCTACATACGGTCGAGCGGACGAGTACGGTGCCGAGGGGATGGGACGGGAGAGGGGGAGGGGCGGAGGGAGATGCGGGGAAAAGAGGGAGCAGAGGGAGAAAGGGGGGAGCTCAGTGTGGGAAGGCCTCTTGGAGGAGGTGAGCTCTCGGTAGGGTTTTGAAGAGGGGAAGAGTTGGGGTGAGGTGGGGGAACGGGGGGAGCCGAGGAAAAGGGGGCTTAGTCTGGGGTAACAAATCACCGGGTTACGTATTCATTCGTTCGATAGTATTTATCGAGCGCCGACTACGTGCAGAGCGCTGTACCGAGCGCTCGGGACGAACAAGCCGGCAACGGATCGAGACGGTCCCCGCCGTCCGACGGGCTCACGGTCTGATCGGGGGAGACGGACGGACGGGGACGATGGCAATAGCGCTTACAAAAGTATGATTTTTAAAAACCCCCAGGTCCTTGAGATCATCTAGCTCGGGCAGAACAAGTGGCCCCCGATTCCCGCGGTGGGGGGGGGGGGGGACGACGACGACGACGCTCTCTGTTTTGCCCAGCTCTGAAATGCCCCGACTTCCCTCCCACTTCCCCAAGGATTGTTTGGGGAGAGTTGGGCCCCAGGACCTTCCGTGAGTCCCCCCCACCCCCCGTGAAGTCCTCCGAACAACCAGTGCAGTGGGCTGAGGATGTCTCCGCCTCTTTCCAGCCCAGTGAGCGCGGCCGACTGGAAAACCAGAGGTACGGTCACCTGCCAACACGGAGGAAACGGAGAGGTTCCCTTGGAAACGCTCGACGGATCTGGGAATCTAAATGACCCAAATGAAAATCACCAGGTTTGCCCGGGGAGAGGCGACGTGGGCTAGGAGAAAGAGCAGGGGACTAGGAGTCAGAGGTTCCGGGTTCTAATCTCGGCTCTGTCACCTGCTTGCTAGGTAAACCCGGCCAACTCACTTCACTTCTCTGTGCCTCGGTCTCCTTAGACCGTGAGCCTCATGCAGGACAGGGACGGTAGAGAAGCGGCGCGGCTCAGCGGAGAGAGCCCGGGCTCGGGAGTCAGAGGTCGTGGGTTCGACTCCCGCCTCGGCCGCTCGTCAGCCGTGTGACCGTGGGCGAGTCCCTTAACTTCTCTGTGCCTCAGTGACCTCATCTGTAAAATGGGGCTTAACTGTGAGCCTCACGTGGGACGACCCGATGACCCTGTATCTAGCCCGGCGCTTAGAACGGTGCTCTGCCCATAGTAAGCGCTTAACGAATACCAACATTGTCCTCCAACCGGATTATCTTGACTTTACCCCAGCATTCGGTATAGCGCTTGACACGAAGGAAGTGCTTAATAGATACCATAATTATTATTAGAGGGGACTTGAGTTCTAGCCCCAGCACCCCCCGTCCCCCCCCCCCCCCGTCCCACCGTGTGACCCTGAGCAAGTCATTTTCCCTCTCTGAACCTCAGTCCCCCTTTCCGTAGACTAGGGACGAGATACCTGCTCTCCTTCCCTCTTAGACCGCGAGCCTCGTGTGGGGCAGGGACCGGGTCCGATCTGCTTACCCTTTATCTCAAGAGCGTCTGACGTGATGTAAAAAATACCACAACGGTCACGATAGCGTCATTCTGAATCGCACGATATTCCGAATAGGTTGAAATGTGGTGACGGGCCAAGGTGAAGTGAACCAAAGTCAGGTTCCCCATCTGAGGAGACGATTCTTCGAGCAAATGCCAGCGCTCGGAGAAAGCGCGTCGACTCCTTTAGGTCCTTTAGCTATCACCGAATAACTGATTCCTCCGGTTTCACCCGGTCCTAGAAAGGGTGGATACTAGCGGGACGGTCACCCGGTACACCGTCGGTCAATCAGTCATTCGTATTTACTGAGCGCTTAGCGTGGCGGATAGAGCAGGGGCCTGGGAGGCAGAAGATCATGGGTTCTAATCCTGAGCCCACAACTTGTCTGCTGTGTGAACTCGGGCGAATCACTTCACTACTTAGGGAAGCAGCGTGGCTCAGTGGAAAAGAGCCCGGGCTTGGGAGTCAGAGGTCATGAGTTCGAATCCCAGCTCTGCCCCTTGTCAGCTGTGGGACCGTGGGCGAGTCACTTCACTTCTCTGGGCCTCAGTTCCCTCATCGGTAAAATGGGGACGAAGATTGTGAGCCTCACGTGGGACGACCTGATCACCCTGTATCTACCCCAGCGCTTAGAACAGTGCTCGGCACATAGTGAGCGCTTAACAAACACCAACATTATTATTATTATCACTTCACTTCTCCCCGCCTCATCTGTAAAATGGGGACGAAGACTGTGAGCCCCACGTGGGACAATCCGATGACCTTGTATCTCTCCCAGCGCTTAGAACGGTGCTTGGCACATAGTAAGTGCTTAACAAATACCCTGACTATAATTATTATTACAAAGCACTGTACTAAGCTCTTGGGAGAGTACAATTCAATGGAGTTGGAAGACAAAATTCCTGCTCACAAGGGGCACACGATCCAGCTGGGGAGACGGACAGTAAAATGAATTGCCAAGAGGGGAAACGGGAGAGTAAGGCTACGTAGAGTAGTGTTGTGGGGCCGGAAGTGGGATGGATATCAAATGCTTAAGGGGTACAGATTCGAGTGGATGGGGGCTCGGAAGGGAGAGCTGCTTTGGAAAGGAGGCCTCACTGTTGTACGGCCTCTTGGAGAAGACGGGATTTTAATAAGGCCTTGAGGGTGGGGAGTCTGGCGGTCTGTCGATCCGCACGCGGTAAGCGCTCGCTAAGTACCACCGGATGAATGAAGTGGGAGGGCGTACCGGGCCAGAGGCAGACGGTGGGCGAGGGACTGGCAGCGAGAACTAACTCTCTTCCAAGCCCTACTGAGAGCTCACCTCCTCCAGGAGGCCTTCCCGGGCCGAGCCCCCCTTTTCCTCCGCTCCTCCTCCCATCCCCGTCAACCCGACTCCCTCCCTCTGCTCTACCCCCTTCCCCTCCCCACAGAACTCTCTACGTATTTATTATTCTATTTTATTAATGATGTGCATATATCTGTGATTCTATTGATCTATTCTGACGGTGTCGATGCCTGTCTACTTGTTTCGTTTTGTTGTCTGTCTCCCCCTTCTAGACGGCGAGCCCGTTGGTGGGCAGGGATCGTCTCTATCTGTTGCCGAACTGTACTTTCCGAGGGCTTAGCGCGGTGTTCCGCACACGGTAGGCGCTCAGTAAATACTACTGGATGAATGAATGAGATAGACGAGATCCAGGTACAATAAGCAGGCTGGTGTTAGGCTGTCTCTCCCCACTCCGGTCATTCATTCATTCAACAGTATTTATGGAGCGCTCACTACGTGCAGAGCGCCGTACTAAGTGCTCGGAACGGACAAACTGGTAACAGATAGAGACGGTCCCCGCCCTCTGACGGGCTCACGGTCTGATCGGGGGAGACGGACGGACGAGGACGACGGCAGTGGATAGAATCGAGGGGATGAACGTCTCATTAAAACGACGGCCAATAAATAGAATCGAGGCGATGTACATCTCCTTAACAAAATAAAGAGGGTGATGATAATCTATACGGTCGAGCGGACGGGTACGGTGCTGAGGGGAGGGGAAGGGAGAGGGGGAGGAGCAGAGGGAGAGGGGGGAAAGGAGGGTTTAGCCGAGGAGAGGTGAATGTGGGCTTCACTCTGCTGCCCAGATCATTTTCCTACAAAAACACCCGGGCCGTGTCTCCACTGGAGCACACGGGTGGTCGTGCTTTTCGCCTCGCCTCTCCTGCCCGCCCCGCCCTCCCGGCCTCGGGCCACCCGGGGCTCGGGGGGTCCACTGAGGGAGAGAGAAACGCAGGACTCACAAGAGCTTGTCAGATAAACCAGGCCCCAGAAGGAGCTGCCCAATCCCTGCGGGCACTGGAAGCTGGGGCGATAATGAGCTCTTCTCGCAGGGCCTTCAGAGGAAACCGGTTAGCTCCGACTTCTACTATTTTGACGCTTTGAATCCGCATGGAAGTGCCCCATTAGGAGAACATACTGACGAAAGTTACCGATGCTATAAATACTTTGGCAGTTCACATCTAGTATCTAGAGGTGATAGTAGGCTGCTCGCTGGGGTGATAAATAATGACTTTCGAAATTTCAATCTGGAACAACAACAACAAAAAAAATCCAACAGATTCTGAAGAAGAATTGCTCGCCTTATCTGGAAGAATTCATTTCAGAGCTGCTATCTGGAGCTTCAGTGTTATTTCTGTCTCCCTCTCTCTCTCTCTCCCTCTCTTCAAGCATATGCACATATGGAGAGAGAGAAAGATGGAGAGACAGAGAGAGACAGAGACAGAAAAGAACCGCACTGTACTCACATTATATGTTTGCATTATTCGTGGGTGGAATTCAACAAATTATAGATATCTATATATAGCATGTACACACGCACAAGCATGTGAATACACACACACACACACACACACACACGGAGCCGCATTGGTATTTGAAGGAGCTAATCCAGTGGGAAGACCCAGAGGCCGAAAGACCCTTTGCTGATTGCTGAAAGGCCTTTCCCAGACTAAACCCCACTTTTCCTCATCTCCCACTCCCTTCTGCGCCGACCCGTTCCCTTTGCTCTCCCCCCTCCTCGCCCCATAGCGCTTGTTCAATAGTATTTATCGAGCTCTTACTATGTGCACAGCACTCTACTAAGCGCTCGGAACGTACAATTGGGCAACAGAGACAGACAATCCCTGCCCAGTGACGGGCTCACAGTCTTAAGCGGGGGGACGGACGGCAAAGCAAAACAGAACAAAAGCAAGACAACATCATCAAGGTGATGATAATGATAACGTCGGCATTTGTTAAGCGCTTACTCTGTGCAAAGCACTGTTCTAAGCGCTGGGGGGATTCAAGGTGATCAGGTTGTCCCACGTGGGGCTCACGGTCTTCATCCCCATTTTGCAGATGAGGGAACTGAGGCTCAGAGAAGCGAAGTGACTCGCCCAAAGTCACACAGCTGACAAGCGGTGGAGCCGGGATTTGAACCCAAGGTCTGCTGACTCCCTAGCCTGGGCTCTTTCCACTGAGCCACGCTGCTTGTCTAAATAGAATCAAGGAGATGTACCCCTCGTCATCAAAATCGGTAGGGTAATAAACGATGTATAAAAATGAGCACAGTGCTGAGGGGAGGGGAAGGGGGAAGTGTAAATAACTGTCATTTTATTATTTTTATTGATGTCTGTTTATTCGTCTTGATGTGTCTCCCCCCCCCCCCCGGGGCGTGAGCTCACTGTGGGTGGGGATCGACACTCTCTATTGCCGTAGTGTCCTTTCCCAAGTGCTTAGTACGGTGGTTGGCACACAGCGAGCGTTTAATAAATACGATGGAACGAATGAGTGATTGCTGACCTTCCGTCCCCCTTTCACCCTTAGAGGCCGTGAAGGTCATCCCCGGCTCGGCGGCTACGGCCGCTGCGGCGCTGGCCTCCTGCGATGTGACCTGGGATGACGCGGGGGCCCCGGATCCCCGCTGCCTCCTTCCGCAAACCGGTATGAACCACTCCTCCCTGAATTTACCTCAACCCGCTCCCTCGACCGTCCCTCTCTCCCTCCCTCCAACGGGGCAAAATGAATAAAGCGGTGGCCTGGGAGACAGAAGGTCAAGGATCCCAATTCCGGCTCCACCACGTCTCTGCTGTGTGACCTTGGGTGAGTCACTTCGTCGCTCCGTGCCCCAGTTGCCTCATCTGGAAAACGGGGAGCGGGACTGTGAGCCCCATGTGGGACAAGCACTTTGTCCAACCCGATTTGCTTCCGTCCTCCCCGGCGTTTAGTACGGAGAGACGGTAATCGGGTGTGATAAGGGAGGGGAGTCTCTGTCTCTCTCTGTCTCTCTATCTTTATCTCTCTCCAGATGTGCATACGCTGACTGAATTCAGTCAGTGATATTTATTAAGGGCTTACTATGTGCAGAGCACTGTACTAAGCGCTTGGGAAAGGACAGTACAGCAATAGTGACGATCCCTGCCCGCACCAAATTTACAGTCTAGAGTCCCCCGGAAAGCCTCCGCTGCCCCCTCCCCTCATCCCACCCCATCAAGCGCTTAGTACAGTGCTCCGCACATAGTAAGAGCTCAATGAATACTATTGAATGAATGAATAATAATGTTGGTATTTGTTAAGCGCTTACTATGTGCAGAGCACCGGTCTAAGCGCTGGGGGAGATACGAGGTGAGCGGATTGTCCCACGTGGGGCTCACGGTCTTCATCCCCGTTTTACAGATGAGGGTCCTGAGGCCCAGAGGAGTGAAGTGACTCGCCCACGGTCACCCGGCTGACGAGTGGCAGAGCCGGGAGTCGAACCCATCGTGGCCTCTGACTCCCAAGCCCGGGCTCTTAGGGCTGCCTCTCGGAAGAGAGGAAAGAGGGGGCAGGGTAAGGAGAAGGGACAGGGAAGAAATTGATTTGCCTGCAGCGACTGGAGGTAAAATCAGAACGTAGCACACGGGGTGTCAGGGAGCGATGTCGCCTGAACTTCCGGGTTGGATGGCTCAGGGCCCAGGGACCTCCATTAAAGCAGCGTGGCTCCGGGGAAAGAGCACGGGTTTTGGAGTCGGAGGTCATGGGTTCGACTCCCGGCTCGGCCACTTGTCAGCTGGGTGACTGCGGGCGAGTCACTTCGCTTCTCGGTGCCTCAGTTCCCTCGTCTGTAAAATGGGGATGAAGACCGTGAGCCCCACGTGGGACGACCCGATTCCCCCGTGTCTACCCCAGCGCTCAGAACGGCACGTAGTAAGCGCTTAAGAAATACCGACGTTATTATTGTTAAATATCGATTTACCTGACAAAAACAAGAATACATTGGGTGCATTTACTAGTATACGTTCACATCCGCTCAAAACCCTTGGTCTCCACAATAATTTTAAACATTCACTCGATAGATTAGGCCTTGAAAATATCCTCCGAAGCACATCCTCCCTGCTAAAGATTAAATCGTCTCATCCCGCAGAAGGCACACTAACTTAATACACAGTAAGCGTTCGATAAATACGACTGACCGAATGAATGATAAGTTAAACGAAGTAACACATGCTATCCAGAAGACAGACCGCTACGACGGGACACCTGCTCTCTCTTATCGAATAAGGAACCAAGTCTACTTTAAGGAACCGCGGTTCATTATATTCCCCAAGGAAGGCGGCTGGAGGCTCCAGCGCCGGGCAGATGGAGTCGGCTTTAGGTCATTTAATTTAGACCATTTCTGTGAGTTTATTGAATTCATTTTTTATCAAACAAATTGCGCGTTCACAAAATCAGACCCTGAGCTCCCCGTGGGACAGGGACCGTGTCTGACCTGATTAACTTCAGCAGCGACGTGGATCAGTGGATAGAGCGGAGGCCTGGGAGGACCTCGGGCAAGTCGCTTCACTTCTCTGGGCCTCAGTTCCCTCATCTGAGAAATGGGGATTAAGCCTGGGAGCCCCAGGTGGGGCAGGGATTGCTTCTCATCCGATTGACTTGCATCAGTAGGCGCTTAACAGATACCTTCATTTTTATTAACTTGTATCTACCCCGGCGACTGGTACCGGGCTTATCCCAGCCTCTCGTGCAGTGCTCCGCACGCAGTGAGCGCTCGGTGATTCCGTTGATTGATCGAGAAGCAGCGTGGCTGAGTGGGAAGAGCCCGGGCTCGGGAGTCAGAGGTCACGAGTCCTAGTCCCGGCTCCGCCACTCGTCAGCCGTGTGACTGGGGGCGAGTCACTTCGCTTCTCTGGGCCTCAGTTCCCTCATCTGTAAAATGGGGATGAAGACCGGGAGCCCTACGTGGGAGGAGCGGCGTGGCTCAGTGGAAAGAGCCCGGGCTTTGGAGTCAGAGGTCGTGGGTTCGAATCCCAGCTCGGCCCCCTGTCAGCCGTGTGACTTGGGGAAGGTCACTTAACTTCTCGGCGCCTCGGTTACCTCATCTGTAAAATGGGGATTGAGACTGCGAGCCCCAGGTGGGACGACCTGATTCCCCTTTGTCCACCCCAGCGCTCAGAACAGTGCTCGGCACACGGTAAGCGCTTAACAGATACCGACATTATTATTATCAACAAACGGAGAAGCTGCACGGAAGAGGGCAGGAGGAAAAGTTGGAACCGAGGTGACGTGGACGTGCCGGTGTGTTGTACTTCAGTGACCTCATCTGTCAAATGGGGATTAACTGTGAGCCTCACGTGGGACAACCCGATGACCCTGTCTCTCCCCCAGCGCTCAGAACAGTGCTCTGCACCTAGTAAGCGCTTAACAAATGCCAACATTATTATTATTATTATTATTATTATTACGCTGGGAAAATAGGGCGGAGGGATGAGAGATTAGGCAGGCAAAGAGTCCCGGGGGAGAGGGGGTTTCAGAAGGGCTTTGGAGATGGGGAGAGCAGACCGAGCGCTTCGGGCAGCGTCCTGCAGAGTAAGCGCTTGATACATACCGTCGATGGACTGACCGAACGACTCCATGCAATTTCTACCGCTTGCATTTTCTCTTTTTCCAGCCCTAACGCGACCGCCGTCGCCAGTTAATATCCCCGTATGACTTGCCTCAACACCGAGGGTATTTTCTGAGGGAAGAATCCGCTTGGCACCTCGTCAGCGCTTAACAAGTGCATGGATTATCATTATTATTATCCGGTTTCGACCTGTCAGCGGCGTACCTCTGGTTAACCTTTTCACCGTCCAAAATGATCTCTCTCTTTCTTCTTCGTTTAGTATTGGAACTCCACAGAGACCAATCCCAGTTGTTAAATTCTCACGCCGAGAAGCAACGCGGCCTAGCGCTTAGCACACAGGCCTGGGAGTCAGAAGGACCGAGGTTCCAATCCCGGCTCTGCCACTGTCCGCCGTGCGACCTCGGGCGAGTCACTTAGCTTCTCTGCGTCTCGGTCACCTCATCCGTAAAAGAGGTACGGAGACTGGGACCCGGACCGTGTCCAACCCAGTTAGCTTGTATCTACCACCGGTGCTTAATACAGGGCCTGGCGCATAGTGAGCGCTTGACAAATACCATTAAACTCCCCCTCCAAAATTTAATTTTCCCTTCCCCTACTATAAGCAGTATACAGGCCTACTTTCATCTTGGGGATTAAGACTGAGCCCCACGTGGGACAGGGAGTGCGTCCAATTTAACAAGCGCTTCACAAGAGAAGCAGCGTGGCTCAGCGGAAAGAGCGCGGGCTTGGGAGCCAGAGGTCACGGGTCCGAATCCCGGCTCTGCCGCTCGTCAGCCGGGCGACCGTGGGCGAGTCGCTTCGCTTCTCTGGGCCTCAGTTCCCTCATCTGGAAAATGGGGATTGACCGCGACCCACACGTGGGACGACCCGATGACCCCGTATCTCCCCCAGCGCTTAGGACGGCGCTCGGCACATAGTGAGCGCTTAACAGATACCAACGTTATCATTATTAACAAGTGCCATCGTTTCTATCGACTTGTATCTACTCCGGCGACTGGTACCGGGGCTTATCCGGGTGCTCGCCCGTGAGCAGCTGAAAAAAAAAGGAATTATTCTTTAAATCTAATAATCTTTACGGTATCCGTTAGGCGCTTACAACGTGCCAAGCACTGTTCTGAGTGCTGGGGTAGATGCAAGGTAATCGGGTCGTCCCGGGTGGGGCTCACAGTCCTGAGAACTGAGGCCTAGAGAAGTGAAGTGTCTGGCCCAAGGTCACACCGCAGACCGGGACCTTCTGACTCCCAGGCCCCTGCTCTAGCCATCAGGCCCCGTCGCCTACACCAAAGATCAACTGCTTTCTGTTATCGTAGTGATTTTTAGCAGAGCTCCGTAGAAAAGAACACTGTATTTTTCTCTCCCTCAGTAAACACCGGTCCGACCGCAGCAAAAGCAGAAGCGCCGGTTGGATCGGATCTCCGCGTCTCCTTCAGAAACAGCAATGGGATGTATTGCGCTTTACTTGTTAGTGTGGAATCTCGTTTTGTTTTTTCTCTCCAGAGGCGTGACCTTTTCGAGTCTACCTGCGTCACATCTTCGCCTCTCCCCTTCGCAAAACTTCAGCGCGATTCAAATAACGTGCCGCGTACCTCCTCGTTACGAGAAGCAGCCGCCCAGCTCTGGGGACAAACCAGGGGTCGGGGAGTCGGAGGACCTGGGTTTGAATGTCTCCTCGGCCCCACGCCTGCTGTGTCACCTCGGCCAAGGTTCTTCACTGCTCTGTGCCTCAGTTTCCTCATCTGTAAAATGGGGATCCGAGACCCGTTCTCCTTCCTACTCAGACCGTGAGCCGTACGTGGGGCAGAGACAGCGTCCCACCGGATCGATCTGTATTCATCCCAGCACTTAGAACGACGCAGCAGCGCGGCTCGGTGGAAAGAGCCGGGGCTTTGGGGTCGGAGGTCACGGGTTCGAATCCCGGCCCCGCCACTCGTCAGCCGGGTGACCGTGGGCGAGCCACTTAACTTCTCTGCGCCTCCGTGACCTCATCTGTCAAATGGGGATGAAGACCGCGAGCCCCACGTGGGACATCCTGATTCCCCCGTGTCTCCCCCAGCGCTCAGAACGGTGCTCGGCACACAGCGAGCGCTTGACAGATACCGACGTCATAAGAGCCCGGGCTTTGGAGTCAGAGATCACGGGTTCGAATCCCGGCTCCGCCACCCGTCAGCCGGGTGACTTTGGGCGAGTCGCTTCACTTCTCTGGGCCTCAGTTACCTCGTCTGTAAAACGGGGATGAAGACCGGGAGCCCCACGTGGGACGACCCGATTCCCCCGTGTCTACCCCGGCGCTTAGAACGGTGCTCTGAACATAGTGAGCGCTTAACAGACACCGGTCTCATCATCATCACACGAGTGCTTACAGATAACACGGTCATTTGTTATAACTGTTAATAATAATAATAGAGAAGATCTTAAAAAAACGAAGTTAGTCTTCCCACCCGAACCCCGTCCTCCCCAAGGCTTTCGTATTATTGCGGATGACACCACCGTCCTCCCCCGATCACTGTGGTGCCCGACAGGCGCTTACTACGTGTCAAGCACTGTTCTAAGTGCCGGGGTAGATCCAAGGTGATCAGGTCAGAGGTAGTCCCTGTCCCACCCGGAGCTCACGGTCTCAGTAGGAGGGAGAACGGGGATTGAATACCCACTGGGCGGATGAGGAAACCGAGGGCCAGAGAGGTTGCCCAAGGTCACACAGCGGACAAGCGGTTGAGCCGGGATTAGAACCCGGGTCCTCGGACTTCCAGGCCTGGGCTCCCTCCACCATGTCACGCTGCTCCCGTCTCACAAGCCCGCAATCTTGGCGTCATCAGAGACTCAGCCTTCCCTCTCTATGCCCGCATCCAATAGGTCGCTAAATCTTGTCCGTTCTAGCTTCCCCGGATCTCCGCAATCTGCCCTTTCCTCTCCATCTGAACCGCTGCAACTCCGGCGCAAGCGTTCATCACCTCCCGCCTCGATCACCGTACCCATCGGCCTCTTCACTGGCCTCCCTGCCTCTCGTCTCTCCCTCCACCGTTCCGCGCTTCGCTCGGCTGAACGCGGCAAACGTTAATAACAACCATCGGCTGATTGATTTCTTTCCGAAACCAAGTTCGGACGCCATCTCCCCGCGCCTCAGAAACCTCTAGGGGTTTCCCGTCCGCCTCCGCATCAAACAGAAGCTCCGAGGCCCAGAGAAGTGAAGTGACTTGCCCAAGGTCACACCGCGGTCCCGATTAGACCGTGAGCCCGTCAGCGGGCAGGGACGGTCTCTATCTGTTGCCGACTTGTCCATTCCCAGCGCTTAGTCCAGTGCTCTGCACGTAGTAAGCGCTCAGTAAATACCCTTAATGGAGGAACGAACTGCAGACAGGTGCGGAATCGTACTTTCCAAGCGTTTAGTACAGTGTCCCGCACACAGCGAATGCCTGATAAGAACGATTAAAAGAATGAAGTGGTGGAGCCAGGATTAATTAATGTGGGCATTTGTTAAGCGCTTACTATTCATTCATTCATTCACTGGTATTTATTGAGCGCTTACTCTGTGCAGAGCACTGGACTAAGCGCTTGGGATGGACAAATCGGCAACAGATAGAGACGGTCCCCGCCCACTGACGGGCTTACGGTCTAATCGGGGGAGGCAGGCAGACCAAAACAATAGCATTCAATAGTATTTATCGAGCGCTTACTCTGCGCAGAGCACTGTGCTAAGCGCTCGGAATGGACAAATCGGTAACAGATAGAGACGGTCCCCGCCCTTTGACGGGCTCACGGTCTCATCGGGGGAGACGGACGGACGGGAACGGTGCCGACAAACAGAGTCGAGGGGAAGAACATCTCGTAAAAACAACGGCAGACAGATAGAATCGGGGTGATGTGCGTGCAGAGCACTGTTCTAAGCACTGGGGGGGATACCGGGTGATCAGGTCGTCCCACGTGGGGCTCACAGTCTTCATCGCCGTTTTACAGATGAGGTCACTGAGGCCCGGAGAAGTGAAGCGACTTGCCCGCAGTCACACAACTGACAAGCGGAAGAGCTGGAATCCGAACCCCTGACTCGTGACTCACTGTACTAAGCGCTTGGAATGTACAATTCGGCACCAGATAGAGACCATCCCTGCCCACTGACGGGCTCACGGTCTAATCGGGGCAGACGGACGGACAAAAACAAGACGGCACAATCACGATAAACCGAATCGAGGGGATGGACACCTCATCAACAAAACATTAGAATTGGTAGACACATTCCCTGCCCACAGTGAGCTTACGGTCTAGACGGGGAGATGGACATTAATACGAATGAATAAGTAATTTATACTACAGAATTTAAAGATATGTATACAAACGTCGTATTGGGTTGGGGATGGGGTGAACATCAAATGTCCAAAGGTCACAGATTCAAGCGCAAAAATAAGAGAGAGACTTTTAAAGTTTAAAAGAGAAGCAGCGTGGCTCAGTGAGAAGCCGCGCGGCTCAGTGGAAAGAGCCCGGGCTTGGGAGTCAGAGGTCATGGGTTCGAATTCTGGCTCTGCCACTTGTCAGCTGTGTGACCGTGGGCGAGTCGCTTCGCTTCTCCGGCCCTCAGTTCCCTCATCTGTAAAATGGGGATAAAGACCGCGAGCCTCACGTGGGACCACCCGATGACCCCGTATCCCCCCCCCCCCAGCGCTTAGAACGGTGCTCTGCACGTAGTAAGCGCTTAACAGATAGCAACATTATTATCATTATCATCATTGGTATTAAGAGCCCGGCCTTGGGAGTCAGAGGACCCGGGTTCCCATCCCGGCTCCACTTGTCTGCCATGTGACCTCGGGCGAGCCACTTAACTTCTCTACGCCTCAGTTCCCTCATCTGTAAAATGAGGATGAAGACCGCGAGCCTCACGAGGGACCACCTGATGACCTCGTATCCCCCCCCCCCGCCCCGCGCTCGGAACAGTGCTCTGCACATAGTAAGCGTTCGACAGATACCATCACCGTCACTGTCATTGTCGTAAAAGCAAAAAGCATTTTTTACTACTGATGCCCGCCACAGGAGGGCTGGCGAAGGACCAAGAATGATTCCGAGAATAGGTGCGCTCTCGTTCATTATTTTCTGAGGAAGAGTTCATCCCATTGAAACAAAGCACGGGATCTTGGCGGTGGTCAATCGCCTAACCTAAAAAAGCCCCCGTGTCCCCTATTAACCCTCCTCCCTGCATCGCCGGTGCGCTGCGATACTCGCCCCGCACCTCTTACGTGCGCATCCTTCTATTCTGCCAGTTCCCCCAGCTCCGATATTTTCACGGCATCTGTTAAGCGCTTACGACGCGCCAGGCACCGTACCGAGCCGGAGGTAGACGCGAAATAAACAGGTCGAACGCAGCCCGTACATCACACGGGGCTCACGGTCTTAATCCCCACTCCGCAGATGAGGGAACCGAGGCACGGAGAAGCGATTGACCCAACACAGCACTCATTCATTCGATCGCATCTGTCGGGCGCTTACTGCGTGCGGGGCACCGTACCGAGCGCTCGGAAAGTACGATTCGGCAACAGACGGAGACGATCCCTGCCCGACGACGGGCTCGCGGTCTAGAAGGGGGACACGGACAACGGAACAGGTAGGCGGGCAGACAGGTGGCGGAGCTGGGATCAGAACCCAGGCCCTTCCGAATCCCGGGGCCCGTGCTCTGTCCGCTAGGCCGCGCCGCTTCCTCCAGAGAAGCAGCGTGGCTCAGTGGAAAGAGCCCGGGCTTGGGAGTCCGAGGTCATGGGTTCTGATCCCCGCTGCGCCCCCCCGTCAGCTGTGTGACCGTGGGCGAGTCACTTGACTTCTCTGGGCCTCAGTGACCTCATCTGCAAAATGGAGATTGACCGCGAGCCCCACATGGGACAACCTGATTCCCCCGTATCTACCCCAGCGCTTAGAACAGTGCTCTGCACATAGTAAGCGCTTAACAAATACTAACATCATCATCATTACTCAAGGTCGCAAGGCAGAGGAGTGGCAGAGCCAGAATTAGAACCCAGGTCCAGTGACTCCCAGCCCCGGTTTCCTTTCCTCTAGACCCCGTTGCTTCCCATGCAGCTTTCTTGAGAACTTATTCATTCATTCATTCATATTTATTGAGCGCTTACTAGGTGCAGAGCACCGTACTAAGCGCTTGGAATGGACGAATCGGCAACAGATAGAGACAGTCTCTGCCCACTGATGGGCTCACAGTCTAATAATAATGATAGTATTTGTGAAGCGCTTACTACGCGCACAGCACTGTTCTAAGCACTGGGGGAGATACAGGGAAATCAGGTCGTCCCACGTGAGGCTCACGGTTAATCCCCATTTTCCAGATGAGGGAACTGAGGCCCAGAGGAAGTGAAGTGACTCGCCCACGGTCACACAGCCGACGAGTGGCAGAGCCGGGAGTCGAACCCGTGACCTCTGCCTCCGAAGCCCGGGCTCTTTCCACGGAGCCACGCTGCTTCCCTGATATTCCCTAATAGACTAATATAGTCTAATATTAATATAGTCTAATACAGTCTGATATTCACGGTACCGTACTGAGCTCTTCAAAGCGCGCGATACGAGAGAGTGGGTGCCGCGTCCGCCCCAGCGCTTCGTTCGGGGCCCGGCCCGCGGTCGGCAATTAGCAGATCGGCAATTATCATCATCATCGTTACGACGCAGCCACGTTCACAGTCGACGCAGAGGAGGGGACGCGAGGGCTTAGTCGGGGAAGGCCTCTGGGAGGAGGTGGGATTTTTACTAAGGCTTTGAAGGTTGTATTTGAAGCGGGAGGGAATTCCAGGCCAGTGGGAGGACGTGGACAAGGGGTCGGAGGTTCATTCGTTCAATCAATAGCATCTATCGAGCGCCTACTGCGTGCAGAGCACCGTACCGAGCGCTCGGAACGGACGGATCGGCGACGGACAGAGACGGTCCCCGCCCTCCGACGGGCTCCCGGTCCGATCGGGGGAGACGGACGGACGGGGACGACGGCGACGAACGGAGTCGAGGGGAAGAGCGTCTCGTAAAAACCGATGGCAAATAAACAGAACCAGGGGGACGTACATCTCATTAAACAAAATGAATAGGTCGACGAAGATATATACGGTCGAGCGGACGAGCACGGTGCCGAGGGGGTGGGACGGGAGAGGGGGAGGACCAGAGGGAGAGGGGGGAGAAGAGGGTTCGGCTGCGGAGTGGTGAAGGGGGGGGGCGTAGAGGGAGCAGAGGGAAGAGGGGGAGCTCGGTGTGGGAAGGCCTCTCGGGGGAGGTGAGCTCTAAGTAGGGATTTGGAGAGGGGCAGAGAATTAGAGAAGGAGCATGACATTCTGGATAGAGCCCGAGCCTGGGAGCCAGAAGGTCACGGCTTCTAATCCTGGCTCCGCCACCCGTCCGCTGTGTGACTTCGGGCGGGTCACTTCACTTCTCTGAGCCTCGGTTAGCCCTCATCTTCTAAATGGGGATCGAGACTCCGAGTCCCCCGTGGGACGGGGACCGCGCCCAACCCGACTTGCTTGTACGGCGCCCGGCCCATAGTAAGCGCTTCACAGATACCATAATGACTGTTATTATTATTATTAGGAGAGGCCCGCCTCCCTGCCCCACTTTCCCGCGCGCCCAGCCGGGCCTTCCGCCGGCGGCGCGGCCCCCGGGCCGCCACTGGTCAGGGCCCGCAGGACCCCCGGGGCCTCCTGGACTGGTGGGGAAGCAACCTGGCGGAGCTTTGCGTTACGGGCATCCGGTGCCGTCGCGTCCACCGCGGCTGCCGTCGCGCGCACCTTCCACGCACCCCCGGCCCCCTCCTCCGACCCCGCAGGGTGAGGGGCCCTCTCCCGAATCCCGCCTCGGCGTCCTGGAGTGAGAACCGTCCCGCGGAGGAAAGGGGTGCCCCGCGGAGGGGCCCGGCCCACCCCGTCTCCCGCCCGCGGGGAGGCCTCCGTGCCCCGGGGTCGACCTTTCCACTCTCAGAACCCTGCCGTCGACCGGGGACGGGAGAGGGGTGTCCGACGTCGCCCCCCGAGCTGAGATACGGCCGGAGACCGGATTTCGCCCGAAACCGGACGGCTGTGGGACCAAGCCTCCCCGTGGGGATGAGGGTGTGTCCGTGACCTTGACCGGAGGGACGGCCGACTCCCGCTGGCCCGAGGCGACCGACTGCCCGGATCCGGGCCCGGCCGGCTCCCGTTTTGGGGCTCCGTCCCGCCGGGGGAGGGGGGGGGGGGGGGCGGAGGTCCTTCCCGGAGTCCGGGGGTGGCAGGCAGAGAGGTTTTCTCCTGTCGCCCCGGTCGGAAGCCCGGCCCTCGGCCGGTCTTGCCTTCGACCCGTCGGGGGGCAGGACGGAGCCTCGCCGCCTGCCGCCTCCGGACCCCAGATTCCGGGGGTTCCCTTCCACCTCCCAATCCTCCGCCTCCACTTGTGGCGACAAGTGGTCCGCTCCCTGCCCGACCCAAAGGAGGAATAATAATGTCGGTATCCGTTAAGCGCTCACTACGCGCAGAGCACCGTCCTAAGCGCCGGGGGAGACACGGGGTCGTCGGGTCGTCCCCCGTGAGGCTCACGGTCTTCATCCCCGTTTTACAGATGAGGGAACTGAGGCACCGGGAAGTCGAGTGACTTGCCCAGAGTCACACAGCTGACAGGGGCCGGAGCCGGGATTAGAACCCGTGACCTCTGACGCCTAAACCCGGGCTCTTTCCACTGAGCCGCGAAGCAGCGTGGCCTAGCGGGTAGAGCATAGGCCTGGGAGTCAGAAGGTCACGGCTTCTGATCCACTCTAGAGAAGCCGCGTGGCTCAGTGGAAAGAGCCCGGGCTGGGGAGTCAGAGGTCATGGGTTCTAATCCTGGATCCACCGCTTGGCAGCCGTGTGACTGTGGGCAAGTCATTTCGCTTCCTCTGGGCCTCAGTTCCCTCATCTGTAAAATGGGGATTAAGACTGCGAGCCCCACGTGGGACGACCTGATCGCCCTGTATGCCCCCCCCCCCCGCCCCCCGCGCTTAGAACAGTGCTCTGCCCATAGCAAGCGCTTAACGAATACCGACATTATTATTATTCTTATCCTGCCTGTGCCGCTCATCTTGCCGTGTGACCCGGGGCAAGGCATTTCACTTCTCTGGGTCTCATTTACCTCATCTGCAAAGTGGAGATTGAGTCTGTGAGGCCTATGTGGGACAGGGACGGGTCCAGCCCGATCTGCTCGTATCCACTCCAGCGCTTTAGTACGCTGCCCGGCGCACGGTAGGCGCTCACCGAATACCATAATCAGCACCGTTCTTAGAGGTGGTGGCCCTGCCCCGCGGGGAAGGACGGGGCTCCCTCGTCTTCCTCAGCGCCGTCACGGGCCGTGGCCGGGGACACGTGCCGGAAACGCGGAGGGCGGCCCCAGCTCACCGCTAATAATGATAACGTCGGTATCTACTGAGCGCTTCCTACGTGCCGAGCGCCGTTCTAAGCGCTGGGGGAGATAACGGTCTTCATCCCCGGGTAACAGATGAGGTCGCCGAGGCACAGAGGAGTCGAGCGACTTGCCCACGGTCGCACGGCCGACAAGCGGCAGAGCCGGGATCCGAACCCCAGGATCTCTAACTCCCAAGCCCGGGCTCTCTCCGCCGAGCCACGCTGCTTCCCTCAACCGGAGACGACCTCCCCGGGGGGAAGGACCGGTCTGGCCGGGCTGTAGCCGGGGAGCTGGCGGCGATGGAGGTGGAGAGCTTTCAAGGAATTTTCATTTCTTTCTTAACCGCGGGGATGTGAAGGGAACCGTTCGGTTCTCGTACCGGATCGATTTTCCCTTCTGCGGGGAACGGGTCTTTGCGCGTGTGAAATTAAAGCCGACGCACCCTCCTCCTACTCGACGACACCGAAGCTCGACGAGAGACTATCCGGAGTATCTTCTACCGTCCCTCTCCGAGGCAAACCGCGTCTCGACTGATACCGTGCCAAACGGGCATACGCTTTCGGGCCGTTCTGAAGCCTTCGAAAGACTGCCGTGTCGTTTCAGTTCCCCAGACTGGAAAATAGGCGCCGAAAACGCCCAGGAAAGTAGGATGCGCGTCTCGGAAAAGGGAGAAGAGAAGAATGCCGGTTTTCCCCCATGACCGTCCGCAGCGGGACAAACAGAAAAACGCCCGTTTGGCCGCCTGAGGAAGGTCCCCGTCCCCTCGCTTAACCTCCCCAAGCAAGCCTTCATTTCCTCTTCCCGCCCCGGCACTTGGATTTACACCCTTTCCTCACGCCACGCCCCCGCGGCCCCACGGCATTTAGGGAGCCCCACGTGGGACAGGGGCCGTATCCAACCCCATTTACTTGTACCCACCCCGGTGCTCGAACAGTGCCCGGCGCACAGTAAGCGCCTAACGAACACCGCAGTTATTACGGAGAAGCAGCGCGGCTCAGTGGAAAGAACCCGGGCTGGGGAGTCGGAGGTCGTGGGCCCTAATCCCGGCTCCGCCGCTTGTCGGCTGCGGGACTTCGGGCGAGTCACTTCACTTCTCTGAGCCTCAGTTATCTCATCTAGAAAATGGGGATGAAGACCGTGGACCCCACGTGGGACGACCCGATCACCTTGGATCCCCCCGCAGCGCTTAGAACAGTGCTTTGCACGTAGTAAGCGCTTAACGAATACCGCTATTATTATTATTATTATCATTATTATTTTTCATAATCCCAGCTCTGCCACCTGCCTGGAACCCCCTCCCTCCTCAAATCTGGCAAGCGATCATACTCTCCCCCTTCAAAGCCCTAGGAAGCCTCACCTCCTCCAAGAGGCCTTCCCAGACTAAGCCTCCCTTTTCCTCAGCTCCCCCTCCCCTTGCGTCACCCCGACTGGCTCCCTCCGCCCCACCTCCCCACAGCACTTTTGCCTACAGGTACACATTCCGCGTGGCTCAGTGGAAAGAGCCCGGGCTTGGGAGCCCGAGGTCACGGGTTCAAATCCCGCCTCCGCCACTCGCCAGCTCTGTGACTGCGGGCGAGTCGCTTCACTTCTCTGGGCCTCGGTGACCTCCTCTGGAAAATGGGGATGAACACCGTGAGCCTCAGGAGGGCCAACCCGATGACCCCGTATCTCCCCCAGCGCTCAGAACGGTGCTCTGCACGTAGGAAGCGCTTAACCAAGGCCAACGTTATTATATTCATAAATCTATTTCTAGTGAAGCCTGTTCACTTGTTCTGATCTCTCTATATCTATAATTCTATTTATTTATATTGATGCCCGTTTACTTGTTTTGATGTCTTTCTCCCCCTTTCTAGACTGTAAACCCGGAGTGGGCGGGGACTGTCTCTCTTTAATGCCGAACTGTACTTTCCAAGCGCTTAACACGGTGCCCCGCGCACGGCGAGCGCTCAGTAAATACGACTGAATGGGCGGATGAATGAATGAACGGTCTGGTCTTGTCTCGTGCCACCGAGTCGTGTCCGACACCATAGCAACATCTCTCCCGGAAGGCCCCCATCGCCACCCGCGATCGTTCCGGTAGTGGATCCACAGAGTCTTCTCGGCAAAAATCCGGAATCCATCGCCTCCTCCCAGGCGGTGGACTTGAGTCTCCACCCTCGGCTCTCTCCCGGGCCGCTTCTGCCCGGCACGGGTGAGTTTTGACCTGCAGCCCACGGCCTGCCCCTCGTTAGCCACTGCCCGAGCTCGGAACGGCACGGACGGGCCTCTGCTTGACTCTCCGTCCCGTAGCCGAGACCGGGAGGGGACTGGAAACTCTCCAGGTGCCACCCTGAGGGGGGGGGGGATGAACAGTACCGCTCAATAAATACCACCGATCGACTGACGGATGAGGAGCCTTCCGGCCCCGTCAGATCTGAGAGAAGCCGGTTAATAGGCTCTCAAATGGTGGAAAAGTGATATCAACCCTCTCTGGCTCAGGAATTCGCTGCCACAGATAACGATCGCTCCGAGTGTGGAGAAAGAATGGCTTTCGTCTCTCTGAGGGGCTGGAGATGCTGGTGGAGCCCCAGCCGAGTCAAATCTCTGGGCCAGGCCCAAGCCGAGGCCTAGAAAAGGAGACAAGTACACAGCCTTTCTTAAAAAAAATGGGACTTATTAAGCAATTATTATGTTTCGAGCGTTGTTCTGAGCCCTGGGGTCACCGGTATTTGTTAAGCACTTACTATGTACAGGCACCGTTCTAAGCGCTGGGGAAGATACAAGGTAATTGGGTTAGACACAGTGCCCGTCCCACGCGGGGCTCACAGTCTCAATCCCCGTTTTACAGACGAGAGAACTGAGGCACGGAGAAGTGAAGCGACTTGCCCAAGGTCATACAGAGTTAACTAGGTTAGACACGAGCACGGTCCCGCACGGGATTCAGAGTCTAAAGACGCGGGAGAACGGGAATTGAATCCCCGTTTTACAGTTGAGGAAATAATAATAATAATAACGTCGGTATCTGTTAAGCGCTCGCTATGTGCCGGGCACCGCTCTAAGCGCCGGGGGGGGATCCGGGGTCATCGGGTCGTCCCACGTGAGGCTCACGGTCTTAATCCCCATTCGACAGATGAGGTCCCTGAGGCCCAGAGAAGTGAAGCGACTTGCCCACGGTCACACAGCTGCCAAGTGGCAGAGCCGGGATTCAAACTCGCGACCTCTGACTCCCAAGCCCGGGCTCTTTCCACTGAGCCACGCTGCTTCTCTGTGACTTGCCCAGGATGGCACAGCGGGTAAGCGGCGCAGCCACGATTAGAACCCAGGTCCTTCCGACTCCCAAGCCTGAGCTTCATTCACTAGGCCACACCGCTTTTCCTCTGAGCCCTTCCGTTTTGTCATGGGCGTCGACGCAGACACCACAGTGGGACTATCCCAGAACCCCTCGGAACAGGGGTCGACTTTCACCACATTAGCTGTGTTCCTGCAAATTCCGGGTTCTCCGACCATCGTTCATTCATTCACTCATTCAGTGGTATTTACTGAGCTCTTATTATGTGCAGAGCACTGTACTACGCGCTCGGAACGGACAGATCGGCAACGGAGAGAGACGGTCCCCGCCCCCTGACGGGCTCACGGTCCGATCGGGGGGGGACGGACGGACGGACGAGGACGACGGCCATAAATAGAGTCGAGGGGAAGAACGTCTCGTAAAAACAGTGGCAGATAAATAGAATCGAGGCGATGTACATCTCATCAACAGAATATCAGAATCAAGGTGACGTACATCTCATCGACAAAATAAATAGGGTAATGAAAATATATCCAGTTGAGCGGACGAGTACATCCTGCATCCACTTCTGTTTCAGGAGCAAGTAAGGGGTTAGGAGAAATAAAGTCTGGCCATAACAAACAGCCCGTCGCCTAGGGGGAAATCTGAGAAGGTGGCAGAAAGCCAAAAAGGCTCCGGAAGTCTGTTTGAGGCGCTCTGGGTGATCTGACCTTCCTCTCGCACTTCTCGGGTTCAACAGCATGACACTGGGAACCAATTTACAACAGCTTGAAGTTCGGTTTCCAGGAAACAACGGGAACAGGGTTGCGGTCGACTTCCCGGGTACGGCTAATGAGTCACCGGGAGCAACTGCCAAGGAAACTTCGACTCTGTTTGAAATCAGTTCGGTTTCCACGCTGCGCGCTTGTGCTGGGGGCGAATTCACAGCCCCGTTACGGCACGGCGCTCTCCTATTCTTCCTTCGCCGGCCGACCCGATCGACCTCTCGCGCGTTACGTTGGCAGCGCGGCTCGGTGGAAAGAGCACGGGCTTGGGAGTCGGAGGTCATGGGTTCGAATCCCGGCTCTGCCACTTGGCAGCTGTGTGACTGTGGGCAAGTCGCTTCACTTCTCTGGGCCTCAGTACCTCATCTGTAAAATGGGGATGAAGACCGTGAGCCTCACGTGGGACGACCTGATTACCCTGTATCTCCCCCAGCGCTTAGAACGGTGCTCTGCACGTAGTAAGCGCTTAACAAATACCACCGTTACCGTTATTATTATTATTATTATTATTATCACTGTTAACTCTTGACATGCCCTTTGTGCTTCTTGTCACTCCTTGAGCCTTCACCCAATCCCAGCATTAACCTTTGGCAATGCAATATGGAGTGGCGCCGACCAGAAATGTGGTTTTTTGGTCACTTTTCTTTCTTTTCCTCGGTACAGAGAATTTTCCCTCAAAATAACAACAATAGTACTCCTAAAGTACTTACTCTATGCCAAGCATTGAACTCAGCTCTGAGAGAGATACAAAACAATCGGGTCAGACACAGTCCCTGTCCCAAACAGGTGCTACCGGTGCCTGTTTTGATGTCCGCCTTCCCCCTTCTAGACCGTGAGCCCGCCGTGGGCAGGGATTGTCTCTCTCTGTTGCCGTACAGTGCTCTGCACGCAGTAGGCGCTCAGTAAATACGATCGAATGAATACGGAGCTCACGGTCTAGGCAGGAGGGAGAACAGGCACTGAATCTCCATTTCACAGATGAGGAAAGGCCCAGAGAAGTTACGTGACTTGCCCGAGGTCACGCAGCGGCAAGTGGCGAAGCCGGGATTAGAACGCAGATCCTCCGACTCCCCAGGACAATGCACTTTCCACTAGGCCACACGCTGCTTCTTATGAATACTGTCCTTATAAACACTATCTTTCAGCTCCCCGGTCATTCGTGTTCATTTTGACATCGTTCAACCTATTTTCCATCACCCAGCCTATTTCCGGGGCCAGGGGCATCCTGGTTGTAATACGCTCTGTCCCAGCTGGGGAAAGCCCGCTTCTCCTTCGCTTGTATTCATTCCGTCTGGACCTGGCAGAGGACAAAAAAGACGGAAATAATAATAATAATCATCATCATCATAATGACGTCGGTATTTGTTAAGCGCTTACTATGTGCCAAGCACCGCTCTAAGCGCCGGGGTAATAATAATAATGATTACGGCATTTGTTAAGCGCTTAACTACGTGCCAGGCACTGTACTAAGCGCTGGGGTGGACACAAGCAGATCGGGTTGGACACTGTCCCTGTCCCACGTGGGGCTCACAGTCTCAATCCCTATTTTACAGACGAGGTCACTGAGGCCCAGATAAGTTAATGACTTGCCCAAAGTCACACAGCCGACAAGTGGCTCGCAGTCTCAATCCCCATTTTCCAGATGAGGTCACCGAGGCCCAGAGAAGCGAAGCGACTAGCCCAAAGTCACCCAGCTGACAAGTGGCAGAGGCGGGATTCGAACCCATGACCTCTGCCTCCCAAGCCCGGGCTCTTTCCACTGAGCCACGCCGCTTCTCCGCTTACGGGCTCAATAAGCTTCAGTGCTTACGGGCTCCGCCATGTCGTTACCAGCTTGGCCTGAGCAGACACAAGGTAATCAGTATGTCCCAACTGGGGCTCCCAGTCTTCATCCCCATTTGACAGATGAGGGAACCGAGGCCCAGAGAAGTGAAGTGACTTTCCCAGGGTCACACAGCCGACAAGTGGAGGAGCCAGGATTAGAACCCACGACCTCTGACCCCCGAGCCCGGGGCTCTTTCCACTGAGCCGCGCTGCTGCTCGGCTTACGGGCTCTGCCATGTCATCACCGGCTTGGCCTGAGCAGGTTTGCCTCCCCCATGACTCGAGCGAGCAACTTCAAATCCCTTCTAGACTGCGAGCCCCTCGGGGATCGTCTCTGTCTGTTGCCGAACCGTACATTCCAAGCGCGTAGCACAGCGCTCTGCACACAGTAAGCGCTCAATAAATACGTTTGACTAAATGAAGCAACCTAGGAACTTTCTTGTCTTACGCCGTGGAGTCGTCTCCGACCCACAGCGACGCTACGGACACGGAATGATAATAACGTTGGTATTCGTCAAGCGCTTACTATGTGCCGGGCACTGTTCTGAGCGCCGGGGGAGATACAGGGTCATCAGTTGTCCCACAGGAGGCTCACAGTCTTAATCCCCATTTTCCAGACGAGGTCACTGAGGCCCAGAGAAGTGAAGTGACTGGCCCAAAGTCACACAGCTGACGAGCGGCGGAGCCGGGATTCGAACCCGCGACCTCTGACTCCCAAGCCCGGGCTCTTTCCACTGAGCCACGCTGCTTCTCTCTCCCAGAACGCCCCACCTCCATCCGCAATCGTTCTGGTGGTGTATCCACAGGGTTTTCTTGGAAAAAAATATGGAAGTGGTTTAACCATTGTCTCCTCCCGCGCAGTAAACTCAAATCTCTGACCTCAACTCTCTCCCAGGCTGCTGCTGCCCAGCGCTGGGTTGTTTTGCCCGGGCTCGGGAGTCGGAGGTCATGGGTTCTAATCCCGGCTCCGCCGCTTGTCGGCTGTGTGACGTCGGGAAAGTCACTTCACTTCTCTGCGCCTCAGTTCCCTCATCTGTCAAATGACGAGGAAGACTCTGAGCCCCACCTGGGACAAACTGATCACCTTGTATTCCCCCCCAGCGCTTAGAACAGTGCTTGGCACATAGTAAGCGCCTAACAGATACCAACATTATCATTATTATTATTATTATTTGAAGAGGGAGGGAGTTCTAGGCCAGAGGGAGGAAATCCTAACTCATGTACACTTCCACTTTTCTTTCTTTCACCTCCCGCCTGTCACCCATTTCAGTATCTGCCTACTCTGCTAGAAAGTAACTCCTTTATACTGTACTCCCCAATTGCTTAGCACAGTGCTCTACACCTGTAAATGCTCAATAAACACCACTGCTCGACTGAGGGCAGGGAGCGGGCCTACAGATCCTAACGTGCCCTCCCAAGGGCTTAGCACACTGCTCCGCACCCCGAGGGTGTCTCCGATTTAATCGATCGGAAGGAAAGACGTTTTCAAAAGACATCAGCACTCCCCTCAGCGCTGTGCTCGTCCGCTAAACTGTGTATATTTTTATCACCCTATTTATTTTGTCAGTGAGCGTACATCGCCTCGATTCTGTTTACTGTCATTGTCTTAATGAGACGTACATCTCCACGATTCTATTTATCACTACCGTTTTTGTCTGTCTCCCCCAGATTAGACCGTAAGCCCGTCGACGGGCAGGGACCGTCTCTATCTGCTGCCCACCTGTCCATTCCAAGCGCTCAGTACAGTGCTCTGTACATAGTAAGCGCTCAATGAATACTAGCGAATGAATGAATGAATGAATGAACGTCAAACCCCCAGATGAAAAGACTCAGGAGCCTCGGGGTCGCGTCTTTCAAATCGGATCTTTGAACCCCGGAAATCTCTCCGGTCAGGATAGTGACCTGAGGATACGACGGCTTGCATATAAAGGACGGTCATCCGCCGGGCCTGGGATCGTTATTATCGATACGATTATTATTATTGTTATTATGAACACGCTTTGGCTACTCGGCTTGGCACTCGCCCCGCTCTCAGCCCCGCAGCGCTTATGTACGTACTTATTTCTAGGACTGTAATAATAATAAGCCCGTCAAAGGGCAGGGACCGTCTCTATCTGTTACCCATTTGTCCATTCCAAGCGCTCAGTACAGCGCTCTGCACATAGTAAGCGCTCAATAAATACGATTGAACGAATGAATGATCGAATAATAATAATGTCGGCATTTGTTAAGAGCTTACTACGCGCAGAGCACCGTTCTGAGCGCCGGGGGAGATCCGGGGTCGTCGGGTGGTCCCACGTGAGGCTCACGCTCTTCATCCCCGTTTTACAGATGAGGGACCCGAGGCACAGAGAAGTGAAGCGACTCGCCCGAAGTCACACAGCCGGCAGGCTGCAGAGCCGGGATTCGAACTCATGACCTCCGCCTCCCAAGCCCGGGCTCTTTCCACCGAGCCGCTTCCCCGTCTCCCCGTCTAGGCCGTGAGCTCACTGTGAGCACGGAACGGGTCTGCCGACTCTGTTAGACCGCTCTCTCTCAAGCGCTTGGCACGGTGCTCCGCGCACGGTGGACGCTCCGTACATACGACCGACTGACGGGTGTCCTGGACCACGCTGCTCTGTAGTTCTCAGAGAGTGAGAAAAACACACCAACAAAAATCTGCTGTTTAGAAGCTGAGCTGAGCGAAGGTTGCCCAACGAAGCCTCTGGTTTCCTGAATTTATTTCCTGATAAACTCTGAAAATGGGAGAGTTTCCCCTTCATCTTTCCCTTACCCTGACCGCGTCCTCTTCTCCCACTCCCTTCCGCGCCGCTCCTTACCTGCTCCTTCGTTCATCCTCCCCCCATCCCGGCTCTGCCACTCGGCAGCTGTGTGACCGTGGGCGAGTCGCTTCACTTCTCTGCGCCTCGGTTACCTCCTCTGTCAAACGGGGATGAAGACCGTGAGCCTCACGCGGGACCACCCGATGACCCCGTATCTCCCCCGGCGCTCAGAACGGTGCTCCGCACGTAGTAAGCGCTTAACAAATACCAACATTATTATTATTATCTCCACAGCACATAGGCATATATCTGTTATTTACTTATTCATTTATATTCAGGTCTGCCTCCCCCTCTAGACAGGGAGCTCGTCGTGGGCGGGAATGCGCCCATCTGTTGTTATAAAATCAAAAATCATGGTATGTGTTAAGCGCTTACTATGCGCAGAGCCTGATACACGGTAATCAGGTCATCCCACTGAGGCCCAGAGAAGTGAAGCGACTTGTCCAAGGTCACACAGCAGGCAAGTGGCAGAGTCGGGATTAGAACCCGCGACCTCTGACTCCCAAGCCCGGGCTCTTGCCACTGAGCCGCGCTGCTTCCCTTGTAGTGTAGTCTCCCAGGCGCTTAGAACACTACTTTGCACACCGTCAAGCGCTCGATAAATAGAATGGAATGAACGAACGAATGAGTATTTCCGAGCGCCACCACTTGTCTGCCGGGTGACTTTGGGCCAGTCGTTCAACTTAACCTGAGCACCTGGTACAGCGCTCCGCCAGCAGTAAGCGCTCAGTAAATACGAACGAGTCGAACGACTGAACCCCTCCGGGCCTCAGTTACCTCAGCTGTAAAGTGGGGATCGAGACTGTGAGCCCCACGTGGGACAGGGGACTGTGTCCAAACCACCCCAGCGCTTAAGTGCAGTGCCTGGCATGTGGTAAGCACTTAATATGGGCTATAATCATTATTATTGTCTGGGGATAAGACCGGTCGGGAAAGGGAACCCGTATTAGGCTCTAATGCCGGTATCCGTGAAGCGCTCACTACGTGCAGAGCACCGTTCTAAGCGCCGGGGGAGATACAGGGCGATCGGGTCGTCCCACGTGAGGCTCGCGGTCTCCACCCCCATTTTCCAGATGAGGGAACTGAGGCCCAGAGAAGCGAAGCGACCCGCCCACGGTCACCGGGCCGACGAGCGGCAGAGCCGGCATCCGAACCCGTGACCTCTGACTCCCAGGCCCGGGCTCTCGCCGCTGAGCCACGCCGCTCCTAGCCCTTGGCTGAGCCAAGTGGAGCTAGGGCTGCGACTCTATCTTTAGACGTCCTCCGTATTCGAAGGAGACACCGCGGACGATGAATCAGTTCACCTCTGACTGAGTTCTACGCACCCAAATCCCCCACGTTTCCTGAGAAACCCGCAGCCCACACCGAATTCAGAAAAAGGAACGGCGGGGGACGGGAACCGGAGGATCCAAGAGTGGGCAGATTTACCTCGAAAACGTAAGAGCGAGGCCGAAGAGGAAAAAAAAAGGGAAAACGATTCAACCCCCGAGGCCGCTTTCCACGTCTTCCTTTCATCGAGCCTAATTACGAAGCGCGCCGCACACCGAGCGGAGCGGCCCTCGGTTTCATCAGCGCTAACCGGACCCGTGACCTCCTCTCCGGAGCGAAAATCGGTCTCTGCAGGGTTAAGAGGCAGCTCGACCCCGACTGCCGGGAGCGGGGAGCCACCGACGGCCACGGACGCGCGGAGCTCGGAGAGAAATCCGCATCCCTTTAGAGCCGGCCCCGCGTCCGGCCGAGACTCCAGTTCACGGTGCCCTCGGCCACCCGCTCGCCCGCCCCGACCGGCCGCTGAATTCGGGCCGTCGCTCGCCGTAGCTTGAGGCCCGCTCCGGCCGAAAACGTCCCGGCTCATCCTTCCGCGCGATGGAAATTCTCCCTCCAGAGACGGGAGACGACGAGGCTTGGGAAGATTGGTTAGCAAAAGATCCCGAATTGCCGTTCTGTCTTCGAAAGGGGCCTGGAAACTGTAACCACGGCATCGGGCAAGCGCTCACTATGCTTCGAGGCGCTGGGGTAGATACGAGGTCGGCAGGGGCCGTCCCACTTGGGGCTCACGGTCTCGATCCCCATTTTCCAGATGAGGCGAGCGAGGCGCCGAGAAGCCAAGCGACCCGCCCGAAGTCACGCCGCGGACAGGTGGCGGACCCGAAATCAGCACCCACGACCTCCGACTCCCAAGCCCGGGCTCCTTCCGCGAGGCCGGTGGAGAAGCAGCGCGGCTCGGTGGAAAGAGCCCGGGCTCGGGAGTCGGAGGTCACGGGTTCGGGTCCCGGCTCCGCCGCCCGTCCGCCGGGTGACCGCGGGCGAGTCGCTTCGCTTCTCCGGGCCTCGGTTCCCTCGTCTGTGAAATGGGGATTGACCGTGAGCCTCGCGTGGGGGCGACCCGATGACCCCGTATCCCCCCCGGCGCTCAGAACGGTGCTCGGCACGTAGTGAGCGTTTAACAAATACCAACGTTATGATTATTATTGTTATCAATTGACGCATTCATCCGCATCTTCTATATACGTTTGTCTCCTTTTCTCCCTTGAACTATCAACTCCTTGAGGGAAGGGGGGGTGGATCCACTAGAGAAGCGGCGCGGCTCAGTGGAAACATCACGGGCTTGAGAGTCGGAGGTCCTGGGTTCTAATCCCGGCTCCGCCGCCTGTCAGCTTCACTTCTTGATGCCTCGGTGACCTCATCTGTAAAATGGGGATTAAGACCGTGAGCCTCACGTAGTATTCCTCAACTCCCATTCTCTCCCGGACCCCCTCCGATCCGGCTTCCGTCCCCTCCGCTCTACCGAGACCGCTCTCTCTAAGGTCACCCGTGACCTCCTTCTTGCCAGATCCGACGGCTCCTACTCCATTCTGATCCTCCTCGACCTCTCCGCCGCCTCTGACGCCGTCGACCGTCCCCTCCTCCTCCACACCTCATCTCACCTCGGCTTCGCGGACTCCGTCCTCTCCCGGTTCTCCTCTCGCCTCCCCGGCCGGTCACTCTCGGTCTCCTTCGCCGGCGCCTCCTCCCCCTCCCGTCCTTTAACTGTCGGAGTTCCTCGAGGGTCGGTTCTCGGCCCTCTCCCGTTCTCCATCTACGCTCACTCCCTCGGCGAACTCATCCGCTCTCACGGCTTCGACTACCGTCTCTCCGCGGACGACACGCGGATCTCCATCTCCGCCCCCGTCCTCTCCCCCTCCCTTCGGGCTCGCGTCTCCTCCCGCCTCCGGGACGTCTCCGCCTGGATGCGAGCTCAGCGTGAGCGAGACCGAGCTCCTCATCTTCCCTCCCGAACCCGGTCCTCTCCCGGACTTCCCTATCGCCGCGGACGGCACGACCGTCCCTCCCGTCTCTCGGGCCCGCGATCTCGGCGTCGTCCTCGACTCGTCTCTCTCGTTCGCCCCACGCGTCCTATCCGTCGCCGAGACCCGCCGGTCTCACCTCTACGATATCGCCGAGATCCGCCCTCTCCTCTCCACCCGGACGGCTACCTCGCCGCTCCGGGCTCTCGTCGTATCCCGGCTAGACTACCGGGTCGGCCTTCTCTCCGACCTCCCTTCCTCCTCTCTCGCCCCGCTCCGGTCTATCCTTCGCCCCGCCGCCCGGCTCGTCTTCCCGCAGAGACGATGCGGGCCCGTCACTCCCCTTCTTAGACGACTCCGGCGGTTGCCCGTCGACCTCCGCTCCAAACGGAAACTCCTCACTCTGGGCTTCGAGGCTCTCCGTCACCTCGCCCCTTCCTACCTCTCCTCCCTTCTCTCTCTCCGCCGCCCGCCCCGCCCGCCCCGCTCCTCCGCCGCCCGCCTCCTCGCCGTCCCCCGGTCTCGCCCGTCCCGCCGTCGACCCCCGGGCCGCGTCCTCCCGCGGTCCCGGGACGCCCTCCCTCCTCGCCTCCGCCAGACCGATCCTCTTCCCCTCTTCGAAACCCTACTTAAAACTCACCTCCTCCGAGAGGCCTTCCCGGACCGAGCTCCCCTTCTCCCTCTGCTCCCTCTGCCGCCCCCCCTCCACCTCTCCGCAGCTTAACCCTCTTTTCCCCCCAACTCCCTCCGCCCCTCCCCCTCTCCCTCCCCATCCCCTCGGCACCGTACTCGTCCGCTCGACCGTATATACTTCCGTCACCCTATTTATTTTGTCAATGAGATGTACATCGCCTCGATTCTATTTAGCCGCCATCGTTCTTACGAGACGTCCTTCCCCTCGACTCTGCTCGTCGCCGTCGTCCCCGTCCGTCCGTCCCCCCCGATCGGACCGTGAGCCCGTCGGCCGGCGGGGACCGTCTCGATCCGTTGCCGGCTTGTTCGTTCCGAGCGCTCGGTACAGTGCTCTGCACGTAGTCAGCGCTCCATAAATACTACTGAATGAACGAACGAACGATCTGATCACCCTCAGTGCTCAGCACACAGTAAGTGCTTAACAAATACCAACATTATCGTCATTACAATAATGTGCTCCTTGTGTCCTTGCTGATTCTTTCGATTTACTTGGGCAAATGCCAGGCAAAGCGTCTGTCGGGTAGAGCGGGCAAAACACGACCGCCCGAGGTCACTTCACGAACAGGGTTTCGCATCAACAAAGGGAATGAAATTTCACTTTCATGAAAGCATAACCCGCCTCAACCTTGGAAGGTGCTTGAATCGTTTAAAAAGTCAAAAATAACTTGAAAACGGAATGCTGCAACTGCACTGGCCGACAGATTCCGTCGGAATTCCCGACCGGCTAACGGCCCCTCCTGCCCGCTTCCTTCCCGACTCTTTCCTCGGGCCCGCTTCCACCGGGCCCGGGCGATACAGTCGATCTCTCTCTTTATCCACCGGACACAGACAGTTTGGAAAAGACCTATTTCAGATTTTACGGACGGATGAGTTTCAGACAGCGTTAAACGAGAAAGTAATAACCCCTAACTGTTCTCACCGGGACCTCCCGAACGGGGTCCTCTCCTGCGGCTTTACAGGAAACACATTTCTACGCCAAACTAGCCCGCCGCCTTTGACCGAGGGGCGTCCGTAAATGAGGGGCAAACTCACGGGCTGCTTGGCTCAAAGTCCGCCACTCACGGTTCCGGTCCGATTCCACGTGGGTGAAATGAAGCCCTGCATCGATGAGAGAGAGAGAGAGAGAGAGAGAATGAAATTCCAGATCCTGAGGCGGATGCTTCAGGTGGAACCAGCGTTGAACTTGTGATTCCTTTTCCACTTTGGCGGGGGCTAATTCCACTCTTCTCTCCCAGCGTATTCATTCATTCATTCATTCATTCATTCATTCATTCATTCATTCATTCAATCCTGTTTATTGAGCGCTTACTGTGTGCAGAGCACTGTACCAGGCGCTTGGAAAGTACAACTCCGAGGGTTTTATGCTGTAGTCTCCCAGCCTATGCCCTCAGTTCCGTTTTCATTTGCCTCCTTAGGGCTCTCGCTACCCGCTGAGAAGCAGCGTGGCTCAGTGGAAAGAGCCCGGGCTTTGGAGTCAGAGGTCAAGGGTTCGAATCCCAGATCCGCCATTTGGCAGCTGTGTGACTGTGGGCGAGTCGCTTCACTTCCCTTTGCCTCAGTTCCCTCGTCTGCAAAATGGGGATGCAGACCGCGAGCCTCATGTGGGACGACCCGATGACCCTGTATCTACCCTAGCGCTTAGAACGGTGCTCTGCACATAGTAAGCGCTTAACAAATACCAACGTTATTATCGTTAATCCCGGCTCCGCCACCTGTCAGCTGTGCGACTCTGGGCGAGTCGCCTCACTTCTCGGTGCCTCAGTTCCCTCATCTGTAAAATGGGGATGAAGACCGTGAGCCTCACAAGGGACAACCCGATGACCCTGCATCTACCCCAGCGCTTAGAACGGTGCTCGGCACAGAGTAAGCGCTGAATAAACACCAACGTTATTATTATTATTACCCTCGATCCTCCCACAGGCCTAGGTCCCCCGCACCCAACTCTGCTGCTCTCCCCTACCTGGCAGTTCTACCCTTCAACTGAACTCGTTCCTGGGAGTCAGGAGGACCTGAGTTCTAATCCCGGCTCCACCACCGGTGAGTGCTCAATAAATATTATTGAATGAATGAAGTCAATCAGTTCCTGTCTCCTACCTGGGAAGCAGCATGGCCTAAAGGATAAAGGCCAGGCCCTGGGGGTCAGCAGGATCCGGGTTCTCACCCCGGCTCCGTCAACCTGTCTGCTGGGTGTTCTCGGGTAAGTCACTTCGCTTCTCCGGGCCTCGGTATCCTCATCTGTAAAATGGGGATCGATAATAACAATGTTGGCATCTGTTAAGCGCTCACTCTGCGCCGAGCACCGTTCCGAGCGCCGGGGGAGATACGGGGTCATCGGGTCGTCCCACGTGAGGCTCCCGGTCAATCCCCATTTTACAGATGAGGTCCCTGAGGCCCAGAGAAGTGAAGCGACTCGCCCACGCACGGTCACCCAGCTGAGGAGCGGCAGGGCCGGGGGTCGAACCCGCGACCTCTGACTCCGAAGCCCGGGCTCTTTCCACTGGGCCACGCTAGAACCCCACGTGGGACGGGGACCGCGTCTAACCCGATCATCTTGTATCGACCCCAGGGTTTAGGGCAGTGCCTGGCACAGAGTAAACACTCACTAGATACCACGGTTGTTCTAAGTGCTTAGTGAATCACTTATTACAAGCGAATCATTCATTCAGTCATTCAGTCGTATCTATCGAGCACTTACTCTGGGCGGAGCACTGGGCTAATCGCCTAGAAGGTACCACTGGGCAACAGATAGAGACGATCCCCGCCCAGTGACGGGCTCCCGGTCCAGAAGCAGCGCGGCTCAGTGGAGAGAGCCCCGGCTCTGGGGTCAGAGGTCACGAGTTGGAATCCCAGCTCCGCCGCCCGTCAGCTGCGTGACTGTGGGCGAGTCACTTCGCTTCGCCGGGCCTCAGTGACCTCATCTGGAAAGTGGGGATTAAGACCGCGAGCCCCACGCGGGACGACCCGATTCCCCCGCGTCTCCCCCAGCGCTTAGGGCGCTGCTCGGCACCCAGTGAGCGCTTCCCAAACACCAACATCGTCATTAGAAGGGGGAGACAAGGAATGAACGAACGGGACCGGCCGGCACAGCGAGTACCGCGGAGTCCACTCAGAATTGTGCGGCAGGGGGAAAACCTGGAAGCCGACGTTCGGTTTGGCCAGGGCGGTCCTCCCCGGCTTCCGGACCGGTTTGTCCACTCGCCTTCCCATCCCCTGAGGCGGTGCTTCCTGTCTAGCCCGGCATCTTTCGTTCATTCATTCAGTAGTACTTAGCGAGCACTTACTGTAATAATAATAATAATAATGATAACGTTGGTATTTGTTAAGCGCTCACTACGTGCAGAGCACTGTCCTAAGCGCCGGGGTAGGCACGGGGTCATCGGGTCGTCCCACGTGGGGCTCGCGGTTAACCCCCATTTTCCAGATGAGGTCACCGAGGCCCAGAGAAGTGAAGCGACTCGCCCACGGTCACGCAGCTGCCGAGTGGCGGAGCCGGGATTCGAACCCATGACCTCCGACCCCCCCCCCCCCCCCCAAGCCCGGGCTCCTTCCACCGAGCCACGCTGTGTGCAGAGCGCTGGACCGAGCGCTCGGACCACGAACGAGTCGGCAACGGATAGGGACGGTCCCCGCCGTCCGACGGGCTCACGGTCCGATCGGGGGAGACGGACGGACGGGGACGACGGCGACCAAACTAACGGCAGTGGATACCAGCAGATAGAGTTGGGCACGGTCCCCGTCCTGTTTGGGGCTCACGGTCTCAATCCCCATTCTACAGACGAGGGAACCGAGGCCCAGAGAAGCGAGTGACCCGTCCAAGGTCGCACAGCAGACAAGTGGCGGAGCCGGGATTAGAACCCACGACCTTCTGACTCCCAGGCCCGGGCTCTTTCCGCTAGGCCACGCTGCTTCCTAAACCCCGCTTTCCTCTTCTCCCATTCCCTTCCGCATCAACCCGACTTGCTTCTTTTATTCAACCACCCCCTTCCCAGCCCCACAGCACTTATCTGTACATATCTGTTGTTTATTTCATTCATTCAGTCAGTCGATAGCATTTACTGAGCGCTTACTATGCGCAGAGCACCGGACTAATTTGTTTCTAGTCACGCCTGTCTCCCCCTCCCTAATAACGTCGGTATCCGTTAAGCGCTTACTATGCGCCGAGCACTGCTCTGAGCGCCAGGTAGATACGGGGTCATCAGGCTGTTCCACGTGGGGCTCGCGGTCTTCGTCCCCATTTTCCAGAGGAGGGAAGTGAGGCACAGAGAAGCGAAGTGACTCGCCCAAAGTCACGCAGCTGATAAGCGGCGGAGCTGGGATTAGAACTCACGACCCCCGACTCGCCAGCCCGGGTCCTGGCCGCTGAGCCACACTGGAAGCTCACTAGGGTCGGGGAACGTGAGGATGATGATGGTATTCGTTAAGCGCCTACTATGTGCCAAACGCCGTTTTAAGCACCGGGTGGGGGATACGGGGTCAGCGGGTCGTCCCACGTGGGGCTCCCAGTCTTAACCCCCATTTTCCAGACGAGGTCACTGAGGCCCAGGGGACCGAAGTGACCTGCCCACAGTCACCCAGCAGACAACGGTGGAGCCGGGATTAGAACCCACGACCTGTGACTCCGAGGCCCGAGCTCTTTCCACTACTACTAACGATGACGACGTTGGTACTCGTTCAGCGTGCAGAGCGCCGCGCCGAGCGCCGGGGGAGATACAGGGGAATGCGGTGGTCCCACGTGAGGCTCCCGGTCTTCATCCCCATTTGACAGATGAGGGGGCTGAGGCCCAGAGAGGTGAAGTGACTTGCCCGCGGTCACCCAGCTGACGAGGGCCAGTACTCCCCCGCGCTTAGAACAGTGCCCCGCACCCAGTAAGCACTCGATAAATCCGAACGAGTGAACGAACGCACGAGCCAGAATGCCGCCGGAATGAATTCTCTGGGGAACCCGCCGATTCACCCAAGAGGCTAAACGGCACCGTCCTTTCATTCGTTCGTTCAACGGTATTTACCGAGCGCTGACTACGTGCAGGGCGCCGGACCGAGCGCTCGGGACGGACAGACGGGTAACGGATGGAGACGGTCCCCGCCCTCCGCCGGGCTCACGGCATCGCAGACACCGACTCCGTTGTACTGTCCTCTCCCAGACACTCGGCACGGTGCCCGGCACCCGGCACCCGGCGGGTGCTCCGTAAATCGATCGACGGACCGGTTAAGCGTCGAACGAAAACTCCAATTATTATGTCATTGCTACCCGGAAGCTTCCCCCGGGGAGATGTTGGACGTCTGCCCCAGGCCCCCGCATCCTCCCCTTCGGCGGTGAGTTATCCGGAGCCTGCCGGGGCTCGTCTCGCAGCTCTTCCTCTCGTGATAACAGCGTCGGTATCGGTCATACGGGCAGAGCGCTGTTCTAAGCGCTGGGTAGATACGGGCTCGTCGGCCTATCCCGCATGGGGCTCACAGTCTTCACCCCCATCTTCCAGATGAGGTCACCGAGGCCCCGAGAAGCGAAGCGACTCGCCCGCGGTCGCACGGCCGACGAGTGGCAGAGCCGGGAGCCGAACCCGTGACCTCCGACTGCCAAGCCCGGGCTCTTGCCACTGAGCCATGCTGCCAGAGCAGGGCCAAATAATGATGATAATAACGATGACGATAATACTGGGACCGGTTAAGTAATGTTGGTATTTGTTGGTATTTGTTAAGCGCTTACTATGTGCCGAGCACTGTTCTAAGCGCTGGGGTAGGCATAGGGGAATCAGGTCGTCCCACGTGGGGCTCACCGTCTTAATCCCCATTTTACAGCTGAGGGAACTGAGGCGCAGAGAAGTGAAGTGACTTGCCCACAGTCACACAGCCGACGAGTGGCAGAGCTGGGATTCGAACTCGTGAGCCCTGACTCCAAAGCCCGTGCTCTTTCCACTGAGCCACGCTGCTTCTCACTATGTGCCAGGCACTGTACTGAGCGCCGGCGTGGAGGCGAGGAAATTGGGTTGGACACAGTCCTCCTTTTCCCCCGATTAGACCGGAAGCCCGTCAGTGGGCAGGGACCGTATCTGTTGCCGCACTGTCCACTCCAAGCGCTTAGTACAGTGCTCCGCACATAGGAAGGGCTCAATAAATACTCTCGAATGAACGAAGGAACGGACGAGGGAACCGAGGCACAGAGAAGCGAAGTGTCGTGCCCAAGGTCCCACATCAGACAGGTGGCTGAGCTGGGAGAAAGAGCCCGGGCTTTGGAGTCAGAGGTCATGAGTTCGAATCCCGGCTCCGCCACTCGTCAGCTGGGTGACCGCGGGCGAGTCGCTTAGCTTCCCCGGGCCTCAGTGACCTCATCGGGAAAATGGGGACGAAGACCGTGAGCCCCACGTGGGACGACCCGATTCCCCCGTGTCTCCCCCAGCGCCTAGAACAGTGCTCTGCCCACAGTAAGCGCTTAACGGATACCGACATTATTATTATTATTATTATTATTATTACGATGACACCCGTCTCCCTTAGGGGGAACAAGGAAGGCGGCTTTTCCGAGATCAACCTGTGAGGACGAACACACGGTAAAATAAATGGTGGTATCTGTTGAGCGCTTACTATGTGCAAAGCGCTGTTCTGAGCGCTGGGGGAATACAAGGGGATCAGGTCGTCCCACGTGGGGCTCGCAGTTTTAATCCTCATTTTGCAGATGAGGTAACTGAGGCACAGAGAAGTTAAGTGACTGAGAAGCAGCGTGGCTCAGTGGAAAGAGCCCGGGCTTGGGAGTCAGAGGCCATGGGTTCGAATCCCGGCTCTGCCGCTTGTCAGCTGTGGGACTGTGGGCGGGTCACGTCACTTCTCAGGGCCTCAGTCCCCTCATCTGGAAAATGGGGATTAACCGTCAGCCTCACGTGGGACAACCTGATGACCCCGGATCTGCCCCAGCGCTTAGAACAGTGCTCTGCACCTAGTAAGCGCTTAACAGATACCATCGTTATAATTATTAACTCCGTTTTACAAAAGAGATAACCGAGGTACGGAGAAGGTGAACGACTCGCTCAAGATCACGCAGCAGGCAACTGGGAGAGCCTGGACTAGAACCCAGCTCTCCTGACGCTCAGTCCCACGAACCTTTCACTACGCAACACTATTCCCTTACACCTAAAGAGAAAAGTTCCGAAGATACTGCCGTAGAGAGTGCGCTTTCTCTGAACCTGTTCAGCACCCAAATTTCCCGAAGCCAGTTAATAATAATAATAATAATAATAATAATGATAATGTTGGTATCTGTTAAGCGCCTACTACGTGCAGAGCACCGTTCCAGGCGCCGGGGTAGACACGGGGGAATCGGGTCGTCCCACGTGGGGCTCGCCGTCTTCATCCCCATTTTACAGATGCGGTAACCGAGCCACAGAGAAGCGAAGCGACTCGCCCACGGTCACCCGGCTGACGAGTGGCGGAGCCGGGATTCGAACTCATGACCTCTGACTCCAAAGCCCGGGCCCTTCCCACTGAGCCACGTTACGCCGGCAGACTCTCCCAATCGCTTAATACAGTGCAAGCACTCGAGAAATCCTATTCATCGACCGGTAGGCGGTTCAAACAGCCTCCGGACCGCGGATAGCGCAACGCCGGGGCTCCTGCACAAATCTAGCTACGGTTCAGCAAATTCGTTATCCGGTTTGTAAATGGACTTAAACGTTAAGATGTACAAATCTTTTAAAGCGTAGAGTATATTTCAAAATAATTTTCTAAAGTGACCCAAAGCCAGAGAAGCAGCGCGGCTCAGTGGAAAGAGCCCGGGCTTTGGAGTCAGAAGGGGTTCGAATCCCGGCTCTGCCGCCCGTCAGCCGGGTGACCGTGGGCGAGTCGCTTCGCTTCTCTGGGCCTCGGTGACCTCATCTGGAAAATGGGGACGAAGACCGTGAGCCCCACGCGGGACGACCCGATGGCCCCGTGTCTCCCCCGGCGCTTAGAACGGCGCTCTGCACGTAGTGAGCGCTTAACAGATACCGACCTTATCATTATCACGTAGAGCTAAACATTCGGGTCAGTCACGATACGTGGAGAGGGCTAACTTTTCCGGTCGCGTCATTACGGTTTGGAACGGGAAGAATGAGGTATTTATCTAAAAGAAGAAACTCACCTGCCCGTACTCTGAAATGACCTCGGGTAAAGGCCGCGGGTCTCGCAGAGCATTTAACGGGAGGAAAAAAATCGGCAAATGTTGCCGTCAGAATCCCAGGCCTCATTTTCCCATTGGACCCCCAGAAGATGGTGTTTAAACGTCAGGGAGTGACTTCCAAACCGAGAATTTCTGAGCAGTTTGACACCGAGGCCCCGGATCTGGCAGGTTCCCTCTCTGAAGTCTCCCGTTACCCTCCCTAGGCCCTTCGGCTCCTCTCTCTAGATTTGCCAGTTACGCTCTCCAGAATTGCCGGTCACCGTCTTTCTTTGCCAAAGCCTCCCCCAGCCGTTGGAGTCGGAACGCTCCTCTCATTCGATCACATTTACCGAGGCGCTGACCCTACTATCTGGACATCTATAGTTCTTGTATTTTTCTATCTCCCTTCGTATATTTCATCCCGCGATAGTCGTACTCCTTCCGCTCACATCCCCCGTCTGTCCCTCCCGTCCCCGCTGACTGTAGATTATCCGTGTCCGTCTCCCTCATCAGGTCGCAGACCCTTGGAAGGCAGAGATGACGATCAATAATGACGTAACAGCGTAGAGCCATCCCGACCCCCGGGGTAGATACGAGATCCCGACGGTAATAATGGCATCCGTTGAGCGCTTACTACGTGCCAGGCCCCGTTCTGAGCACCGGTCCAGATACAAGTTAATCGGGTTGGACACGGCCCCCGTCTCGCATGGGGTTCACATTCTTAATCCCCGTTTTACAGATATAAGGGTGCTATTTGTTAAGCGCTCACCGTGTGCCGAGCACTGTTCTCGGCGCCGGGGGAGATACGGGATCGTCGGGTCGTCCCGCGTGAGGCTCCCGGTCTTCGTCCCCGTTTTCCAGGTGAGGTCACGGAGGCCCAGAGAAGCGACGCGACCCGCCCACGGTCACCCGGCTGCCGGGCGGCGGAGCCGGGATTCGAACCCACGACCTCTGACAGGGTGAGCGAGGCCCGGAGAAGTTCCGGGACCTGTCCGAGGTCACACGTCTAATGAACCCAAGTCCTTCCGACTCCTAGGTCGGGGCTCTGACCGCTAGGCCACGCTGCCGGGAACACCCATCTGCCTCCTTCAGGTCTCTCTGGAGCGCCAACCACAAAAGGAGGAACAGATCTCTATCTGTGGCCCAACTGTACCTTCCAAGCGCCTAGTACAGCGATCTGCACCTAGTAAGCGCTCGAGATGAATGAATCTGAACTCTCCCCGCAGCTTCTGAGGTGGATGGGTATTTCCGGAGCTCAGTTCGGGGAGGGGGCTTACTTTCGCACGGCGGAGGCAACTTGAATTGGTCGTGCCCAATCTACGGGAAGAGGAACGTTAACATCGGCGAAGAGGCCTATCAATTTAAACTGGATGAAACGTTGCTGCAACGGTGCCCGGGCGTTTAGTACGGTGCTCTCAGTAAGCGCTCAGTAAATACGGCTGAATGATTGATTTGTGAATGGAATAAGAGCCTAAACCAAGGAGCAGAGGTAAACTATCTGACAAAACGTGGCGGCACGATTCCATTAGGATCGACCGATGGTCATCACTCCGGCTCCGCCGTTCGTCAGCTGGGTGACCGTGGGCGAGTCACTTCACTTCTCTGGGCCTCAGCGACCTCATCTGGAAAATGGGGATTAAGACCGTGAGCCTCAGTTGGGACAACCTGATGACCCTGTACGTCCCCCAGCGCTTAGAACAGAGCTCTGCACACAGTAAGCGCTTAACAAATACCGACATTATTATCATAAATGGTATTTACTGAGCACTTACTATAATATTAATAATAATGATGGCATTTGTTAAGCGCTTACTACGTACAAAGCGCTGTCCTTAGCGCTGGGGAGGATACAAGGTGTTCAGGTTGTCCCACTTGGGGCTCACAGTCTTCATCTCCATTTTACAGAAGGGGTAACTGAGGCACAAGGAGGTGAAGTGACTTGCCCAGAGTCGCCCAGCTGACGAGCGGCCGAGCCGGGGTTTGAACCCACGACCTCTGACTCCCAAGCCCGGGATCTTCCCACTGAGCCGCGCTGCTTCTAGCGCCGTATTAAGCACTCGGGAGGGTACAAGACAACCAAACCAGCAGCCGCGTCCCCTGCCCAAAACGAGCTTAACGGTCTAGAGGGATCGACTGATGGAATCTGTCGAGACGGTATCTGTTAAGCGCTTACTACGTGCCAGGCACCGTTCTAAGCGACGGGGTGGAGACGAGGTACTTGGGTTGTCCCACGTGGGGCTCATAACCTGAAACCCCGTTTTACGGATGAGGTGGCCGAGGCCCAGAGAAGCGAAGCGACTTGCCCAAAGTCACACAGCTGACGAGCGGCGGAGCCGGGATTGGAACCCGAGACCTCTGACTCCCAGGCCCGGGCTCTTTCCATTAAGCCACGCTGCTTCTCACTTAGAACTGCTCTCAGTGGTTGGGAGAGTACTATACCAGCGGAGAGGCAGCGCGGCTCGGCGGAAGGAGCCCGGGCCTGCGTGTCAGAGGTCACGGGTTCCAATCCCGGCTCCGCCGCTCGTCAGCTGTGTGACCGTGGGCCAGTCACTTCACTTCTCTGGGCCTCAGTGACCTCATCCGCAAAATGGGGATTAAGACCGTGAGCCCCACTTGGGACAACCTGAATACCTTGTATCCACCCCACCCCACCCCCAGGGCTTAAAACAGTGTTTGGCACATAGTAAGCACTTAATAATAATAATAATAATAATAATAATGATAACAATACGCAAAGCACTGTTCTAAGTGCTGGGGCGATACAAGGCGGTCAGGTCGTCCCATGGGGGGCTCACACTCTTTATCCCCATTTTCCAGATGAGGTCACTGAGGCCCAGAGAAGTGAAGTGACTCGCCCAAAGCGACGCAGCTGGCAAGCGGCGCAGCCGGGATTAGAACCCGTGACCTCTGACTCCCAACCCCGGGCTCTTTCCGCTGAGTCACGCTGCTTGTCTGCTTCACATGCCATTATTATCATTATACCACAGAGTCGACAGACACATTCCCTACTACCCACAACGAGCGTACAAAATCCAGGGGGGAAGACAGACATTAACGTGAATAAATGACGGATTCGGACGTAAGTGCCGTGGGACCGAGGGAAGGCGGAATAAAGGCTGCAGATCCATTCCTCCATCCGATAGTATCTATTGAGCGCTTACTACGTGCAGATCACCGTACTGAGCGCTTGGAACCTACCGATCGGCAACGGATAGAGACGGTCCCCGCCCAGCGACGGGCTCACGGTCTAATCGGACGAAAACGATAGCAATAAATAGAATCGAGGTGACGTCCGGCTCATTAACAGAATAAATAGGGTAATAAAATCCAGCGGGAGAAGGGGAAACGAGAGATGACAGCCAATCTAGGGGGAAAGACAGACCGTAACAGAGATCCATAAATGATGGATACAGACAGAAGTGCCGTGGGGCTGAGGGAGGGGGGAATTCAGTAGTATCTATTGAGCGAGCGCTTACTCTGTGCGGAGCACTGTCCTAAGCGCTTGGGATGGAAAGTCGGGCAACGGATAGAGACCATCCCTGCCCACTGACGGGCTGACGGTCTAATGGGGAATAAAGGGTGCAAATTCAGGACGATGCAGAAGGTGAGCGGGAGAAGAGGAAGCCCCGCCGTGAGCCCGCCGATGGGCAGGGACCGTCTCTATCCGTTGCCGGATTGTCCATTCCAAGCGCTTAGTCCAGTGCTCCGCCCGGAGCGAGCGCTCAATAGATACTACCGAATGAATGAATGAATGAGCCCTTCCCTTAGGGTCGGAGCGAACAGGGTCAGGAGCCACCGTCGTCCCGAGGGAGAGTGCTGCGAGAGGGAGGGAGGGTGCCAGCGAAACCGCTGGCCACCGCCCCTTCCCCCCTCTGCCCCCCGCGGTCCCCAACAGGGGAGCGGGCTTGAAGCCGGTGCCTGGGACAAGCAGTAAAAATAATGACGGCACGCGCTGAGCGCTTACTACGTGCGGAGCACCCTTCTAAGCGCTGGGGGGATACGAGGCGATCAGGTCGTCCCACGTGGGGCTCCCAGTCTTCACCCTTATTTCACAGATGAGGGAACCGAGGCCCGGAGAAGTGAAGTGACTCGCCCAGGGTCACACAGCTGCCGAGTGGCGGAGCCGGGATTCGAACCCGTGACCCATTTGGTATTTGTTGGTATTTGTTAAGCGCTTACTACGTGCCGAGCGCCGTTCTGAGCGCTGGGGTAGACACGGGGAATCGGGTCGTCCCACGTGGGGCTCCCGGTCTTCGTCCCCATTTTACAGACGAGGGAACTGAGGCGCGGAGAAGCGAAGTGACTCGCCCAGAGTCACACAGCTGACGAGTGGCCGAGCCGGGATTTGAACCGATGACCTCCGACTCCAAAGCCCACGCTTTTCCCACTGAGCCACGCTGCTTCTCTGACCTCTGACCCCCGAGCCCGGGCTCCTTCCACTGAGCCGCGCTGCTTCCCACTACGCGAGGCCGTACCTCTCTGAGCTGATGGCCGCCGGTCAGGGGGAGCGGCCGTCCGGCCCGGAGGTGGGCCTGCTGCTCCAGTTCCGTCAGACGGGCCTGGGAAAGGGGCAAAAACCGTGCACGTGACTCCCCCCGACCCCGCTCTCGTCTACCCCGGGCCTTCTGCCAGGGCACCGATCTGATCACCCTCCGCGGGGCGGGCTTAACAGCACTCGGCGCCCAAATGCCTTAGAGGGTCTAGGTTCTCTTTCCACGTTAAGGCACGCTGAGAAAATGCATCGCATTTTAAACCTACTAATAACGACGGTATCTGTGAAGCGCTAACTATGGTCCGGGCACCGTAATAATGTCGATATCTGTTAAGCGCTTACTCTGTGCGGAGTAATAGTAATAATAGTAACGTTGGCATCCGTTAAGCGCTCACTGTGCGCCGAGCACCGTTCTAAGCGCCGGGGGAGACGCAAGGGAATCGGGTCGTCCCACGTGGGGCTCACGGTCTTCATCCCCATTTTACAGACGAGGTCGCCGAGGCGCCGAGAAGTGAAGGGGCTCGCCCAAAGTCACACAGCTGACAAGTGGCCCGGCCGGGATTCGAACCCGTGACCTCGGACTCCAAAGCCCGCGCTCTTTCCACTGAGCCGCGCTGCTTCTCTGACTTAGAGTACCGTTCTAAGCGCCGGGGTAGACGCAAGGGAATCGGGTTGTCCCACGTGAGGCTCACAGTCTTAATCCCCACTTTCCAGATGAGGTCACTGAGGCACAGAGAAGTGAAATGACTTGCCCACAGTCACCCAGCTAAGTGGCATGGCCGGGATTCGAACCCATGACCTCTGACTCCCGAGCCCGGGCTCTTTCCACTGAGGCGCGCCGCTTACCCAACTGAGCGCCGGGGTGGATACAAGCAAATCAGGTTGGACGCGGTCCCTTTCCCACTTGGGGATAATGATGATAATAATAATAACAATAATGATAATTTTGGAATCTGTTAAGCGCTTACTACGTGCCGAGCGCCGTTCAAACCGCTGGGGTAGGCACAGGGCCATCGGGTCGTCCCACGTGAGGCTCCCGGTCTTCGTCCCCATTTTACAGACGAGGGAACTGAGGCCCGGAGAAGCGAAGTGACTCGCCCACGGTCACACAGCTGGCGAGGGGCAGAGTCGGGATCTGGTAGACACGCTCCCCGCTCGCCGGGAGGGTTTCTGCGAAAGCGGCGCGGCTCGGCGGATAGAGCACGTGACTGGGAGTCAGAAGAACCTGGGTTCTAATCCCGGCTCTGCCTCTCGTCTGCTGTGTGACCTTGGACGGGTCATTTAACTTCTCTGTGCCTCAGTGGCCTCATCTGCAAAACGGGGATGAAGACGGTGAGCCCCAGGTGGGACAACCTGATCACCCTGTATCCTCCCCAGAACAGTGCTCCGCACCGAGTAAGCGCCTAACAAATGCCAACACTATTATTCTCCGCGCCTCCGTTACCTCATCTGCAAAATGGGGATTAAGACTGTGAGTCCAATGTGGGACAGGGACCGGGTCCAACCTGACTAGGGTTGTGAGCCCCACGTGGGACAACCTCATTAGTCTCCATCTCCCCCGGGGCTTAGAACAGTGCTTGGCACACAGTAAGCGCTTAACCAACACCCACATTATCATCTAACCCGGCGCCTAGTACGGGCCTGGCACGGAGTAAGCGCGTAACAAATGTCAAGAAAAAAGGAGCTTATAAGTCTAGTCCGTAATTTCATTTTTGAGCCCAGCCAGGTGGACGATATAAAGTTGGAAGTGCGATCGATTTGAGCATTAATTCGCAATAAGCGATTTTTGAGCAAATAGCCGATGGAGGCGATTTCATTAGAACTTTTCAACTCTTGAGCTGAACCAACTGGGAGGCTGCACGTCTTTTAATCATAATCGTAATAATAATAAAAATGTTGGTATCTGTTAAGCGCTTACTACGCGCAGAGCACTGTTCTAAGCGCCGGGGAGGATACAAGGTGATCGGGTTGTCCCAGCTGGGGATCACGGCCTTAATCCCCGTTTTCCAGATGAGGTCACCCACCGAGGCCCAGAGAAGTGAAGTGACTCGCCCACAGCCACACAGCTGACAAGTGGCAGAGCCGGGATTCGAACCCAGCGTGGCTCAGGGGAAAGAGCCCGGGCTTGGGAGTCAGAGGTCATGGGTTCCAATGCCTCTGGTCAGCTGGGTGACTGTGGGCGAGTCACTTCACTTCTCTGGGCCTCGGGTTCCGTCATCTGGCAAGTGGGGATGAAGACCGTGAGCCTCACGTGGGACGACCTGATGACCCCGTATCCGCCCCGGCGCTTAGGAGAGAGCTCGGCGCATAGTAGGCGCTTAACAGATGCCGACATTATTATTATTATTATTATTATTACTGTTATTATTTTAAGGCCTCCGGAGCTCAGCCTTCTAATCTTTAAACTGGACGAGACGGTGGCCTCCCTCCTCCCGGGACCTTGAGCGCCCTGGGAGGCGGGGACTGTGTTTGATCCCGCTGTCTTGGATCCGCTCCAGTGCCTGCCACCTAAATAGCAGACTTAAGAATGAGGGGAAGCAGGCCAGACTAGTGGCTGGAACCCTTATCTAACTGCAAATTCCAAAAAGCATCAGGGCATCTGGGGCATTCAATAACAAGTCGATCAGCGCCGGCGAGAAAACAAACGGTATCGTCTATCTTGCACAGTTTTTCAACGGACCAGTTGGAAGAGATAAGATAATTCACCCGTTATCGGCCGTGTAACTCGTTGAAATGACCAGAATTCTCACGCGAATACTAAATATTACCGCTGGGTGACCTCGCTGCTGCATACCGTGGGTACGGGGAGCACCGCAGCGTAGAAAACGTTTACAAAAATAAGCTCGTTTACCCCGGGGAGTTCTGACGTCCTTCTCGGCTCTTCTTGGTTCACCTGAATCTTCTGGCTCTCCGTCACCGGAAATCAAAGAACCGGACACAGTCGTAGCACGGGTGAGACTGTTTACTAAGAGATGACGTTGGTATCTGTTAAGCGCTCGCTAGGCGCCGAGCACCGTTCTAAGCGCCGGGGTAGACACGGGGTCGGCGGGTCGGCCCACGTGAGGCTCGCGGTCTTCATCCCCATTTTACAGATGAGGGAACCGAGGCCCAGAGAAGCGAAGCGACTCGCCCGCGGTCGCCCGGCCGACGGGTGGCGGAGCCGGGATACGAACCCAGGACCTGTGACTCCCGAGCCTGGGCTCTTTCCACCGATCGCGTGCTCAGCACTGTACCGAGCGCCGAGAAAGACTACCTGGGGGGATTTTGGTCACGGTCCCTGACTTTCAAGGGGTTCACGATCAAAGAGTAGAAGCCAGGGAGAGGAAGCCTGGTGACGAAGCAGCGTGGCTCAGTGGAAAGAGCCCGGGCTGAGGTCCCGGGTTCGAATCCCGGCTCCGCCACCTGTCAGCTGGGTGACCGTGGGCGAGTCACTTCGCTTCTCCGGGCCTCAGTGAAGACCTCATCTGTAAAATGGGGATGAAGACCGTGAGCCTCATGTGGGACGACTTGATGACCCCGTATCTACCCCGGCGCTCAGAACGGTGCTCGGCGCATAGTAAGCGCTTAACAAATACCAACACTATTATCATTATTATTAAAGCTGTTACCGATCTGTCCATTCCAAGCGCTTAGTGCAGTGCTCTGCACATAGTAAGCGCTCAATAAATACTATTGAATGAACGAATGGAGGGAAACGAAACAATAAATCACAAAAACAGAAGAGGGAAGGACGGATACCCCAAGAGGACTAGGGTTCTGTGGCTCTAGACTGTGAGCCCGGTGTGTGCGGGGAATGTGCCTGTTTATCGTTGTATTGTACTCTCCCGGGCGCTTAGTCCAGCGCTCGGCCCCCAGTAAGTGCTCAATGAATACGATTGAACGAATGAATGAATGGCCGGACGAAGCAGCGTGGCTCGGTGGAAAAAGCCCGGGCTTGGGAGTCAGAGGTCGCGGGTTCTAATTCCGGCCCCGCCGCTTGTCAGCTGGGTGACTTCGGGCGAGTCACTTCGCTTCTCTGAGCCTCAGTTCCCTCGCCTGTAAGATGGGGATGAAGACCGTGAGCCTCCCGTGGGACAACCCGATGACCCCGTATCTACTCCAGCGCTTAGAACGGTGCTCGGCACACGGTAAGCGCTTAACGAATGCCATCATTAATTAGATGATCCAAATTTCAGGCTCTCCACGGTGTGTCCAAAAATCGCAGCGACATCCACGGGCAGACGCCACAGCCTTCCCGACGTTTAGCAGAGCCACGCTGGCCGGCTTGTTCGATGGGGTTTCCAAATTCCCAGCTCCACCGAGGAGTCCCCCAAGGTTCGCGCCTGCGGCCCGAAGGAGCCGGCGAGGTTCAGAAATATACTAAAGTTACTAAAATACGCTAAATAATACTAATAAGGTTGGTATCTGTCAAGCGCTTACTATGCGCAGAGCACCGTTCTAAGCGCTGGGGGAGATCCAAGGCGATCGGGTCGTCCCGCGTGAGGCTCACTATCTTAGTGCCTATTTTACAGATGAGGTCACTGAGGCCCAGAGAAGCGGAGTGACTCGCCCACAGCCACACAGCTGACAAGCGGCGTCAGAGGTCGTGGGTTCTAACCCCGGCCCCGCCACTTGTCAGCTGTGTGACCTTGGGCGAGTCACTTCGCTTCTCCGGGCCTCAGTTCCCTCATCTGTAAAATGGGGATGAAGTCCGTGAGCCCCGCGTGGGACAACCTGATCGCCTCGTGTCTACCCCAGCGCTTAGAACGGTGCTCGGCACATAGTAAGCGCCGAACGGAGACCGACATCATCATCACGTTATTACAAGTGGCAGAGCACTAAAGCGGATTAGTGTTCAGCAGTATTCATCTGCCCTAATGAATTACTCAAGGAGCTTTTTAGGAGTAGCCTGTCTCCTCTCCCCCTGCACCCCATTCCCCATCCGGGCTCCGAACAGTAATAGTGATAATAACAACGATAACAGCGGCATTTGCCAAGTGCTTACTATGTGCCAGGAGTTACGCTAAGCACTTGGGGTGGATACAAGGAAATCAGGTCGGACACAATCCTGTCCCTTATGGAGCTCTCGGTCTGTGATCCCCGTTCTACAAGTGAGGATACCGAGGCCCAGGGAAACGAAGTGACTCGCCCAAGGTCACACGCAGCGGAATCAGAACCCAGCTCCTTCTGACTCCCAGGCCCATACTCTATCCACCGGGCCCCGCTGCTTCACGCTGCTTCCCGACCATCCCGAGAGCCGAGCAGACCCGGGGAAGCACAAACGGAGCGCGGTTGCGGATTGAGGGGGGATCGAGAACCGTGGCGACGTCAACCGTGTCGGGGAACGTAGGTGGGAGGGTGAGGTTTGGGAGAAAAATAAGGAGATCCGCTTTCGCCAGGTTGGCGGTTAAGGTGGCGGTGGGTCACTTGTGCGGCGACGGCCCGGCGCGGGGGAGGGAAGACTAGGAGAGCAGACTCGGAAGGAGGAGTCCAGGAAGCGGGAAAGGAACCAGAAGAGAAAACCTCCTGAGGGAAACCCAGGCCAGAGAGAGATTTTAGGAGGAGAGGGTGGTCCACGGTATCCAAGCAGGCCTTCCCAGACGGAGCTCCCCGCTTTTCCCTCTGCTCCCCCTCCACCCTCTGCTCCTCCCCCTTCTCCTCCCCTCAGCTGAGCCCCCTTTCCCTCTGCCCCTCCCCCGCCTTCCCCTCCCCTCAGCCCTGTGCCCCTTTGTATATACTATTTATTAGCCTATTTATTTTGTTAATGAGGTGTCCGTCCCCTTCATTCTATTGATCGTGATGATGTCGATTTGTTTTCGTTTCGTTCCGCTTTGCTCTGCCGTCTGTCTCCCCCGATTAGCCCGTCGTTGGGCAGGGATGGTCTCCATCTGTTGCCGAACTGTCCATTCCGAGCACTTGGTACAGTGCTGTGCGCAGAGTAAGCGCTCAATAAATACTATCGCATGAATGAATCTCTCCCAAGAGGCCTTCCCCTACTGCGCTGTCACTTCCTCTTCTGTGTGCGCACCCCTCCCTCGGCCCCACGGCACTCCCTCGCCGATTTATTTATATTAACGTCTGTCTCCCCCTCTAGACGGGAAGCTCGTGGCGGGCGGGGGACACGTCCGTCGACTCTGTTACGTCGTAACTCTCCCAAGTGCTCAGTACAGTGCTCTGTACCCGGAACGGTGCCCGGTAAATAGGACCGACGATCCGGACAGAGAAGAGCCCGCCAGATTCGGTGCGAAGTAGGCCAGCGGAGACCTCTTCCTTACCTGCCAGAATCGGTATCAGAGGAAGCTCCGGAGTGTGAAATAGGCACCGCGGGCCGCGAACCTAGGAGGTACAGTAAGAGCAAGTCACTCCAACTTGACTTTAATTACCAGATGCCCGTTTCTCTCTTCTGCGGAGAGGTCGTCAGTTCAGCTGGGACAGTCACTCCCGCGGGTTTGTTTTTCGTTTTCATTTCCAAGCCGAAGAGACCGAGCGGGAGAGATTTTAACCGAAACAGAAATCAAGGACCCGCTGGCCTTGAGACGCCGGAAAACGAAAATGGGGACGGTCATTTCAGTTCGACTTCACAACGCCGCCACTTAAATCCGCGTAAACACCACGGGCCGGGGTTTAGCCTAGATTTCTAACCGCCGAGAGTAAGGAGAAAGAAACCTTCCATCGTCCAATTAGGAGCCGAGCGGAAAAAGCACGGATCTGGGGGTCGGAGGACCCGGGTTCCAATTCTGGCTCCGCCACGTACCTGCTGAGTGACTCTGGGCAAGCCACTTGGCTTCTCTGTGCCTCATTTGTAAAAATGGAGATTAAGACTGCGAGTCCCATGTGGGACAACCTATTCGGTATCTACCCCAGAGCTTAGAATAATATGCCAAGCACACGGTAAGTGCGTCACAAGTACTATTATTATTATTATCACGAACACAAATGATTTCTCTATTCCGTGTACAAAATAATCATCTCACGTGTCCGGAGATGGTGGACAGAACCTTAAATCTCGCATTCCAGATTTTAAAAATCTCGCCTGTAATTTGGTACAAAGATCCATCGTCAGTCTGGAAAGAGGCTTCAGGTTTGCACATAAATCCTGTTCCTGGTAAGAGAAGTTGGAATTTTCGTATGAAATAATCAGATATGTGAGAAAATCGCACCGACCTGAGCCTACTAAGTTATTACTGGATTGGAGGAAGATTTGAAAACCAACCTGTCTATCCCGCCAACGTCAGAAATGGTCGGGTCTTGGAAATGCCCGCTTGTCAGGGGAGAAACCAAATGTACCCCAAATCAGTTTCATTTAATCTTTGAACTTTCTACCTCCAAGTTGGAGAAAGGGGAGCCATGGCTTTACAGGTGTAGACACCTTTGCACGACTATTTCTGGATTGGGAACATTTCTAAAATCCTCACCACTGCACCGGGTGAAGAATCCGCATTTTCCCCCTCTTTTCCCACAGAGGTGGATTTTTCAAAAGATTTTGCCACCAGATCTTCAGAACAGGGCACGGTGTCCTCGGGATCTAGGAGCCAGGCGGCGATTCTGGGACCGAACACAGTACAGCTGGCAACTGGAAAAACAATCAAATGAATGAAATGAAGGCTCCTTAAGTGCCCAGAATATACGAAGAAGGAACTGAAAGACGCTACCAGGAGGGGGTGACATTTCAGTGACGACGACCGCGGTGTTGGTTAAGCGCTTACCATGCGCCGGGCACCGTACTAAGCGCTGAGGTGGATACGAGCAAATCGGGTCCGACAGAGTCCCCGGGCCACACTGGGCTCACGGTCTTAATCCCCATTTTATAGATGAGGTAGATGAGGCTCGGAGAAGTGAGGCGACTTGCCCAGGGTCGGATTCCGGACGAGCGGTGGAGCCGGGATCGGAACTCAGGTCCTCCGACGGACAAGCCGGTGCTCTATCCGCTAGACCACACTGCTTCTCTACAGAAATCAAGATCTGCACCGCACGACAACTTATATCCTGCGACTGCTGGATCCTCCCAAGCACTCTGAACTCAACAGGTGCTCAACCGAAGCCCCCGACTGATCGATCGATCGACTGATCGATCGACTGGATGTCCGTTCGTGGCTAGAGCCCGGACCCGGGAGTCAGAGGTTCACGGGTGAATCCCAGCTCCATCATTCGTCTGCTGTGCGACCTTGGGCAAGTCGATTCGCCTCTCCGTGCCTCAGTTACCTCATCTGTAAAAGGGGCATTGAGACCGTGAGTCCCACGTAGGGCGGGAACTGGGTCCAACCTGATTAGCTTCTACCCACCCCAGTGCTTTGTACAGCGCCTGGGACACAGTAAGCGTTTGACGTATACCATAATTATTAATGACGATAATAATGATGCTAATAACGATGTTGGTATTCGTTAAGCGTTTACTATGTGCAGAGCTCTGTTCTAAGCGCCGGGGGAGATAGAGCGTCATCAGGTTGTCCCCCGTGAGGCTCACGGTCTTAATCGCGGCTCGGTGGAAAGAGCCCGGGCTTCGGAGTCAGAGGTCACGGGTTCGACTCCCGGCCCTGCCACTCGTCAGCTGTGCGACCGTGGGCGAGTCGCTTGACTTCTCTGTGCCTCGGTTACCTCCTCTGTAAAATAGGGATTAACCGTGAGCCTCACGTGGGACGACCCGACGACCCCGCATCTCCCCCGGCGCTTAGAACGGTGCTCTGCACATAGTAAACGTTTAACAAATACCAACATTATTATTGAGCAAGAGCTGTGTCCCAAGTGCTTGGGAGAGTAAAGTAGAACAATAAATGACACATTCCCTGCCCGTAAGGAGCTTTCAATCCAGAGGGGGAGACGGACATCAATATAAATAAATGACAGATGATACGTACACAGGTGCCGTGGGGCCGGGAGGGGGGATGAATAAAGGGAGCGAGTCAGGATGACGCAGAAGGGAGCGGGAGAAGAGGAACGGAGGGCTTAGTCCGGGAAGGCCTCTTGGAGGAGGTGGGCCTTCAACGGGGCTTCGAAGAGGGGACGGGGGGTGGGGGCCCGGCCATCCCCACCCTCCTCAGATCGAGCTCTACAGAGTCCACCGGGCGTTCCGCCTGCTGAAGTTAAAACACCAAGCCATTTCACGCGCCCTTTAACCAAAACCGCAGCTCAGCTCGTTTCCAGGTGATCTCGCTGCCAGAGCTCTGCAGGATGGTTCTCAGAAAATCCTTCGCATTAAAGCAGATGATGGGACCTGTACGCTTCAGTGTTTCAAACGGCACTTTCCTTCGTGATAAAAAGGCATTAATTGAGCAAATCGTTTACTACACTGTTAACCTGGGGAGCGAACGATCCCAACTACTTTACTGCTGCCCCAGATGTCAATATTTGATAATGGTGATCATTAATAACGACCGTGGCATTTGTTAAGCACTTACCGGGTGTCGAGCACTGTTCCGAGAAGCAGCGTGGCTCGGTGGAAAGAGCCCGGGCTTGGGAGTCGGGGGTCATGGGTTCGAATCCCGGCTCCGCCGCTTGCCAGCCGGGTGACTTCGGGCAAGTCACTTCACTTCTCCGTGCCTCAGTTACCTCACCTGTAAAATGGGAATTGAGACTGTGACCCCCACGTGGGACAGCCTGATTACCCTGTATCTACCCCAGCGCTCAGAACAGTGCTTGGCACATAATAAATGCTTAACAAATACCATCATTATTATTCTAAGCCCTGGGGAAGACAATCAGGTCAGCAACAGCTTGATGGTACTTAGTTATCTGAATCACAAGAAGTAGAATTAAGTGTCTGTCTCCTCTGTCAGGACTGTCAGAGATACACAAACGTATCAATCGATCAGTGGTATATATTGAGCACTTACTATGTGCAGGACACCGTGCAGGTACTTTCGAGAGTTCAGGGCGATAGAGTTGGTCGATAATGATAACGTTGGCATTTGTTAAGCGCTTACTATGTGCAGAGCACCGTTCTAAGCGCCGGGGGAGATACGGGGTCATCGGGCCGTCCCACGTGAGGCTCCCAGTTACTTCCCATTTTACAGATGAGGTCACTGAAGCACAGAGAAGTGAAGTGACCTGCTCACAGTCACGCAGCTGACAAGTGGCCGAGCCGGGATTCGAACCCATGACCTCCGACTCCCAAGCCCGGGCTCTTTCCACTGAGCCACGCTGCTTCTCTAATGTGACCTCCCCCCTCTTGGAGTTTGCATTCTAGAGGATGAGACGGAAATTAGGCCCAGCAGAGGGGAGGGCGCATAGGGTGGGGAAAAGAGGGGTTGGTCAGGGAACGTCTCTTGGAGGAGATATGATTTTAATACAGCTTTGAAACTGGTCTGGCATACACGAAGGGGGAGGTTTCCAGGCCAGTAGGCGGACGTGGGCAAGTGCCCGGCAGCAAGAAAGATGAGATCGCGGTGCGGCGAATAGGTTGGAGTTAGAATATACGGGATTTGGAACGGACCTGAGCACGAGCTTTGAATAATAATCGTAATAATAATGTTGGTATTTGCTAAGCCCTTACTATGCGCAGAGCGCTGTTCTGTGCCGTGGTAGATACAAGGTAATCAGGTTGTCCCATGTGAGGCTCTCGGTCTTCATCCCCATTTTACAGATGAGGTCACCGAGGGCCAGAGAAGTGAAGTGACTCGCCCGCAGTCACACAGCTGACAAGCGGCGGAGCCGGCATTCGAACCCGTGACCTCTGACTCCCGAGCCCGGGCTCCTTCCACTGAGCCAGGCTGCTTCTCTGAATGAGAGGCACGATGCCAAGGTCAGAGACTCGCGAAACAGGGAGGATGGAGGTGTCGTCTACACTGATGGGAAAATCAGAGGGAGGACAAGGGGTGGGAAGACCAAGAGTTCCGTTTTGGACGTGTTAAATTTGAGGTGTGGGTGGGACATCCAAGAAGAGATTTCCAGAAGGTGATTACACGTCTTCCCTCTCCTCGGGACCTCCGGGGGCTGCCCATCCACCTCCGCGTCAACAGCAGCTCCTCACTGTTGGCTTTGAGGCGCTCGGTCAGTTCTAGGCATCATTCATCCGTTCATTCCATAGTATTCATTGGGCGCTTACTATGTGCAGAGCATCCTACGTTACCTTGCCGACTGACTACAACCCAACACGCACACTTTGCTCCTCTAACGTCCACTTCCCCGCTGTACCTCGATCTCGCCCCGTGTCGCCACCGAACCCTTGCCCGCTCCTCTCTCTGGCCTGGAACTCCCTCTCCCTTCAGAACTAACAGAGCTCCCCACTTCCCACGTTCAAAGCCTTCCTAAAATCACACCTTCTCCCAAAGGCCTTCCCCGACTCAGCCCACATTTTCCTTATCCGCCCTCCCTTCCGAGTTGCCTACGCCATGGATCCGTACGGGCCCTTTAATCGTTTCATACGCGCCACGCCCTGTACACATCTTTATATTCCGCCATCTCCCCCCTCTGTAATCTATTTTTAACACCCGTCTCCCCCTTTAGACCGTAAGCTTCTTGTGGCAAGGATCACGTCTACTAATTCTATTATACCGTATCCTTCCAGTCGCTTGGTACACAGTGAGCACTCGGTAGATACCTTTGATCTGTTGATTCCGATCGAAATTTCAAAGAGCTGGGGATCTTGGACGGCTTAAGGGGTTAAAACGCGACGTGGCCTCGAAGCAGTGTTTCGAGAGATCCCCAAAGATTTAACTTTAGCTTTTGCCCTTTCACCTGGAGAAGTGATCTTTCGCCTCGCCCTCCTGGCCCCGCTCCAGGGAGGGTCCCGTTCCCAGGAAAACACGCCTGTCGCTTCTGCCAAGTTCATCCTCGGCGGCCGCGTTAGCGGTCGAAGGTCGAGGCCGCCGGTCCGACTCTTTATTAACACCGAGATTCCTCTTGCCGGAGAAGCCGACTGCTGGGTTTCAGAAAAAGGGCCCATCGGCACGTGAACCTGCCCCCTTTACTCAGCCCTCCCTCGGCCCCTCAGCACTTGTGGGCCAATGCGTGATTTTTCATTTATATTCATGTCTGCCTCCCCCTCTGGACTGAAAGCTCCCGGTGGGGCAGGGAACGAGTCTTCCGAATTTGCCGTATTGTACTCTCCCAAGCGCTTAGTTCAGTGCAGGCAGTCAAACCCCTTACCTCTTCCTACCTCACCTCGCTACTGTCCTGCTACGACCCTATATTGGTTCAGGGAAGAGAGCCAGGCTCTGGGGATCGGGAGAACTTGGGTCTTAGTCCCGGTTTCTGCTCAAAGGAAACGGTTGCCTAGTGGATAGAGCACGGGCCTGGGAGACAGAAGGACCTGAGTTCTAATCCTTGCTCTGCTCTGTGACCTTGGGCTATCGTTTCACTTCTCTGGGCCTCCGTGACCTCCTCTGTAAAATGGAGGTCGAGATTGTGAGCCCCACGTGGAACGGGGACTGTGTCCAAATTGATCTTGTATCTACCCCAACGTTTGGAAAAGTGCTTGGCACAGAGTAAGGGCTAAACACATACCATAAACACAAAAACGAGACAACACACTAACTTTGTCGGGTTTTAGCTGTGAAGAACCATCCTGATACACCAGAGTCACCATCAGAGCAGCTGCCTGTCTGATATTTTCCAGCCACTGCCTCCGGTCTTCACGTCTCAGGCGCTTGACGTCAAAAGCCTGGTTTTCGAAGACTCTTGCTTTTCCGAGACGATGGCCGAATTTTGATTCGATCCCACTTTCTCCTCCCCTCATTGGAAAACACCTCAACGCCTCCAACTCCTCCTCCTGCTGCAGGGACCTAGATGCCACCTGTTTCCTTTTCAGACGTCTGGCTTCCCTCTCTTCATTTTCATTATGTTCCCGCCGGGAGAGACGTTTCTTCCTGCAGCCTCTTTCCCGGGCCTCCGAGTTTCTGTGATTTGAACGAGGACTCTTCCCGCTGGAAAAATTCAGTGAGCTTGTGATCTTTCGCTCCTTTCTCATCAACGCTTCATCTGCGAGTCCGAGAGAGGTTGCCTGAAGGGAGAGGTCGTTGGAGACTCTTGGGAGCTGATCTGTGACTGCTGAGGAACGGGTAATCTGTCGGAAGAATAGAAAAATGTTTCCCCCCCCCGAAACATTTCAAGTAAAAATCACCATCAGAATTCATTTTTTACAAGTTTATCCGTGTTCATTAGGAGGGCGATTCTTAAAAAGGCCACTCTGTGTTTTCAAAATCTGGCCGTCCAAGATTTCGCAGCCCTGGAGAGTTGCTACTTTCCGTGTCGGGCTCCGCGTGAGGAGGGGGTTGATTTGCGGAACCCCGGAAAACACTACAGGACCTGGGCCCGGGGCCAGTTTTGTTCTCCCGGGAGCCTCTGAGGGCATTTTTTTTGACCTCATTCCTGTTGAGCTCCAAAAAGCAAGCCCTGTCCCTATGTACTCCACCTGCTCCCTGCCTCCCAATCGTTCAATCGATCGTATTTACTGAACGCTTACTCTGGCCATTAAGCACTTGGGAGTGTACAATATCCATTCATTCAATAGTATTTATTGAGCGTTTACTATGTGCAGAGCACTGGACTGAGCGCTTGGAGCGTACAGTTCGGCAACAGATAGAGACAATCCCTGCCCACTGATGGGTTCACAGTCTAAGTGGGGGAGAGAGCAGAGCAAAACAGAACAAAACAACATCATACAGATACACAGAATCAAGGAGATATGCACATCATTAACAAAATAGGGTAATAAATAATATATACAAATATGCACCGTGCTGAGGGGAGGGGAAGGGGAAGAGCGGAGGAGGGAGGGGGGGGACGGGGAGGGGAGGAGGAGCAGAGGGAAAGGAGGCTCGGTCGGGGAAGGCCTCCTGAAGGAGGCGAGCTCTCAGGAGGGCTTTGAAGAGGTGAAGAGAATTACAATAAACAGACACATTACCTGCCCACAACGGGTTTCTAGTCTAGAGGGGGAGGCAGACATTAATATGATCAATAAATTAATAATTAAGATGAGGAAAGGTGGAGGCTTAGTCAGGGAAGGCCTCTTGGAGGAGATGGGCCTTCAATGAGGCTTAGAAGGTGGGGAGAATAATCGGCTGTGGGATTTGAGGAGGGAGGGCGTTCCGGGACAGAGGCAGGATGGGGGCCAGGGGTCATTCATTCATTCAATAGTATTTATTGAGCGCTTACTACGTGCGGAGCACTGGACTAAGCGCTTGGAACGGACAAATCGGTAACAGGTAGAGACGGTCCCCGCCCTTTGACGGTCGGGGACGACACAGGTGAGACCGAGGCACAGTGTGAAGGTTAGCATTAGAGGAACGAGGCGCGCAGGTCGGGTTGTAGTAGGAGAGTGGGGAGGTGAGGTAGGAGGGGGCGAGGGGATTGACTGCTTTGAAACCAATGGTGAGGAGTTTTTGTTTGACGTGGAGGTGGGTGGGCAAACACTGGAGGTTCCTGAGGAGGGGGCAAACGTGTCCTGATCACTTCTATAGAAAAATCATCTGAGTGAAGAGCGAAGAGCAGAGTGAAGTAGGGAAGGGAGTGGGGAGAGACAGGAGGCGGGGCGGCCAGCAAGGAGGCTGATGCGGTAATCGAGGCGGGAGAGGATGAGTGATCGCATGAGATCGGATTGACGTGATAGCAGTTGAATGGTGAGGAAAGGATGGAGTCTAGGGAGGTTCTGAAGTTGGAACCGACAGGGTTTAGTGAGCGACCGAATGAGCGGGTTGAACGAAAGAGTCAAGTATAACGTCAAAGTCACAGGCTCGTGAAACAGGAAGAATTCATTCATTCATTCAATAGTATCTATTGAGCGTTTACCATGTGCACAGCAGTATACTGAGCGCTTGCAGTGGACAATTCGGCACCCCAAAGAGACCATCCCTGCCCAATGACGGGCTCACAGTCTAATCGGGGCAGACGGACAAAAAACAAGACGACACAATCGCGATAAATGGAATCAAGGGGATGGACACCTCATTAACAAAATAAATAGAGTCATAAATCAGATATACAAATGAGCAGAGTGCCGAAGGGAGGGGAAGGGAGAGGGGGAGGAGCAGGGGGAAAGGGGGGAATGGGGGCTTAGCTGAGGGGAGGCGAAGGGGGAGCGGAGAGAGAGCAGAGGGAGCAGAGGGAAAAGGGGAAGCTCGGTGTGGGAAGGCCTCCCGGAGGAGGTGAGCTCTCGGTAGGGCTCTGAAGGGGGAAGAGAGCGAGTTGGGCGGAGGCGAGGAGGGAGGGCCTTCCGGGACCGCGGGAGGACGCGGGCCGGGGGTCGACGGCGGGACGGGCGAGGACGGGGGACGGCCAGGAGGCGAGCGGTGGCAGAGAAGCGGAGCGTGCGGGGTGGCCGGTGGAAAGAGAGAAGGGAGGAGAGGTAGGAGGGGGCCGGGGGCTTGGAAGCCAAGAGTGAAGAGTTTTCGTTTCATGCGGAGTCTGACAGGCAACCACTGGAGGTTTTTGAGGAGGGGATTAAGAGTGCGAGCCCCAGGTGGGACCGGGATGCGTCCAACCTGTTAATCTTGTATTCACCCATTCATTCGATCATATTTATTGAGCGCTTACTGCGTGCAGAGCACTGTCCTCAGAGCTTGGAAAGTACAGTTCAGCAACGAACAATGATAATAATGATGGTATTTGTTAAGCGCTTACTATGTGCCGAGCACTGTTCTAAGCGCTGGGGGAGAGACAAGGTCATTAGGTTGTCCCACGTGGGGCTCACAATCTCAATCCCCAATTTAAAGATGAGGTCGCTGAGGCACGGAGAAGTTAAATGACTTGCCCACGGTCACACAGCTGACGAGTGGCGGAGCCGGGATTCGAACCCACGACATCTGACTCTCAAGCCCGGGCTCTTGCCGCTGAGCCACGCCGCTTCTCTGGAAGAGAGACAAATCTACCCAACGATGGACTCGCATTCTAGAAGAGGGGAGACAGACCTCAGAACAAGTAGACAGGCCTCAACAGCATCAGTATAAAGAAATAGAATTATAGACATATACGCGTCATTAATAAAATAAATAGCATTATAGATATGCACATATATAAACAAGTGCCGTGGGGAGGGGAAGGGGGTAGAGCAGAGGGAGGGATTTGGGGCGAGAGGGAGGGAAGGGGGAGCAGAGGAAAAAGGGGGGCTCAGCCCGGGGTCTACCTCAGCACTAAGAACGGTGCTTGGCACACAGTAAGCGCTTAACAAATGCCATCATAATTACTATTATTATTATTACTGTGCTCTGCCCAGGGGCCCGGGGTGAGACAACGGAGCTGGAGAGAAAGAGAAAAAAATATAGCTCATCCCTGGAATCTTTCCTGTAAGAAAGAGACCGTTATTAACCATAACAGTAATGATAATAATAACGATGGCATTTGTTAAGCGCTTACTATGTGCCAAGCGCTGTTCTGAGCACTGGGAGGATATAAGGTGATCAGGTTGTCCCGTGTGGGGCTCACGGTCTTAATGCCCATTTTACAGTTGAGGTAACTGAGGCACGGAGAAGTGAAGTGACTCGCCCGAAGTCACACAGCTGACGAGCGGCGGAGCGGGGATTTGAACCCACGACCTCTGACTCGCCGGCCCGGGCTCTTTCCACTGAGCCAATGTTGGGCAACGTGGCTCAGTGGAAAGAGCCCGGGCTTCGGAGTCAGAGGTCATGGGTTCGACTCCCGGCTCTGCCGCTCGTCAGCTGTGTGACCGTGGGCGAGTCGCTTCACTTCTCTGTGCCTCGGTTCCCTCCTCTGTAAAATAGGGATTAACCGTGAGCCTCACGTGGGACGACCCGACGACCCTGCATCTCCCCCGGCGCTTAGAACGGTGCTCTGCACCTAGTAAGCGCTTAATAAATACCGACATTATTATTATTGTTATTGTCTCTACCTGTTGCCGAATCGCTCCGCACACAGTAGGCGCTCAAGAAATACAATTGAACGAATGAAAAGGAGAAACGGGGTTGCATAGTGGATAGGACAGGTCTGGGAGTCGGAAGGACTGGGGTTCTAACCCCGGCTCTGCCCCGTGTCTGCTGTGTGACCTTGGGCGAGTCGCTTCACTTCTCTGTACCTCAGCTCCCTCACCTGTAAAATGGGGATGAAGATCGTGAGCCCCACGTGGGACCCGGATTGTGTGGAAGATGATTTGCTGATATCTACCCCAGCGCTTAGTACGGTGCCTGGCACAAAAAGAGTAAAACAATTGGTTTTCTTTTGGCTCCCGTACAAGGTGTAAACGATTACCTTGAGGAGGCACGATGGACATCGTGGCTCAGTGGAAAGAGCCCGGGCTTGGGAGTCAGAGGTCATGAGTTCGAATTCCGCCTCTGCCCCTTGTCAGCTGTGTGACCGTGGGCAAGTCACTTCACTTCTCTGGGCCTCAGTTACCTCATCTGGAAAATGGGGATTAACTGTGAGCCTCACGGGGGACGACCTGATGACCCTGTCTCCACCCCAGCGCTTAGAACGGTGCTCGGCACATAGTAAGCGCTTAACAGATACCAACATTATTAACACTTGTTCTGTTAATACAAGAACACTGAGAGGTTCGATCCTCTGGGCTCCGGCCCAACGCCGTCTCCTCTGGATTCCCCCGGGCCTCCGGGGCCTTTGGGGATCAGGCCCCCCCGAGCGTCTGACACCGTCATTCCCGGTCCCTGTTCGATCGTATTTATTGAGCGCTTGGAATGGACAATTCGGCATCAGATAGAGACCGTCCCTGCCCAATGACGGGCTTCAGACCTGCCTGACGCTTCGAAAGGGAGGTGGGCAGAGGCCTTACTGTTCATCACAAACCCCACAGGGTCACTGGAGTTCCTCATCTATATCAATTCCTTCCTAAAATAACCACGAGCGATGCTTTTAAGCGTCTCCCAAGCGATCGACGATGCTTCTAACGGCCCAGACAGCAGCTCTTGGTCGCAGTGCTATCTGGCCGGAGAAAGGAGTTCAGGCGATAGTATTTATTGAGCGCTTACTAGGTGCAGAGCACTGGACTAAAGCGCTTGGAATGGACAGTTGGGCAACAGAAAGAGACAATCCCTGCCCAACGACGGGCTCACGGTCTAAAAGGGGGAGACAGACAGCAAAGTAAAAGAGAACAAAAAGACATTCATGCAGTAGCATTTATTGAGCGCTTACTAGGTGCAGAGCACTGGACTAAGCGCTTGGAATGGGCGATTGGGCAACAGAAAGAGACCATCCCTGCCCAGTGACGGGCTCACGGTCTAAACGGGGGAGACAGACAGCAAAGCAAAAGGGAAGAGAACAAAAACATTCATGCAGTAGTATTTATTGAGCGCAGGCTCTGTGCAGAGCACTGCCCTAAGCGCTCGGACTGGACAATTGGGCCAGAGAGAGGGACCATCCCCGCCCGACGCCGGGCTCGGCCACGTGTCAGCTGTGTGACTTTGGGCGAGTCACTGCACTTCTCTGGGCCTCAGTGACCTCATCTGTAAAATGGGGATGAAGACTGTGAGCCCCACGTGGGACGACCCGATTCCCCTGTGTCTACCCCAGCGCTTAGAACGGTGCTCGGCACATAGTGAGCGCTTAACGGACACCAACATTATTATTATTATTATTATTATTATTAAAATGGGGGGAAAGAAGTGAGGAAAAGAAGTGGTGAGGCAGACCCAGGCCAAAGCAGTGTGGACCGATGGAAAAATCTCGTTGCCGGGAGTCGGAGGACCAGGGTTCGAATCCCAGCTCCGCCCCGTGTCCTCTGCGTGACCTGGGGAGAGTGACCTTCCCTGACTAAGGCCTCACGTCAGATCTCTGCCCTCCCTTCTGCATCGCCTATATAAATTTGGGTCTGTTCCCTTCAGCATTTTGCTCTTCGCCCCAGCTCCACAGAAACTTTGCCCACATCCAGCCATAAATTCCTTTTATGTCCGTCTTCCCCTCCAGTCTGTGAGCTCTCGGTAGGCAGGGATAGCGTCTACTTGTTCTTTTACCAAGCGTTTAGCAAAAGGCTATGCACACCGAAAGTGCTCGATCGATCATCGGTGGTGTTTATTTACAGCTTTCCACGTGCAAAGTCCTATCCTGAACACTTGGGAGAGTATAATACATATATTCCCTGCTCGTAACGAGCTTACAGTCTAGAGGGGGAGATAGACATTATTAGTAATAATAAGAAGAATGGCATTTAAGTGCTTACTATGTGCCGAGCACTGTTCTAAGCGCTGGGGTAGATACAAGCAGCGTGGCTCAGTGGAAAGAGCCCGGGCTTGGGAGTCAGAGGTCATGAATTCGAATCCCGGCTCTGCCACTTGTCAGCTGTGTGACTGTGGGCGAGTCACTTCGCTTCTCTGTGCCTCAGTTACCTCATCTGTAAAAAGGGGAATAAGACTGGGAGCCTCACGTGGGACAACCTGATTCCCCTGTATCCCCCCCAGCGCTTAGAACAGTGCTCGGCACATAGTAAGCGCTTAACAAATACCAACATTATTATTATTATTAAAAAGGGGAATAAGACTGGGAGCCTCACGTGGGACAACCTGATGACCCTGTATCTCCCCCAGCGCTTAGAACAGTGCTCGGCACATAGAAAGCGCTTAACAAATACCAACATTATTATTATCATTATTATTATTACTACAAGGTAATCAGGTTGTCCCACGGTGGAGTAGATACAAGGAAATCAGGGGGTCCCACGTGGGGCTCACAGTCTCGTTCCCCATTTTCCAGATGAGGTAACTGAGGCACATAGAAATGCAGCGACTTGACCAAGGTCACACAGCAGACAAGTGGCAGAGTGGGAATTAGAACCCACGACCCATGCTCTGTCAACTAGGCCATGCTGCTTCTTCTTATTACTATTTTTATCATTACTATTATCATTATTATGTATTCATTCTCATTCTACAGTTGAGGAAACTGAGGAACAGAGAACAAAAGTGTCTCGTCCAAGGTCACAGGGAAATGGTGAAGCTAGGATTAGAACCCAAGGAACATTGAATCCCAGCCCTGCGCTCTTTCCACTAGCCTACAGAGCTTCCCCAAATGTTCCCGTTACCAGAAACGTACATATTGAGACATCAAATTAGCAGTGGAATTAGTGAACATCCAATCTTTGCCTCCAAACGTCGTAGCAGAAAAAAGAATGTGCCTCGCAAATTAACCGAAGCTCAGAAAACCTCATCTTAAGGAGCATTTCATCTCCGACGTTAAAGTGGATTCGTCGTGAGATGCTTTTTTTAATTCTCCGCAATACCCTTCAAATTTCTCTTCATCGTTGAAGAATGAATCTCTAAACATAGTTCTGTTTGATGCTATTCACTTGTCCCCAAGGGGTTCAGGTCAGCAGGGATGCCTATGGGGGTAAGGTTCTGCTCTTTCCCGGAGGCCCGACTGGAAACCGCAGGTGCCAAAAGAGGAGGCAAAGGCTGCCATCCGTCGAAAAGTCAGACCCATGACGAATGCCATGGAACCAAATTCAGGTAACGATTTTAAGTTTGCAGGGGAACGGGACAGGCGGGGTCAGGGAACCGCAGGAATCCTATATATTAGCCGTTTTTTTGTGGTATCTGTTGGGTGTCTATTATGCGTCAGGCCCTGCACTAAGTGCAGCGGTAGATAATAATAGTAATAATGATAACGGTGGTATTTGTTAAGCGCTTACTAGGTGCGGAGCACTGTTCTAAGCGCTGGGGTAGATACAGGGTCATCAGGTTGTCCCACCTGAGGGTCACAGTTAATCCCCATTTTCCAGATGAGGTAACTGACGCACAGAGAAGTGAAGTGACTTGCCCACAGTCACACGGCTGACAAGTGGCAGAGCCGGGATTTGAACCCACGACCTCTGACTCCCAAGCCCGGGCTCTTTCCCCTGAACCACGCTGCTTGGAGGTAATCAGGTCAGATGTGGTCCGTGTCCCACATGAGGCTCAGTCTTGGTCCACATTTTATCCATGAAGTAACCGAAGCACAGAAAATAATCATAATAATAATTGCGGTACTTGTTAAGCGCTTATTATGAACTATGTACTGTTCTAAAGCGCTGGGGTGGAGAAGCAGCGTGGCTCAGTGGATAGAGCCCGGGCCCGGGCGTCAGAGGATGTGAGTTCTAATCCCGGCTCCGCCGCGTGTCTGCTGCGTGACCTTGGGCAAGCCACACAACCTCTCTGTGCCTCAGTACCTCATCTGCAAAATGGGGATTAAGACTGTGAGCCTCTACTGGGACAACCTGACCACCTTGGATCCCCCCCCCCCCCAGAGCTTAGAACAGTGCTTGGCACATAGTAAGCGCTTAACAAATACCATAATTATTAATATTATACAAGCAGATCAGGTTGGATGCAGCCCCTGTCCCACAGAGAGCTCACAGTTTCAATCCCCATTTTACAGATGATGGAACTGAGGAAAAGAGAAGTAAAGTGGCTGCCCAAGGTCCCATGGCAGACAAGTGGCAGAGTCGGGTTTAGAACCCACGACCTTCTGATCTCCAGGCCCATGCTCTATCCATGCTGCTTCTTTAAGAAAAGTGACTTGCCCAAGGTCACAAGTGAAGTGGGGATTAGAACCCAGGTCCTTCTATGTAAATATTTAAATTTCAACCCTCAATGCCACCGCTCTAACAGTAAATCTTTGCGCTCAAGGCAGGATTCAATTTTGTCTTCTAACCGGCTGAAATTCACATTTTTCAACTGGAATATCAGGAATCTTGGCCTCCCCTCCTACCCGAGTCGAACACCTACAAGGAAGATGGTCCAAGAGCCATTCCAAGTTCATCAAATCTCCAGACTGGAGTCACCCAACAAGTCACCTCTGCTCTCTTTTTCCTCTTGAGATCTGTCAGCGCTTCGGGCACGAAGCAGCACGGGCTGCTATTTGTTCAGTGCTTACTACGTGCTGGACACTTAATGATAATAATAATGGTATCTGTTAAGTGCTTACTATGTAGCAAGCGCTGTTCTGAGATCTGCGGTAGATAAAAGGTCATCAGGTTGTCCCACGTGGGGCTCCCAGTCTTAATCCCCGTGTTACAGATGAGGTAACTGAGGCACAGAGAAGTGAAGTGGCTGGCCCGAGGTCACGCAGCAGACAAGTGGCGGAGTCGGGATTAGAAACCTCGTCCTCTGACTCCCAAACCCAGGCTCTATCCACAAGGCCCCACTGTTTCTCTGCCATTAACTGATGTCACTTCACTGCTCGGTGCCTCAGTTACCCCGTCTGTAAAATGGGGATTAAGACCGTGAGCCCTGTGAGGGACCTCCTTCTTGCCAAATCCAACGTCTCCGACTCTATCCTGATCCTCCTCGACCTCTCAGCCGCCTCTGACGCCGTCGACCGCCCCCTCCTCCTCCACACCTCATCTCGCCTCGGCTTCCCGGACCGCGTCCTCTCCCGGTTCCCCTCTCGTCTCTCCGGCCGGTCACTCTCGGTCATTCTCCTTCGCGGGCTCCTCCTCCCCCTCCCGTCCTCTAACTGTCGGGGTTCCTCGAGGGTCGGTTCTCGGCCCTCTTCTGTCCTCCCTCTTCACTCGTTCGCTCCCAGGGCTTCAACTCTCATCTCTACGCAGATGACCCCCAAATCTCCATCTCCTCCCTTGTCCTCTCCCCCTCCCTCCGGGCTCGTATCTCCTCCCGCCTCCGGGACGTCTCCACCCGGAGGTCCTCCCGCCACCTAAACCTCAACCTGGCCAAGACGGAGCTCCTCATCTTCCCTCCCAAACCCCGTCCTCTCCCTGACTTCCCCGTCACCGGGGACGGCGCCGCCGTCCTTCCCGTCTCACAGGCCGGGCGACCTCGGCGTCATCCTCGACTCCGCTGTCTCCTTCGCTGCACACATCCACTCCGTCACCAGCTGGCTTCACCTTCACCACGTGGCCAAGATCCGCCCTTTCCTCTCCATCCAAACCGCAACCACGTTAGTACGATCGCTCATCCTCTCCCGACTGGCTGACTGCATCAACCTCCTCTCCGATCTCCCTTCCTCCTGTGTCTCCTCGCTTCGGTCTCTACTTCATTCCGCTGCCCGGATTATCTTTCCACAGAAAGGCTCTGGGCCTGTCAGTGCCCTCCTCAAAAACCTCCGGGGGTTGCCTATCAACCTTCGCGAGAAACAAAAACTCACTTGGCTTCCAAGCCGTCCATCCCCTCGCCCCCTCCGACCTCCCCTCCCTTCTCTCTTTCTCCATCGCGGCCCGCCCGCCCCGCTCCTCCGCCGCCCGCCTCCTCGCCGTCCCCCGTCCTCGCCCGGCCCGCCGTCGACCCCCGGCCCGCGTCCCCCCGCCGTCCCGGAAGGCCCTCCCTCCTCGCCTCCGCCGGACTCCCTCTCTTCCCCTCTTCCAAGCCCTACCGAGAGCTCACCTCCTCCGGGAGGCCTTCCCACGCTGAGCCCCTCCTTTCCCTCTGCTCCCCCTCCCCTTCCCTCCAACCTTCTGCTCTTTCCCCTTCCCCTTTCCCCTCAGCCCTGTGCTCCTTTGTATATATTATTACCCTATTGATTTTGTTAATGAGGTCTATATCCCCTGGAGAAGCAGCGTGGCTCAGTGGAAAGAGCACGGGCTTTGGAGTCAGAGGTCATGGGTTCTTATCCCGGCTCCGCCACCTGTCAGCTGGGTGACTGTGGGCCAGTCACTTCACTTCTCCGTGCCTCAGTTCCCTCATCTGTAAAATGGGGATTAAGACGGTGAGCCCCACGTGGGACAACCTGATTCCCCTGTGTCTACCCCAGCGCTTAGACCGGTGCTCTGCACATAGTAAGCGCTTAACAAATACCAACATCATTATTATTTATCTCGATGATGTTGTCTGGTTTTTGTTTTGTTCTGTTTGGCTTTGCTGTCTGTCTCCCCCCGATTAAACCGTGAGCCCGTCGTTGGGCAGGGATGGTCTCTATCTGTTACCAAATTGTACATTCCAAGTACTTAGTACAGTGCTCTGCACATAGTAAGCGCTCAATAAATACATGAATGAATGACATACACCCCGCACCCCCCCCCCCAAACTCCAGTAGTGTTTAAGCGCTAAATACAGTCCCCTGTCTGCCTGCCCCGCTGACTGATTGACAGACAGAGGAGACGCTCAGTACAGCCAACCCAGCAGGGTTGCCCTCCCGAACCCTTAAAATGGCCCCTCGCGCTGACTTCTGGGACGTGAAGTCCCCGCGGTGGGGCCGCCTCAGACGTGCAGCCAATCAGGGCCGTTGGCGGAGCGGGGCGTTCTGGGAGTTGTAGTCCTCCGGCCGGGCTCCGTAGGGTCCCTCTGGGAGGCGCAACCAATCAGGGCGGCTTGGAGGAGCGGGGCGTTCTGGGAGTTGTAGTCCTCCGGACGAGCTCGGCAGTTTTCCCTCTGAGGCGTGCAGCCAATCAGGGCGGTTGGCGGAGCGGGGCGTTCTGGGAGTTGTAGTCCTCGGGACGGGCTCCCAACTACATCAGGCCGAGGTCGGCCCAGGCGGAGCTTATCATCAATCGAGCAATCGTATTCATTCATTCATTCATGCATTCATGCATTCATTCATTCATTCATTCCCTCCCTTTTATTGAGCGGTTACTATGTGCAAAGCACTGTACTAAACGCTTGGAATGGACAATTGGGCAACAGAGAGAGACCATCCCCGCCCAACAACGGGCTCCCATCTAAAAGGGGGAGACAGCAAAGCAAAGCAAGTGGTCTTATTTGGCTCAGTGGAAAGGGCCCGGGTTTGGGAGTCGGCAGTCACGGGTTCGAATCCCGGCTCTGCCACTTGTCAGCCGTGTGACTGTGGGCAAGTCACTTCACTTCTCTGGGCCTCAGTGACCTCATCTGGAAAATGGGGATGAAGACTGGGAGCCTCATGTGGGACAACCTGATTTCCCAGTGTCTACCCCAGCGCTTAGAACAGTGCTCTGCACATAGTAAGCACTTAACAAATGCCAACATTATTATTATTAAGCGCCTACTGTGTGCAGAGCACTATACTAAGCAGCACTGTACTTAGAGAAGCAGCGTGGCTCAGTGGAAGGAGCCCGGGCTTGGGAGTCAGGGTCATGGGTTCGAATCTCGGCTCGGCCACTTGTCAGCTGGGTCACTGTGGGCAAGTCACTTAACTTCTCTGGGCCTCAGTTCCCTCATCTGTAAAATGGGGATTAACTGTGAGCCTCACGTGGGACGGCCTGATGACCCGATATCTACCCCAGCGCTTAGAACAGTGCTCTGCAAATAGTAAGCGCTTAACAAATACCAACATTATTATTACTAAGCGCTCGGGAAAGTACACTACAGCAATAAAAGGGGACAGTTCCTGCCCACAGTGAGTTCACAGTCTAGTGGTGGGGAGACAGACGTCAATAATAATAATAATAATAACGATGATGGCATTTCTTAAGCACTTGCTATGTGCCAAGCACTGTTCTAAGCACTGGGATAATAACGGTGGTATTTGTTAAATGCTTACTAATAATAATAATGTTGGTATTTGTTAAGCGCTTACTATGTGCCGAGCACTGTTCTAAGCGCTGGGGTAGACATAGGGGAATCAGGTTGTCCCACGTGGGGCTCACAGTCTTAATCCCCATTTTACAGATGAGGGAACTGAGGCACAGAGAAGTTAAGTGACTTGCCCACAGTCACACAGCCGACAAGTGGCAGAGCTGGGATTCGAACTCATGAGCCCTGACTCCAAAGCCCGTGCTCTTTCCACTGAGCCACGCTGCTTCTTACTACATGCCAAGCACTGTTCTAAGCGCTGGGGGAATTACAACATTATCAGGTTGTCCCACGTGGGGCTCACAGTCTTCATCCCCATTTTACAGATGAGGTAACTGAGGCCCAGAGCAGTGAAGTGACTTACCCAAAGGCACAGAGCTGACAAGTGGCGGAGGCGGGATTAGAACCCATGACTTCTGACTCCCAAGCCCGGGCTCTTTCCACTAAACTACTGAATGAACAGTCATCGACATAAATAAATAAAATGACAAATATATTCATAAGTGCTGTGGGGGGGGCGGGGGGGGGTGGGGAGAGCAGAGGGAGCAAGTGCTGTGGGGCAGGGAGTGGGAGATGAGGAAAAGGGGAAGCTCAGTGTGGGAAGGCTTCTTGGAGGAGGTGAGCTCTCGGTAGGGCTTTGAAGAGGGGAAGTGTGTTAGTTTGGCGGAGGTGAGGAGGGAGGGCGTTCCGGGACAGAGGGAGGACGTGGGCCGGGGGTCGACGGTGGGACGGGCGAGATCGAGGCCCAGGGAGGAGGTGAGAGATGGCAGAGGAGCGGAGCGTGCGGGCTGCGATGGACAAGGAGAGAAGGGAGGGGAGGGAGGAGGGGGCAAGGGGATGGGCAGCTTTGAAGCCAATGGTGAGGAATTTTTGTTGAGCACTTATTTATTTATTTGTTTATTTAGCGCTTACTGTTTGCAGAGCACTGTACTAAGCGCTTGGGAGAGAATAATCCGACAATATAACAGACACTTTCCCCGCCCACAGTGAGCTCACAAGTTTACGGGGGGAGAGACGGTAATGTAAATCAATACATTATGGCTAGGCTCATAAGTGCTGGGTTGAGGGCATAAAGGGAGCAAATCAGGGCGACGCAGAAGGGAGTGGGAGAAATAATAATAAAAACCATAATTCTTCTCTTTGTTAAGTGCTTACTGTGTGCCAGGCACTGTACTGAGCGCTAGGGTGGATACAGGCTAATTGGGTTGGACACGGTCCCTGTCCCACATGGGACTCAGCGTCTTGATCCCCATTATATAGAGGAGAAAACTGAGGCCCAGAGAAGCGACGTGACTCTCCCAAGGCCACACAGCAGACAAGTGGTAGAGCCGGGATTAGAACCCAGAACCTTCTGACTCCCAGGCCCGTGCTGGACTGCGGCCAGTGTGCCTCTTCACTTGTTCAACCACTTAGGTTCATATCTTTATAGTCAGTTGTTCGTCTTCCCTGTAACTTTTTAAAATGGTATCTGTTAATCAATCAATCAATGGTTCTTTCTGAGCACCTACTTTGTGCCCTGCACTGTACTAAGCACTGGGGTAAATACAAGCTAGTCAGCTTGTACCCAGTCTCTGTCCCATGTAGGGCTCACAGTCTTAATCTCCATTTCTCAGATGAGGTAACTGAGGCATAGAGAACTTAGGTGACTTTCCCAAAGTCACACAACTGACAAGTGGCAGAGCTGAGATGCCGAGATTATTATTATTAGTAGTAGTAGTATTATTAATAATTTCATTTATTCAGCACTTACTTTGTGCAAAACACTGTACTGTGCTTCTGGGAGAGTTCACTGTAACAACGGACACATTCCTGCCCACCACAAACTAAGAGTCTAGGAGACAGATATTAATGTAAATCAATAAATAGTCATTTGTTATTAATAATAATAATAATGATGTTGGTATTTGTTAAGCGCTCACTATGGGCAAAGCATTGGATCCATCCCAGAGAATCATAATAATGATAATGATGGCATTTGTTAAGCCCTTACTAAGGGCAAAGCACTGTTCTGAGCACTGGGGGAGATATAAGGTAATCAGATTCTCCCACATGGGGCTCACAGTCTCAGTCCCCATTTTACAGATGAGGGAACTGAGGCATAGAGAAGCAAAGTGACTTGCCCAAGGTCACACAACTGACAAGTGGCAGAACCGGGATTAGACCCCGTGACCTCTGACTCCCAAGCCCGGACTCTTTCCACCGAGCCACGCTGCTTCTGACTGTGAGCCCATTATTGGGCAGGGATTGTTTCTATCCGTTGCCCTGTTGTACATTTCAAGCGCTAGTACAGTGCTCTGCACATAGTAAGCGCTCAATAAATACTACTGAAATAAATAAATAAATAAATAAATGAAAAATTGCAGGTATATACAGGTGTATATATACAGTAACCACATCCTTCGGAGTCCCAGGCCCTTGCTCTATCCACCAAGCCACGCTACTTCTCAAATGCTAAAATTGATTTGAGCATGTGTCTTTCCCTCTCGACCGTAAGCTCCTCGAGGCCTTACTTCGGTAGCTCCATTACGCCCTCCTAAGCACTCGGTACGGCGCTCTTTTCTCGGTGGGCGCGCGGCAGATAACACACCGACGGGCCGAGGCCGGTTCTCAGCCAACGGAGCGTTTCCAAGAGGCAGGATGAGATGTCTGAGATCTCCGGTTGCGAGTAACAGCTTGTATTTTCCCAGCGAAGCACTTTGTTTCCCAATATTTATAGTCTTCGGTATTCAGGGCCTCAAAATAGCTTTTGCGTTCATTTTGTGAAAGCTGTGCTTCGGTTAAAATAATCCAATTCCGGTGGATGGGGCCGGGTTCGGCGGGAGGGTTTAACTCGCGTTGGGAAGAGAGAAGATTTCTGGGCCCCATCTTCTGGAGCTACCGAGGCATGGCAGCTGACACAGAGTCGCTCACTACGGGCCTGCATTTTCGGAAGCCTGGGGTCACCTACCTTCTGGGCTCCTGCGTGCTTGAGATTCTCACGCCCGGCCCAGATCGATGCTCTCATCTGATCATCGATCGTCATCTGATCATCCGATCTGATCCGTCCCACATCCATGATCTCATCTGGTCTCTGAGCATCATCTGATCTGATCCGTCCCAGATCAATCATCGCATCTGATCCGTCCCAGATAATAATAATAATGCTAAGTGCTTACTATGGGCAAAGCACTGTTCTAAGCGCCGGGGGGGATACAAGGTGATCAGGTTGTCCCCCGTGGGGCTCACAATCTTCATCTCCATTTTACAGATGAGGTGACTGAGGCCCAGAGAAGTGAAGTGACTTGCCCACACTCACCCAGCTGACAAAGGGCAGAGCCGGGATCTGAACCCATGACCTCAGACTCCCAAGCCCGGGCTCTTTCCACTGAGCCCCGCTGCTTCTTGATCTGATCCGTCCCAGGTCAATCATCTCATCTGATCCAATGATGGTATTTGTTAAGCGCTCACTACGTGCAAAGCACTGTTCTAAGCGCCGGGGGGGATACAAGGTGATCAGGTTGTCCCACGTGGGGCTCACAGTCTTCATCCCCATTTTACAGATGAGGTCACTGAGGCCCAGAGAAGTAAACGGCTTGCCCAAAGTCGCACAGCTGACAAGCGGCGGAGCTGGGATTCGAACCCATGACCTCGGACTCCCCAGCCCGGGCCCTTTCCACTGAGCCACGCTGCTTCCGGATCAGATTCATTCAGATCCGATCAGCCCTAGATCAGTCTCTAATAATAACAACGACGATGGTATTTGTTAAGCTCTTACTATGTGCCCAAGCGCTGGGGAGGATAGAGGGTCAGCAGGTTGTCCCACGTGGGGCTCACCGTCTTCATCCCCCTTTCACAGATGAGGGAACTGAGTCACAGAGAAGTGAAGTGACTTGATCAAAGTCATTCATTCATGCAATAGTATTTATTGAGCGCTTACTCTGTGCAGAGCACTGGACTAAGCGCTTGGAATGGACAATTTGGCAACAGATAGAGACCGTCCCTGCCCAGTGACGGGCTCACGGTCTAAAAGGGGGAGACGGACGGCGGAGCGAAAGAGAAGAAGGCAAAAACACGACAACATTATCAAGATAAAGTCACTCAGCTGACAAACGGCGCAGCGTGGCTCCGGGGAAAGAGCCCGGGCTTGGGAGTCATGGGTCATGGGTTCGAATCCCGACTCTGCCACTTGTCAGCTGGGTGACTGTGGGCAAGTCGCTTCACTCCTTGGTGCCCCAGTTACCGCATCTGTAAAATGGGGATTAACTACGGGCCTCACGTGGGACAACCTGATTACCCCGTATCTACCCCAGCGCTTAGAACGGTGCTCTGCACATAACAGATACCAACATTATTTTTATTATTAGAACCCATGACCTCTGACTCCCAAGCCCGGGCTCTTTCCACTGAGCCACGCGGCTTCTCCAGGTGTTTACTCTGTGCCAAGCACTGTTCTAAGCGCCGTTCCTTTTTGGGGGTGATGCTGCTCTTGGGTTTGCACCCTTCAGTCACCCCTTCCTCAGCCCCACAGCACTGACGCACACAGGAGAAGCAGGGTGGCTCAGTGGAAAGAGCCGGGGCTTGGGAGTCAGAGGACGTGGGTTCTAATCCCGGCTCCGCCACTCGTCGGTCGTGTGACTTTGGGCAAGTCACTTCCCTTCTCTGTGCCTCAGTTACCTCATCTGCCAAATGGGGATGAAGACGCTGAGCCCCACGTGGGACAACCTCATCACCTTCTTCCCCAGTGCTTAGGACAGTACTCGGCACACAGTGAGCGCTTAACAAATACCACAATATTAGTAATAATATCTGTAATTTATTTATACATTCATTCAGATGTATTTATTCAGCCCTTGCTGTGTGCAGTGCATTGTCCTAAGCACTGGGGAAAATACAATGGAAAGAGCACGGGCTTTGGAGTCAGGGCTCATGAGTTCGAATCCCAGCTCTGCCACTTGTCGGCTGTGTGACTGTGGGCGAGTCACTTAACTTCTCCGTGCCTCAGTTCCCTCATCTGTAAAATGGGGATCAAGACTGTGAGCCCCACGTGGGACAACCTGATTCCCCTATGTCTACCCCAGCGCTTAGAACAGTGCTCGGCACATAGTAAGCGCTTAACAAATACCAACATTATTATTACAATAATAAACAGTGCTTTCCCCGCCCACAATGAGCTCACAGTCTAGAGGTGGGAGGAGACAGACATGAATATAAATGAACATTAAGGTCTGTATCTCCCTCTAGATTATAAATTTGTCGTGGGCAGGGAATGTGTCTACCAACTCTGTTATATTGTATTTTCCCAAGTGCTTTGTTCAGTGTTCTGCACACAGTGAGCACTCAACAAATACGGTTGATCGATTTTTTTTTAGTGGTATTTGTTAAGCGCTTACTATGTGCCTGGCACTGGACTAAGCACTGGGGTAGATACAAGCTGATCAGGTTGGACCCAGTCCATGTTCATTGGCTGGGGAGTCAGAGGTCATGGGTTCCAATCCCGGCTCTGCCCATGGTCAGCTGTGTGACTGGGGGCAAGTCACTTCACTTCTCTGTCCCTCAGTTCCCTCATCTGTGAAATGGGGATTAAGACTGTGAGCCTCACCTGGGACAACCTGATGACCCTCTATCCTCCCCAGCGCTTAGGCACAAAGTAAGCGTTTAACAAATGCCATCACTATTCAATTGTATTTATTGAGCGCTTACTCTGCACAGAGCAGCAGCAGCGTGGCTCAGTGGAAAGAGCCTGGGCTTGGGAGTCAGAGGTCATGGGTTCGAATCCCAGCTCTACCATTTGGCAGCTGTGTGACTGCGGGCGAGTCACTTCACTTCTCTGGGCCTCGATTACCTCATTTATAAAATGGGGATTAACTGTGAGCCTCATGTGGGACATCCTGATTCCCCTGTATCTCCCCCAGCGCTTAGAACAGTGCTCTGCACATAGTAAGCGCTTAACAAATACCAACGTTATTATTATTATCATCACTAAGCGTTTGGAAAGTACAATTCAATACACGTCCCACCTGGGTTCACAGTCTTAGTCTTCATTTTACAGATGAGGTAAGTGAGGCCCGGAGTAGTTAAGTGACTTGTCCAAAGTTACACAGCAGAGGGCCGCGGAGCCGGAATTAGAACCCATGACCTTCTGACTCTCAGGCCCGGGCTCTACCCCTTGAGACCCCATTTCTCACTTCCTTCGTCCTGAAACGAGAGGTCGCATTGGCTAAACTCCTAAAAGGGGCCAGTGCAGAAGGGGAGAGAGGATCACCCCTCCGCTCCCTTCCCTCCCTCCCGCCTCTCCCCACTCCAACCCATCCATCACTGATCAATCAACAGTATTTATTCAGTGCTTACTTTGTGCCAAGTACAGTCCTAGATGCTCAGAAGATGACAACAGAGTTGAGGAGCAGCGTGGCCCAGTGTGGATAGAATATGGTCCTAGGAGTCAGAAGGTCACGGGTTCTAATCCTGGCTCCGCCACCTGCCCGCTGTGTGACCTTGGGCAAGTCACTTGACTTCTCTGTGCCTCAGTTCCCTCATCTGTCAAATGGGGATGAAGACTGTGAGCCTCACGTGGGACAACCCGATGACCCTGGATCTCCCCCAGCGCTTAACAGATACCAACATTATTAGTATTACTTCATTTCTCTGGGCCTCAGTTACCTCACCTATAAAATGGGATTAAGGCTATGCGCCCCACACGGGACAGGGACTTTGTCCAACCCGTTTGGCTTGCATCTTTCCCAGAGTCTAGTACAGTGCCTGGCACAAAGTAAGCATTGAACAAATACGGTTATTAATTATTATTTCGGCCCTAGGGAAAGAGTGTGGGCCTGGGAGTCGGGAAAGCTGGACTCCATGCCCCGCTCTGCTGTGTGACTCTGGGCAAGTCATGTAACTTCTCTGTGCGTCAGTTTCCTCATCTGTAACATGGCGATTAAATAACCTGTTCTCCCTCCCGCTTAGACTATGAGTTCCCCGCTGGGGAGGAACTCTGTCCAATCTGATGGCACTGAATCTATCCCAACCCTCAGCACAGTGCTTGGCCCATTTAAATGCAATTATCAGTAGTAGTAGACGGGACTCCTGCCCGCAAGGATTTTAGAATTTAGCCGGAAAGACATACACCAAAATACATTACGGTAATAATGTGCGATATTTTCTAAGCACTTACTAGAAGCAGCGTGGCTCAGTGGAAAGAGCCCGGGCCTGGGCGTCAGAGGTCACGGGTTCTAATCTTGGCTCCGCCACTTGTCAGCTGTGTGTCTTTGGGCAAGTCACTTCGCTTCTCTGGGCCTCAGTGACCTCATCTGGAAAATGGGGATTAAAACTGTGAGCCCCACGTGGGACAACCTGATCCCCTTGTATCCCCGCCAGCGCTTGGAACAGTGCTTTGCACACAGTAAGCACTTAACAAATACCACCTTTATGATTATGTGCCAAGCACTACACTAAGTGTTTCGGTAGAGGACACAGACCTTGTCCTACCTGAGAAGTAGCATGGTGTTGTGGATAGAGTGTAGGCCTGAAGGTCATGGGTTCTGGGCAGGGGGGGAGTTCATGAGCAGCCACTCAGCACACTGCTCTGCACACGGTAAGTGCTCCAAAAATACTATTCATCAATTGATTGATGAGCAAAAGGTCCTTCCGCCTCCCAGGGCCATGTTCTATCCACTGGGCCACGCTGCTTCGCAACTCTACCGTACTTTCCTGAGCACCTGGGATGGTACTTTGCCCAAAGTAAGCACTCGGTAAATACTATTGATTGATCAATGATCGACGGACTGGAGTGGGGAGAAGCTGGAGGGAGGGGAGCGGAGGGGTGATCCTCTCTCCCCTTCTGCGCCGGTCCCTTTTAGGGTTTAGCCAAGGGCTAAATTGATGATGAGTCTGTGACCCGAGAGACGAGAATGAGGTACAGCGAAGAGGTTGATTGAGGTGAGCAAAGTTTACGAACTGGGGCGTAATGGGGGCGGAGGGAGGTTAGGTAGCGGGGAGAGACCTGATGGACAGCTGAGGGTCAAGAGCTTCTATCTGATGTGGAGAGGGATGGGCAACCGTTGGAGGGTCTTGAGGAGTGGAAAGATAATAACGGTAACGTTGGTATTTGTTAAGCGCCTACTATGTGCCGAGCACCGTTCTAAGCACCGGGGTAGATACAGGGTGATCGGGTCGTCCCACGTGACGCTCACAGTCTTAATCCCCATTTGACAGATGAGGCAACCGAGGCACCGAGAAGTCGAGTGACCTGCCCGAAGTCACACAGCTGACAGGTGTCGGAGCCGGGAAAGATAGGTGCAAAATGATTCCTTCATTCATTCGGTCGAATTTATGGAGTGCTCACGGAGTGCAAAGCACCGTACTAAGCGTTTGGGAGAGTACTGCACAACGACGAACCGACACATTCCCCGCCCACAACGATCCGGGCAATGGGCCGAAGTATGGATTAGGGTGGGGAGAGACTGGAAGCAGGGAGATCAAGTGAAGAGGCCTGGATATGACAGGTACTTGGATCGGGGCGGTGACCGTTTAAATGGGGAAGAAGGGGGTGGATTCTGGAGCGAATCCGTACTCCACGCCGTGCACAGATCATCTTCCTGAAGCATCGCTCGGTCTGCAGCGCTCCTTATCATTATGGTATCTGTTAAGCACTTATTATGTGTCAAACACCGCTCTAAGCCTTGAGGTGCGTAGAAATTTATCAGGTTGGACATAGTCTCTGTCCCTCATGGCGATCACAGTCCAAATATGAGGGAGGACAGGTATTAAATCCCCATCTCACAGTTGAGGAAACAGAGGTCCAGAGAAGTTAAGTGATTTGCCCAAGGACGCATAACAAGCAGTTGGCAGAGCTGGGATTAGAACCCAGGTCCTTCGCCTCCCAGGCCTTCGCTCTCCTCTCCTCAAAACACTTCACTGGTTTCCTGAGTCTCTGCAACAAGAACTTCTCAAAATTGGTTTCAAGCTTCTCTACCAAATTATCTTCCCTTTCTGCTCTCTTCACCTGTCATTTCTCAATTCACATTCTTTGTTCCTCCCAAGCCAAAATTCAAATTATCCGCAATCTCAACTCTCTCGCCTCCATCACCTCGGGCATGGAGGCTTTCCTTCCCTCCCCACATCAGCGAAGCAGTAAGGCCTAATGGAAAGAGCACGGGCCTCAGAGTCAGAGGACCCGGCTCCTAAACCTAGTTCTGCCATCTGCCTGCTGTGCAACCTTATTTCACTTCTCTTGCCTCAGTTTCCTCATCTGGGGATTCGACACTCATTCTCTGTTATCGATTTGTACATTCCAAGCGCTTAGTACAGTGCTCTGCACATAGTAAACGCTCAATAAATTCTATTGAATGAATGAATGAATGAATTCTCTTTCCTACTTAGATTGTGAGCCTCATGTGGGATGGGGACTGTGATTGATCCTTATATTTACTCTAGGGCTTAGCATGGTGTTTGGTACCAGTGCTTAATAAATATCAATATTTTACTTACAATCATATCAACATTTTACTTACAATCATTATTACCTACAATCAATTGTCACACCGATTGATTTCCAGGGAACAGAAAAGCAACTCAGAGGCCTTGATTTTCTCCAAGTGAAATGAAATGTTCTTGTCCTTGGAAACCTTCAAGGAAAATCTTCCAATTGAGGGAGGTGATGATGGAGCTGAAAATGTCCCTGAGTACCACGCTGAGTGAAGCAGTGTGGCTTAGTGGAAAGAGCCTGGGCTTGGGAATCAGAGGACATGGGTTCGAATCCCTACTCCGCTGCTTGTCAGATGTGTGACTTTGGGCAAGTCACTTCACTTCTCTATGCCTCAGTGACCTCATATGTCAAATGGGGATTAAGTCTGTGAGCCCAAGTGGGACAACCGGATCACTTTGTATCCCCCCAGTGCTTTGCACATAGTAAGCACTTAATAAATGCCATCATTATCATTATTATTATTATTCTAAGCGCTCGAGTGGATACAAGGTAATGGGGTTGTCCCACGTGGGGCTCACCATCTTAATTCCCATTTTACAGATGAGGCCACTGAGGCACAGAGAAGTTAAGTGACTTGCCCATGGTCACACAGCAGACAAGGGACCGAGCCGGCATTAGAACCCACATCCTCTGACTCCCAAGTCCGGGCTCTTGCCACTGAGCCGCGCTGCTTCCTGTCAAATGAGATGCCTCTCATCTCAACTACGCTCATTTCCCATTTTATGTCTCTGGAGTCAACCTAAGGGTTTCATTCCTTAAATCCTTCCTAGGTTCCATGCCCCGAGGTAGATAAAAGGCTACAATGATAATGTAGGTATTTGAGGTATTTGTTAAGCACTTACTATGTGCAGAGCACTGTTCTAAGCGCTGGGGTAGACACAGGGTCATCAGGTTGTCCCACGTGAGGCTCACAGTTATTCCCCATTTTACAGATGAGGTCACTGAGGCCCAGAGAAATGAAGCGACTCGCCCACAGTCACACAGCTGACAAGTGGCAGAGCAGGATTCAAACCCATGACCTCTGACTCCCAAGCCCGGGCTCCTTCCACTGAGCCACGCTGCTTCCTGTCAGAGTGGACACAATCCCTGCCCCACACAGAACTCACAATTTTATCTTTAATGGGGACAAAGATGAGGAAACCGTGGCCCAGAGAGGTCGAGTGACTCTCCCAAGGTCCCAGAATAATAATAATAATAATGTTGGTATTTGTTAAGCGCTATGTGCAGAGCACTGTTCTAAGCGCTGGGGTAGATACAGGATAATCCGATTGTCCCAGGTGAGGCTCACAGTCTTCATCCCCATTTTACAGAGGAGGGAACTGAGGCCCAGCGAAGTGAAGTGACTTGCCCACAGTCACACAGCTGACGAGTGGCAGAACCGGGATTCGAACCCATGACCTCTGACTCCCAAGCCTGGCCTCTTGCCACTGAGCCACGCTGCTCCTACTAGACCACGCCACCACCCTGAGAAGTCATTAAAGGAGGTAGATAAATATTGCCGCTTCCTTCTCTTTTGAACGGAGGGCATCTCGGAGCAGCAGAGCACCAGAGCACTATTCATTCATTCGATAGTATTTATTGAGCGCTTACTAGGCGCGGAGCACTGGACTAAGCGCTTGGAATGGACAATCGGGCAACAGATAGAGACCGTCCCTGCCCATCGACGGGCTCACGGTCTAATCGGGGGAGACGGACGGACAGAACCAAGACACCTTAATCGCAATAAATAGAAGGAAGGGGATGGACACCTCATTAACAAAATAGATAGGGTCATAAAAATCTGTCCAAATGAGCAGGGTGATGAGGGGAGGGGAAGGGAGAGGGGGAGGAGCAGAGGGAAAGGGGGCTTAGCTGAGGGGAGGCGAAGGGGGGGCAGAGAGGCAGCAGAGGGAAAAGACTTAGACCGCGAGCCCGTCAATGGGCAGGGATTGCCCCATTATGTTGCCGAACCGGCCATTCCAAGCGCTTAGTACAGTGCTCTGCACATAGAAAGGGCTCAATAAATACTATCGAATGAATGAAAAGGGGTGCCTCACCAGTGAGGACAGAGATCTTTTCTACCAACTCCGCTGGACTCTTCCCGTCCGGGTCTGCGCCCCCAGGACGCTCTCGGTCAGTGCCGCCGATGGACGGTTAGGCAGGAGCAGGGTCAAGGTTTGGACTCTCCACCAGAGGGGAGAAGGGGCAGGACTCTTTCTTTTACGGTATTTGTTAAGCGCCTACTATGTGCCGGGTGCTAATCTAAGCACCGGGGTGGATACGGGTTAATCGCGTCGGACGCAGTCCCCGTCCCACGAAGGGCTCACGGTCTTAATCCCCATTTGCCAGACGGAGGAACCGAGGCCCCAGAGAGCGAAGTGACTCGCTCGAGGTGGCGGATCTGGGATTCGAACCCAGGTCCTTCTCGCTCCCAGGCCCCGGCTCTATCCACTAGGCCACGCCGCCTCTCGCGGTCTGCGTGAACAGGTTTCCCGAGGCTCGGAGCTGGGGATGGTTCTCCGTGGTAATCACGGGGGTCATCCTCTTTCGGTCAACCGGAGGCTCGGGTGACTTTCATTCATTCATTCATTCAATAGTATTTATTGAGCGCTTACTATGTGCAGAGCACTGTACTAAGCGCTTGGGATGAACAAGTCGGCAACAGATAGAGACGGTCCCTGCCGTTTGACGGGCTTACAGTCTAATCGGGGGAGACGGACAGACAAGAACAATGGCACTAAACAGCGTCAAGGGGAAGAACATCTCGTAAAAACAATGGCAACTAAATAGAATCAAGGCGATGTACAATTCATTAACAAAATAAATAGGGTAACGAAAATATATACAGTTGAGCGGACGGGTACAGTGCTGTGGGGATGGGAAGGGAGAGGTGGAGGAGCAGAGGGAAAAGGGGAAAATGAGGCTTTAGCTGCGGAGAGGTAAAGGGGGGATGGCAGAGGGAGTAGAGGGGGAAGAGGAGCTCAGTCTGGGAAGGCCTCTTGGAGGAGGTGATTTTTAAGTAAGGTTTTGAAGAGGGAAAGAGAATCAGTTTGGCGGAGGTGAGGAGGGAGGGCGTTCCGGGACCGCGGGAGGACGTGACCCAGGGGTCGACGGCGGGACAGGCGAGACCGAGGGACGGCGAGGAGGTGGGCGGCAGAGGAGCGGAGCGTGCGGGGTGGGCGGTAGAAAGAGAGAAGGGAGGAGAGGTAGGAAGGGGCAAGGTGATGGAGAGCCTCGAAGCCTAGAGTGAGGAGTTTTTGTTTGGAGCGGAGGTCGATAGGCAACCACTGGAGTTGTTTAAGAAGGGGAGTGACATGCCCAGATCGTTTCTGCAGGAAGATGAGCCGGGCAGCGGAGTGAAGAATAGACCGGAGCGGGGCGAGAGAGGAGGAAGGGAGGTCAGAGAGAAGGCTGACACAGTAGTCTAGCCGGGATATAACTTTCCGTCCGGGATACCATCCGACTCCCTATTTCCTCATTCACTTTGTTATTATTTGTGGTAATGATAATAACGGTGGTATCTGTTAAGCGCTTACTACGTGCCAGGCACCGTGCTAAGCGCCGGGGTGGATATAAGCAAATCAGGTTGGACACAGTCCCGGTCCCACACGGGGCTCACGGTCTTATTCTCCATTTCTGCCGTCCGTCTCCCCCTTTTAGACCGTGAGCCCGTCGTTGGGCAGGGATTGTCGCTGTCTATTGCGGAACTGTACGCTCCAAGCGCTCAGTACAGTGCTCTGCACCCAGTAAGCGCTCGATGAATATGATTGAATGAATGAATTTTACCAAAGGAGGCAACTGAGGCCCAGGGAATTGAAGTGACTTGCCCAAGGTCACACAGCAGACGAGTGGCAGAGCCGGAATTAGAACCCATGACCTTCTGATGCCCGGGCCCGGGCTCTATCCACTATACCATGCTGCTTTAGAAGTGGGGGGGGGGGAGCCTTACTGAAGGCCCGTCTCCTCCAAGAGGCCTTCCCTGACCAAACCCCCCTTTCCTCTTCTCCCACTTCCATCTGCATCTCCCTGACCTGCTTCTTTTATTCTTCCCCCCTCCCAGCTCCACCGCACTTAGGTACCCATCTGTAAATGTAAATTTATTTATATTCACGTCTACCTCCCCCTCTCTAGACCGTAAGCTCGTTGTGGGGAGGGAACGTGTCTCTTTCCCGTCGCGTCGTACTCTCCCCCGTGCTAGGACGGTGCTCTGCGCACGGTAAATATAGTCACTCAATAAATATGATAAATTTATTCAAAGATATTCACTCAATAAATACCACCGAGTGAACGGGTGAAATCCGACGGCGCCAATAACGGGTCGCGGGGAAGCCTGGACCGGTCAGAACGTGCCTCAGAGGCGGGGGAGGAAATGTGGAGGGAAAGTCCAGCCACTCTACAAACCGAAGGCCGGCGACCCGGGACGCGTTTCTCGAAAACACCCGGGGCTACTTCCTCCAGCCGGCGGGACTGGCGACTTCTGTTTTCCGGACGCGTGAACTCGGGTGATCGTTAATAATAATAATAATAATAATAATGTTGGTATCTGTGAAGCGCTTACTGTGTTCATTCAATAGTATTTATTGAGCGCTTACTATGTGCAGAGCACTGTACTAAGCGCTTGATAAGGTTGGTATTTGTTAAGCGCTCACTATGTGCCGAGTACCGTTCTAAGCGCCGGGGTAGACGCAGGGGAATCAGGTCGTCCCACGTGGGGCTCACAGTCTTCATCCCCATTTTAGAGATGAGGCACCGAGAAGTGAAGTGACTTGCCCAAAGTCACACAGCTGACAAGTGGCTGGCCGGGATTCGAACCCCTGACCTCCGACTCCAAAGCCCGTGCTCTTTCCACCGAGCCACGCTGCTTGCTATGTGCAGAGCACCGTTCAAAGCGCCGGGGCAGACACAGGGGAATCAGGTCGTCCCACGTGGGGCTCACGGTCTTCATCCCCGTTTTACAGGCGAGGGAACGGAGGCCCAGAGAAGTGAAGTGATTTGCCCACAGTCACACAGCTGACGGGTGGCAGGGCCGGGATTCGAACTCATGACCTCTGCCCCCCAAGCCCGTGCTCTCTCCACTGAGCCACGCTGCCTTAAGCGGTAGGTTAACCGGAAAACGACGTCCTGTTCATATCCGAGACTCGGGCAGGCGGGATCCAGGACAATTCCGTGGGCCAAGCGAGGGAAGGAGGTTCGGCCACTCTTCTCCCTCTCCCCCCGCCTCCCCCGGCCCGCCACGCGTTTGCATCCCGCGTGGCTTCCGGGAAAGCTCCTTGATTCTCTGGGACTTGGATTTCATTTTGATGTCTGCCTTTCTCCACTCATCTTCCGGAATTGGGACGTTCATGATTTGATTCTGCCGGGGACGGCGATGGGGCTCTACAAACCCCCTTAGAGAAGTAGCGTGGCTTAACGGGAGAGCCCGGGCTTGGGAGTCAGAGGACAGGGGTTCTAATCCCAGCTCCGCCGCTTCTCTGCTCTGTGGTCTTGGGCAAGCCGCTTCATTTCTCTGTGCCTCAGTTACCTCGCGTGGCTTAGTGGAAAGAGCCCGGGCTTCGGAGGTTGTGGGTCCCAATTCCAGCTCTGCTGCGTATCAGCTGTGTGACTTTGGGCAAATCGCTTCGCTTCTCTGGGCCTCAGTTCCCTCATCTGGAAAATGGAGATTAAGACTGTGAGCCCAACCTGGGACGACCCGATGACCCCGTATCTCCCCCAGCATTCAGAACAGTGCTTGACACATAGTAAGCGCTTAACAAATACCATCAGCGTTATTATTAGGGAAGCGGCGTGGCTTAGTGGAAAGAGCTCGGGCTTGGGAGCCAGAGGATATGGGTTCTAATCCCGGCTCTGCCACTTGTCTGCTGTGTGACTTTGGGCGAGCCGCTTCACTTCTCTGGGCCTCAGTTACCTCATCTGTCAAATGGGGATTAATGATAATGTCGGTATTTGTTAAGTGCTTACCATGTGCAGGGCACCGTTCTAAGCGCCGACTGTGAACCCCATGTGGGACAACCTGATTACCTTGCATCTCCCCCAGTGCTTAGAACAGTGCTCGGCCCATAGTAAGCGCTTAACGGATACCATCGGTTATTTTTTTAATTTATAAAATCGATAGAGGCCTAAGGAAGAGCAGCATTGCCTAGTGGTAGGGACCTAGGTCTGAGAGCCAGAAGACCCGGGTTTTAATTTCAGCTCTGCTACTTTTCTGCTGTGTGAACTTGGGCGACTCGCTTTACTTCTCTGTGCCTCAGTTACCTCATCTATACTACTATAGAGAAGCGGCGTGGCTCAGTGGAAAGAGCCCGGGCTTGGGACTCACAGGTCATGGGTTCGAATCCCGGCTCCGCCGCTTGTCAGCTGTGTGACTGTGGGCGAGTCGCTTCGCTTCTCTGGGCCTCAGTGACCTCATCTGTAAAATGGGGATTAAGACCGTGAGCCTCGTGTGGAACAACCTGATTCCCCTGTATCTACCCCAGCGCTTAGAACAGTGCTCTGCACCTAGTGAGCGCTTAACAGATACCAACATTATTACTACTAATATGAATGATAATGAGGGTATCTGTTAAGCGTTTACTGTGTCAAACACTGTTTTAAACGCAGATACAAGTTAATCAGGATGGACACGGTCCCTGTCCCGCAGGGGACTCCCAGTCTTAATCCCCGTTTTACAGAAGACGTCACTGAGGCGCGGAGAAGTTAAGTGACTCGCTCAAGGTCACACAACAGGCGAGCGGTGGATCCGGGATTAGAACCCGGGTCCCTCTGGCTCCCAGGCCCGTGCTCTATCCACCGGCCCTCGCTGCTTCTCGTCTATAAAATGAGGATTAAGACTGGGAGCCCTGTGTGGAAGAAGGATAGTATCGAACCTGATTACCTTATACATATACAAATAAAAACGATATTTTTAAGACCTCTCAAAGGGAGAGCCACCTTTGTCAGAATGTCTTCTCCGACAGCACCCCTGTCACGCTGTCCAGGCCCTGTCCGTTGGGCCTCTGTGCTTCCACGGTAAGCGAACTGGCATCCCTCACTTTTGAAGTGAATGCAATTTGAAGCTCCAGTTCCTCCGGCTAAAGTCAAGCCTCCAGCCGCAAACTCTCCGGAGAATTCAGGCCCCACAGATACGCTCTGAACCTGATTACCTGGGCGTGGGGGAGGTGAACCGTCTAGACCACTGACCCGAAGGGCGCTGGATGAGGTGTGAAAGTCCCGTCACTGGACTGGCTGGAGAATTCAGCAGTTCTCTTTCGGTCCCAGAAGCCTTCGTGTTCAGGCTGATCGTGAACCGCTTTGCTCAGCATCCCGGCCTCGGTCGTGGGAGGCTGCTGTTGGTTCGAAGCGGGGACGGGGGGGGGGGGGCCTTCTGGCTCAGGGCAGGGCACAGTGGACCGGGGGGTCCACGGTGAGGCAGAGTGGCCACCCAAGGAAGGGGTGAGACTCGGCAACCCCCGGGACCCGATCGCCTTCTCACCTTCTCTGAGAAGAGGAAAGGAGGGCTTTGAAGTTTGGATCAAGTTGCACAACAGGAAGGGAACGCATGATGGTAGGATTAATTATCAAATGCTTTCGACGTGTCCCCTTGAATATTTGACTAGGGACCCAACCGGCCTACGGGATGGCGAGACGGGGAGCGACACAGACTTGGCGTGGCTTTAACTGAAAGGCTACCCGGCGGGATGACCTGGAAAGGACGGGTGCCCGCCACCCCCCGGCCCTAGGAATAACCAGATCGCTCCCTATTGTTCATCAAAGAAGTCATTCTTCCCGAGCCAGCCCGCTACCGTGCTCGCTGGTAGAACGGCTTCCATTCACGGGGACAGAGGGGCCCGGTGATGGACTCCGGGGGCAGGGAGGGAGAAGCGAAGCCGCAGAGAAGAGGGTCCCTTCCGCACCCCTCCGCCGCGGCTAGCAGCCGGGAAGGAGGCAGCCCAGGGCTCCGGCTTGCCTGATCTCCCGCATCCCGATCCAGATTTCGCATCCCCCAGCGGGGCGCGGGCCCGGATGCCCCGCTCGCTTGGCAGGGCGGTGGAGGCCGCGGGCACCATCTTCCCGAGGGCCAGGAGCCCGGTCGCCCCTCTCGCTTGGCAGGGCAGCAGGAATCGGGGGCACCGGTGCTGGCCGAGCCAGGGTGCCGGGATGGATACACCGGGCCCAGGCCCAAGGCGCTATCTTTTTCCAAAATCAGCGTGGCGGAGCCTGGCTCCTGCCCCGGCAGGGTCCTGAGGATGGAACCCGGAGCGGCCCCCAGCCTGCGCGACACCTGGGGGCACGACCGCCCCTGGACCGTCGCCCTACGGCCAGCAGGGTCCCACCTCCGGGACACGGGCACCCACAGACCAACCACCCGGCCCCCCGCCTCTGGAAAATACACGGTCCTCAGCCTCCTCTGCCCGGTCTCCCCTTCCCGGGCAGCTCGCTGACCACGGAGGGTGACCGCGGTGCTCCGCGGCCCGGCCTCGGGGACTCAGCCCCGGCCCCGCTCCCGGCCGCAGAGGCCCGGCCTCGGACCGGGCCGTTGGGTCTCGTTCGGACCGATGTGACCCACGTCGCCGAAAGATGAGGCGGGGCCGGGAGGAAGAGAAAGCTATTTAGGCAGCGGGACAGGGATGTCCAAACTTCCTGGCTCTTCCATCGATGGCATTTATTGAGTGCCATGCGCAGAGCACTGTACTAAGCGCCTGGCAGAGTATACTCTAACCGAGTTAGCGGGCACGTTCCCTGCCCATAGCGAGCTTATAGTCGCTTATAGCTAAAGGGGGAAGACGCACATCGATATAAATACTCTATAATACATAATTTAAAGATATGTGAGCAAGTGCTGTGGGGGTTGACCCTTAGAAGCAGTGTGGTCTAGTGGATAGAGCACAGGCCTGGGAGTCAGTAGGACCGCCACTTGTCTGCTGCGTGATGCCGGGCAAGTCGCTATACTTCTCTGTGCCTCACTTTCCTCATATATAATATGGGGATTAAAACTGCGAGCCCTCCGAGGGACAGGGACCGTGTCCAACTCGGTTATCTCGTATCAACCCCAGTGCTTAGAACAGTGGCTGACACATAGTAAGGGCTTAACAAATACCACCAATATCATTATTATTATTATTATTATTATTATTGTCATCAAAGGTCACAGCCCCAGATGCCAGCCCCCGAGGTTGTTTTAGCTCCACCCACCCAACGCTGGACTCTGAACTGCTAGGAATCCGAAACCCTGCCCTCCAGCCACTGGACCCCACTGATCTTATTCCATCTGTCTTTGTCCTCGCCTCCTGTCAGGGTCCGGGGGCGATCCGAAGGGATTCCCTCCTACCGTCTGCCTCTAGTGATGGCCCACTCGGGGTCCCCTTTAGCCTCGGGGTCCAGGAGAGAGTCACCCGAGTTGCTGGAGTCACTCAGAGAGCCCGCCGTGGACACTGGGTTGCAGTCTGGGCGCTCGGCCACGGGGACCAGTAGATTCGGACACGGAACTGGATTAGACTGTAAGCCCGTCATTGGGCAGGGATTGTCTATTTCTGTTGCCAAATTGTCCAGTCCAAGCGCTTAGTACAGTGCTCTGCACATAGAAAGCGCTCAATAAATACTACAGAATGAATGACCAAAGCCCGACCTTCTTTTCCAACATCTAGATGGAAGGGCCACAAACGGTGCCGCCATTTTACAGATTGCTGTCAGCAAAGATTAGAACCCAACGTAATTTCCCACAGCTTCTTCCGGAGGGCATCTTGTCCAAAAATATCCTGCCGCATTAAGGATAAAATTCAAACGACTGCAGGGCAGAAAGTGACTGGAGAGGAATCGTAAAGAAGTTGGGATCAAGGAGCCAATAACGAATGCCCGAAGATGAAAATGATAATTACAATAATCATGGCATTTCTTAAGCGCTTACTATGTGCCAGGCACCGTACTAAACGCTAGGGTGGATACAAGCAAATCAGGTTGGAGACATTCCCCAGGTGGGGCTCACAGTCTCAATCCCCATTTTACAGATGAGGTAACTGAGGCCCAGAGAAGTGAAGTGACTTGCCCGAGGTCACACGGCAGACAAGTAGGGGAGCTGGAATTAGAACCCACTACCTTGTGACTCCCAGGCCCGGGCTCTATCCGTTACGCCACGCTGCTTCCCATAAAAAAAGGACCAGAATACTGACGAGAGTCCCTGGGATGGAGGAGCTATCAACTCTCTTGTTCTGTACCCTCCCGAGCACTTAATACAGTGCTCCGCACACAGTAAGCACTCAATGAATACCATCCACGGATTCGAGAGCCACTGCTGGAGCTTCGAAGCCGGGAGATCCTTCGGCTCCTCGCCTCCAACGCGACTGAATCATGTGGGCCGGAGGTGGCTGTCCCTTCATAACATCCTCCCCCCACCCCCGCCAGGATCCCCTGGGGAAGAGCTTTTCCTCCATTTTCTGCTCTTGACCTGGCGCGGGGCAATCAGCCCGGAGGGACAGCAAGATTAGACGAGGGAGGCCGAGGGACGGAGGGGGAGAGAGAGATGGAGAGAGATGGAACGAGAGAAGGAAGAGAGAGGGAGGGAGGGAGAGAAAGCGACTGAGGCAGAGAGGTGGGGAAAGAGAGAAAAGGCCGCGGAAGGAGCGGGATGCGGAGGGGCAGAAAGGGAGAGGATGAAGAGAGAGGAAGGGGGTGATCGGCCTCGCTCGTGCCCAGTTGTCCCTGTGAGGAAGTTAAAGCTCCAAGTACCTAGGCCCGTGCCCACTTACTGCCGTCCCCAGCCGTGGCAGGAGGAAGACGGAAACATGACTTTCCACCGTTAACGGTTCGCTTCGGGCCACCTCCGGCCGCTCTGACCCACCGTCATCAACCCGCCCCGGGCCCCAGCGGCCCGAGAGGAGCGGCCCCGGCGTGGGAGGACGGAGGGAGCGGACTGGGTGGAGAGAGGGAGAGGTCCCCGTTGAGAACGGCAGAGCGACGCCGGAGGAAGGGAAAGGCGGAAATCAAACTGGAAACCACCACGGACATCCGAGGTATAAAAATTTGTATTTATATTACAACGAAAGAACGATACAACACAATCCTTCAGTGTGTGCGACAAGCCGCCACCAGCACCATGGACAGGAGTACAGATGAATTTTTACAGTATAATACATCTCACAAGCGTCGAAGCGTTCCTTTTCGGATAGATACTCGAAACGTCTCTGGCACGGAGCCCCCCGGCACGGCTCTAGAATCGCACCGGGAGGGAGACGCCTCCTCGGCGGGGGGCTCCCCCGGCTCGCTCGACTCGCGCCCGCTCTCGCGCAGCGCCAACGGCTCGCCGTGGGTGCATCGTGCGGGCGCAGCAGCGCCCAGTGCCACCCTCTTATTGCACCGACCCTCTGGACCACAAACATCCAATCTCACGCGTTATGTCCACCCACGGGCCGCGGAGGCCTGGGACCCTCCCCCCCACCCCCCCGCCGGGCTGCCCCACTGACGTGTGTGTGCTTGGCAACTGGGGAGATCGCACGAGAAAATCGGCTCCAGAACCGGAGAAGGAACCGGAACCCAGGCGACCGAGAGGAGGACGGACCGAGCCGCGTCACGCTTCACCTGGAGGTGGCCGGTTACCCGCGAGGCGGTCCGATCCCCATTCCCATCCGACAGTCACGCTACTCAAAAGACATCTGGCTCACGTGCTGCCCCGCTCTCCTCCTGAACTGAACCGCCTTCCTTTTAGGTAAGGGGGAAGAAGAGGAAGAGGCGAGAACGGGGCAGACTCGACATTACCCCGACGGAGCCGCGCTGCATGACCTCTCTACGGGGAGGGATGGCAGCACTGGACCCAGCCCGGGAGGAAGGAGAACTCGGACTTCATCCCACGTATTGTACGTCATCGAGCAGAAGTCCCGCGAATCCCGCCTCCCGCCAGATTGGTTTTCCCGGCTAGAGTTTGATTTCTAGGCACTTCCTTTATCCACGCTGGAAAAACCCAACGGGAGTCGGCCTGCCGTCGTCTGCGGACGTACCGTTGCCGACCGTCCTTAAGGAAGACGATGGATTGAGCGAGACGGCACGTTCGGCTCGTATCCCGGCCGAGGCCGAGGACCTCGGTCCGCCCCCGCTCCACACTTTCCTGCCACGGATCTCCGGGCCAGATGCCGTCCTCGGGCCCGGCTCGGGGTACTACACACCTGAAGGACACACACACTCATCTCTTTCCGTTCGATCATTTTTGGTCTTACGTACGTGTTAGTATTTTGGTTTTTTTTTATTCTTTTAAATACTAAAAGAAATGGGTTTGAGCACATCGATCAGGAGGAAAGAAATAATGCAGAAACCCTCCCGCTCCTCTTGGAAACTTTCTCTCGTTCGCTGAACGTCCCCCTCCGGCTCGGGTGGCTGCCGCCACGGCCCCGACGGCTCAAACGCCGCCGGAGCCCGGCCCGGTCGGGCCGCCGGCGCCCCCGGCCCAGAGGACCACGCGGGGACCGTCCCTCGACTCACCCGTGGCCCTTTCCCGCCTCGAGCCGCGTGCCCGGGCAGGGCGTGCCTTCCAAAGCGCGTCCGCTCGTCACCACTAAACTCCCGCCACCCTTGATTCCCTCTGGGTCGAGCTGGAATCTTAGATGTGTGTTGGGGGGTTGGGAATCATCCCTGGGAAAAACCCTCCTAAGTGGTTTCACGCCTCCTCCCCGGGGCGGGCCCCGGCGGGAGGCCGGGAGAGGAGAGGCCGTCTACGCCGGCGGCCAACGGCCCGCCCAAGATCCCTCCGACGCCGACCTCCAACGGGACGGAGGCCGGAACCCTCATCTCCAACACCCTCGAACGGTTCCTCTTGGAGAAGCGGAGGAGGAAGCGGGAAGGGGGAGAGGAGGTGCGGAGGGGTTCCACCCACGACATCTAGCCAACGCCGTGCCCGGAGAAGCCAGCTCGGCGGGCCTCCTCTCCGTTGCGATTCCTCTACAGAGAAGCCGAGCAAAAAAAAATTAAAAAATCAACTCTCTACTCTCTTTTCTGCCCTCGCTTTTTGGTCACCACGGCGAGAATGAAAACTACTCAGAATTCAAAGAAGAAACAGCTCATCAGCGGAGCCCTCGGTGCCCAAGCCCCGCGGGGGATGAGGCGGCCCTGAAGGGGAGGGGGCGGATTCTGGAATGTTCCTGCACGATTCCCAGCTTGGAGTGGGAGGGGCGGCTCCGGAGTTGGTGGTCACACGAAGAATAACTCCGTCGCATCCGGTGGCCCCCGAGACGGTGCCCGGGATGGACCGAGAGCCACCGGAGCGAGGACTCGGACAGAAAAGAGCCGCCCTCTCTGTGCTCGGTTGAATCAGACCGATGGGACCGGAGCCCTTTTTTTAGTGAAAACGGAAGGTCGGCAAATCCCTGACTATTCAACTTGGAAGACCTCCCGGGGAGACCACTGCCCTCGGAGAGGTTGGCTCCCGGCGGCCTTAAGGATGAGACGGACGCTCACCCTGAAACCTCGGGGCTCGCCGAGATCCCGGTCTCCTTAATCAGCCGGGCCCCGACAAGAACTGCCTGTCGCGAAAGAAGACGCCTTCCGACTACCCCTCGCCTAAGGTCTAGCCGTCCTCGGGTCCTTCCCGCTAACGGTCCCGGGTGACTTCGGGAAAGAGCTTATTTTTCCAGGATTTGGCAATCGGTTCTAGATGCACCAGAGGAGCCGCCGGCCGCCCGGCGGCGACGCGCAGAGGATCTATCGCAGTTCATCGTCCCCGACGGCGAGTATTTTAAGACTACTCCGGATCCCCGAAACCCAACCCCCGGAAAAGCCGAAAGCCTCCCCCCGCCCCGGAGCCAGAGGGGGAGGCGGCCCCCGGGGCCGGCCGGCGGACCTCGGGGCCCCCGCTCTCCCGCTGAGCCGGCTCCGAGCGGAAGGCGAGAGTGCCGGCCGGGGTCCGAGCTGCCCCTGGACGGGACTCGCGTCTCGACTCTCTGCGGGTGCGAGGGCCGACGCTCGCAGGCCAAGGGTCCGGAGAACAACCCAAGCTGCGTTTAGGGGGCTAGGGGGCCGAACGGCGACTTGTCGAAGGCTAAAAATGGCACCAGAGTTCAAAGTCCTATCACGTTATACAGTACGGTACAAACTCCCAGGCCTCCGAGCCGGGCGCTCCGAGGTCCCGCCCCGCCAACTCCCCCTCCGCAACTTCAGGGCCCATCAGATAGCGGTGTGGGGGTGAAGCCACCCCGGAAAGATAGACGGTCCTGCTTTACTCCTCCCCGCCCGCCCCGCCCCGCCGACTCCCACCGCCGTCCTCGCCGACGCCCCAAGACGGCTTTTCCACCCTGCCCGGAACCGGGGGCGAGGTCTGGCGGGAGGGGAGCGGGGGGCTTGAACACCGACAAGGAGGGTCACAGAGGAAAGCGCTTCATCGACAAAACCTCGTCTTCCTTTACACCACGACAAAGAGGGGAGGCAAACTGTCCGTAAATGGTCACCAAGGCACCATATGACAAAGGGGAAGGGACTCGGGTCTGGCGGGTCCCCTCCCGATACAAGTAAATGAGAACATTTAGGAAAATAGAATACAAAATCTCTTACAGGAAATATAGACTACACTTGCTAAAATCACTTACCTAAAAGTGTTTATAGCTTTTTTTTTGTACTATTTTTTTTTTCTTAAAAGGCCTTCTTTCAACAGGTAAATAACGAAGACTGGTCCATCACTCCTCTTACCCGGTGAGTCGGGCTGAAATGACTTCCTTAAGCTGAAGTTGCACGGACATACATCCTCGTCGTATTGCTACAGCTCGGGTGAATATGTTCTGATCCGCCGGACGAATACTAAGTAAGTCGTGCTGTTTTACAGCAGAAACTTTTTTTTTGCATTTTGTTTTTCGAAGAAGGGAGAATGCAACGAGAGTGTGCGAAAGAAGAAAGACGATTAATGATCCTCTAGCTGAATACTGGGATTCTAAGCCATGCCTTTCCATCGAAGCGTATTGGCCGCGGGGACCGGGAAAAAAAGAAAACAAGCGAACGGCGATTTCACCGCTGGGACGAGGGAAGGTCGAGCTAGGAAAGTCTGGGTCGTCTGAGTTCCGCACGACGAACTCGAGAGAAAGCGAAAAAAAACAAACCAAAAAAAACTCCCCCAAAGAGAACACCGAAAAGCTCCGAACTGTCAGTCCGCGGGAGGCGGCGAACGTGCCGCGGTCAGGGTGCGAGACACAAAAAGCCGAAGAAGCAAGTGGAGACGGTCCCTCGCGGAGCCGGGCTCGGGGGTGGCCTTCTCGCCCGGTGCCGGGTCCGGTGGTGCCTCGCGGGGGCCCGCCGGCCGCCGAGACGGTCACCGGGCGACGGGAGCTCTCTCCGGCCTCGGCGGGGAGCGGACGCTTCGCCTCTTGGGTTGGCCGGGAGACGTCCTGAGCCCCTCCGGGGTCGGCAACGGCCGCGGAGCGGCGGTGCGGCCGGGCTGGGGTCGGGGCGTCCCGCTCCCCTTCTCCCCAGCGAGCGGGGGGCCTCCGGCCCAGCGGATCCACCGTCCCGCTCACGCTCTTCTGCCTCCGAACCGTCCTCTCTCTCGCTTGGCGGGCGGTTTCCGAAGAGGGGTGTGTGTGTGTGGGGGGGGGGAGGGGGCGGATAAAAGATCGAAATACTTTCGTCTCATTAAACTTCTTACACCATCGGGTTTCCAGCATTCAATTTAATACTTCTTGAATGGAATGATTATGATTTCATTTATACTCATGGCTACATCAAGCTAGCTTTTAAGTCCCAACTGTACCTCGGCACAGTTCTCGGCGGTAAAACCAGGGTGGGTGCGGATCCGCGCCGGTGGAGACGGTGCAGGGAACCGTGGGCACGAAGCGTCCGCTCCCAGCGGGCGCAGGGGAGGGGCGGAGGCCGGGGCCCGGCGGGGCGGTGGCGGGCCGACTTCTCTGGAATTTTCCGTGTAAGTGCTGCAGTTAGGCGGTCCTGAGTCGGGGGGGGGGGGGCGGGGAGGGCGGGGAGGGACGGGGGGACGGGAGGGACGGGGAGGGGCTCCCCGGGCCCTACGACAGCCGGGCGTTCAGTCTGCGTGAGCGGGAGTAGCCGCCGTCGCTGGAGCCGCTTTGCAAACCGTACGGGTCTTCGGCGTCGCTCCCCAAACTGTCCATCTCGCCGGGCGTGAATTCCGTCCCTTCGATGTCCACTTCTGCCGGGGGCGGGGCGGGGGGGGTGGGGACGACGGTGCGGAGGGAGGGGCACGGAGAAAGGAACACGTTCAGAGCCGACGAGAGGGTCGCCGCCCCGGCCCGCCCTCCTGACTCTTCCTCGGCCCGCCTTCCCCAGCCCCGCACACCTCCCGGCCCTCCTCTAGACTGTAAACCCCCTCCTCTGACGATTCATAATAATTACGGTGGTTGTTCGGCGCTTACTGTGTGCCAGGCTCTGCGCTGAGCAGCGGTGCACCGGCGGGACGCAGTCCCCGTCCCACGTGGGGCTCACAGTCTCAATCCCCATTTTAATAATAATGATAATAATGTCGGTATTGGTTAAGCGCTTACTAGGTGCCGAGCACTGTTCTAAGCGCTGGGGGAGATACAGGGTCATCAGGTTGTCCCACGTGGGGCTCACACGCTTCTAATCCCCATTTTACAGAGGAGGTCACCGAGGCACAGAGAATAAGGAATAAGAAGGAATAAGGAATAAGGCTCACGGTCTTATTCCCCATGTGACAGACGAGGTCACTGAAGCAGAGAGAAGTGAAGTGACTTGCCCAACGTCACACAGCAGACAAGTGGCGGAGCCGGGATCAGAACCCAGGTCCCTCTGACTCCCGGGCCTGCGCTCCGTCCACTAGGCCACACTGCTTCCTGCTAAGAACGGCGCTCTGCCCATAGTAGGCACTCAATAGATTCATTCAATCATATCTACTGAGCGCTTACTGTGTGCAGGGCGCTGTACTAAGCGCTTGGAAAGTACAATAAAGCAATAAAGACACCACCGAATGATTCTTAGTGGAAAGCGCCTGGGCCTGGGAGTCTGAGGACCTGGGTTCTGGTCCTGACTGGACCAGTTGCCTGATGGGAGACCTTGGGCAAGTCACTTGCTTCTCTGTACCTCAGTTTCCTCATTTGTAAAATGAGGGTTAAACACCTTTTAAAAATTATGGTACCTGTTAAGCGCTTACTACGTGCCAAGCACTGTTCTAAGCGCTGGGGTACACACAAGGTGATCAGGTTGTCCCACGTGGGGCTCACGGTCTTCATCTCCATTTTCCAGGTGAGGCAACTGAGGCACAGGGAACTTAAGTGGCTTGCCCAAGGTCACACCCACAGCGTGGTTTAGTGGCAAGAACACGGGCTCGAGGGTCAGAGGTTGTGGGTTCTAATCCCGGCCCCGCCACCTGTCAGCTGTGTGACTGTGGGCGAGTCGCGTAACTTCTCTGTGCCTCAGTTACCTCATCTGTCTCCGATGGGGATTAAGACCGTGAGCCCCACGTGGGACAGGGACCGTGTCCAACCCTCTGATCTTGCATCCACTCCAGCGCTTAGTACAGTACCCGGCACGCAATAAGCGCTTAACAGACACCACAATTATCGTTATTATTAGGTGGGACTCGGACTGTGTTCAACCCGATTACCTTCTATCTACCCCAGCGCTTAGTACAGTGGCCGGCACACGGTAAGCGCTTGGCAAATACCATTTAAAGACAGAAAAGACGCCCCCGCGCCCCCGCCCCCCCGGCCGGGTACCTTGCTCGGAGTCGGTGGATATCGTGGAGCCCATGCTGTCGGTGCGGGTCCGTTCCAGCCCCTGGACTGACAGCTGCTCCAATCTGCGTTTGAGGTAGCGATGCTCCCGCTGGAGCTGTTCTTTAATGTTCAGAGCTTTCCTGTCCTGCTCTTCCAATTTCTTGCGTCGGCCACGGGACGGAGCGCGGGGGAGGGAGGAGAGACGGGCGGAAACCATAAGTGAACGGGACACCGCGAAATCCAGCTCGATCCCTCTCCCGGGCCCGCGTCGTCCCGTCGGGGAAGGGGGACGCGAGGGACGGAGGCGACGAGGAGGCCGGGCGCGGCTGTCGGCCCCGGGACGGGGTTGGCCCCAACCCCTGCCTCGCTGGCAAGAAGCAGCGTGGCTCAGTGGACGGAGAACGGGCCTGGAATTCAGAAGGCCCTGGGAGCTACTCCCAGTTCCACCAGTTGTCTGCTGTGTGACCCCGGGCAACTCACTTCACTTCTCTGGGCCTCGGTTACCTCGTCTCTAAAATGGGGATTGAGATCGTGAGCCCCACATTGGACGGGGACTGTGTCCAACTTGATCTGCTTGTATTCACCCCAGTACTTAGTACGGTGCCTGGCACACAGTGGGCGAGTTGAGAAGCAGCGTGGCTCAGTGGAAAGAGCCCGGGCTTGGGAGTCAGAGGTCATGGGTTCGAATCCCGACTCTGCCCCTTGTCAGCTGGGTGACTGTGGGCAAGTCACTTCACTTCTCTGGGCCTCAGTTCCCTCGTCCGGAAAATGGGGACGAAGACTGTGAGCCCCACGTGGGACGACCTCATTCCCCTGTATCCACCCCAGCGCTTAGAACGGTGCTCTGCACGTAGTAAGCGCTTAACAGATACCAACATTACTATTATAGTAAGCGCTTAAGAAATGCCATCATTATTATTACTTCACTTCTCTGGGCCTCAGCCCCTCATCTGTAAAATGGGGATTGAGACTCTGAGCCCCACACGGGACGGGGACCGTGTCCAACTTGATCTTCTTGTATTCACCCCAGTACTTAGTACAGTGCCTGGCACATAGTAAGCGCTTAAGAAATATCATTATTATTATTACTTCACTTCTCTGGGCCTCAATCCCTCATCTGTAAAATGGAGATTAAGACAGTGAGCCCCATGTGGGGCATGGACTGTTTCCAACCTGATTATTTTTTATCCACTCCGGAGTCTAGTACAGTGCCTGGCACATAGTGAGCGCTGAACGAATACCATTAACAACGAGAGTTACCCCCGCCTTGCTGCTGGAGATCGTCTGAGAGTTTGGGTTGGCCTGGGAGGGCAGCAGGGGGTCAGGGGGATTTGATGTGTGTCGGGGGGAACACTCGGGGGCTGCGGGGAATTTAGGGGGCCGCAGGAGGTCCGGGATCTGCAGCGATCCAGGCCTGCTCACGGCTGCTCGGGTAGGACTCCCCATCTCTGCTTCGCTCTAACGAGGAACACGTCGCCCCACAAAAATCACCGCGGAGACCGAACAGTGAGCTCAACAGCTCTAACCACTACACCAAGCCGCTTCTCTTGTTAAGCACTTACTATGTGCCGGACACTGCTCTAAGCGCTGGGGTAGATACCGGCTAATCAGGTTGGGCACCGTCCCTGTCCCACAAGGGGCTCACGCTCTTAATCTCACCATTACAACGGCGCCCAAAACCACCCTTTCCCCTCCATCCAAACTGCTATCTCGTTGGTACAATCTCGCATCATAGGCCGACCGGATGACTGCATCGGCCTCCTTTCCGATCTTCCAACCTGCTGTCTCTCCCCGCTTCGGTCTATACTTCGCTCTGCTGCCCGGATCATCTTTCTACAGAAACGGTCTGGGCACGTCACTCTCCTCCTCAAAAACCGCCAGTGGTTGCCTATCCAGCTTCGCATGAAGTAAAAACTCCTCACTCTTGGCTTCAAATCCGTCCATCCCCTTACCTCCCCTCCCTTCTCTCCTTCTCCATCGCAGCCCGCACACTCCGCTCCTCTGCCGCCGCTCGCCTCCTCGCTGGGCCTCGTTCGCGCCCGTCCCGCCGTCGACCCCCGGCCCACGTCCCACCTCTGGCCCGGAACGCCCTCCCTCCTCACGTCCGCCAAACTGACTCTCTTCCCCCCTTCAAAGCCCTCCTGAGAGCTCACCTCCTCCGGGAGGCCTTCCCAGGCTGAGCCCCCCTTTCCCTCTGCTCCTCCTCCCCTCCCCATCGCCCCGAATCCCTCCCTCTGCTCTACCTCCTTCTCCGTCCTACGGCACTTGTGTTTATTTGTACATAGTTATTATTCTATTTATTTTATTGATGATGTGTATATGTCTATAATTCTATTTATCTATTTTGACGGTCGTGATGCCTACTTGTTTTGTTATCCGTCTCCCCCTTCTAGACTGTGAGCCCGTTGTTGGGTAGGAATTGTTTCCATCTGTTGCCGAACTGTACTTTTCAAGCGCTTAATGCAGAGCTCTGCACCCAGTAAGCGCTCAATAAATATGATCGAATGAATGAAAATCCCTAATACAATACCTGGCACACATAAGCACTTAAAAGAGATTATTAGGATGACTATTAATGATGATAAATGCAATATCATATCACAGACATAAGTGGGGTATCTGTGCTCCCGCAGAGGGATTGTGGGCAAATCCCAATTAGTCAGTAATTAACGCCCCAAATTCTCCTGGATCCAGAGTCGTGGGAGACGGAGCGCCAAGGCTCGATTGCCGGAAATAACAGGGGACCCAAAGCCTCTTTTTCACCCACCTCTTTCCCAGCTCATCCCCGACCAGAGCCGACACGAACGAACAGAAAGTTCTCCTTCCGGGTCCATTTCGTGCCTTTCCTTTCCTCTGCCCACCTACCTTCATTCATTCATTCAATAGTATCTATTGAGCGCTTACTACGTGCGCAGCACTGTACTAAGCGCTTGGAATGTACAATTCTGCAACAGATAGAGACAATCCCGGCCCAGTGACGGGCTCACAGTCTAATCGCCATCCACCTGATGGCGAGGGCAGGGTTAAGAAACTGTGAAATGGCAAAATGGCTTGTAGCCAGAAGCATGGAATCCACATACCCCAGGGGCTGGAAATCAGCCATGAATAATGGCAGTCAGGTAACCAGATCTCCCGGAGGCTAAAAATCTGCCCTGAATAATGGAGACCAGGTATCCAGATTCCTCAGCAGCTGGAAATCAGCCCCGAATAATGGGGAACAGATTCCCCAGATCCCCCGCAGGCCAGGGACTCAGCCTTGAAGCAAGGGAGGGGAGGCCGTAGGTTCGCCGGGGAACAAATGTTTCATCGATCAAAAGAGCATGGCTCAGTGGAGAATGCACAGGCCTGGAAGTCAGAAGGACCTGGGTTCTAACTCCAGCTCTGCCACTCGTCTGCTGGGTGACCTCGGACAAGTCACTTCACTTCTCTGGGCCTCAGTTCCTTCATCTGTAAAATGGAGATTGAGAGTGGGAGCCCCATGTGGGACAGGGACTGTGTCCAGCCTGATTACCCTGTATCTACCCCAGCGCTTGGAACAGTGTTTGGCACAGAGTAAGTGTGTTTAACAAGTACCATATTTACTATAATAATAATAATAATAATGATGACTACTGAGCTATCACCACTGGGAAGGACTGAAACATAGGTGACGGACAGAGAAGCCACGTGGCTTAGCCGACAGAGCCCAGGGCCTCGGACCTGGCCCCCCAATCCCGACTCCACCGTATGTCTACTGTGTCACCCTGGGCAAGTCACTTCACTCCTCTGGGCCTCAGTTCCCTCATCTGTTACATGGGGATTAAGACTGGGAGCCCTGAGTGGGACAGGGACTGCGTCCAACCTGCTGAACTCGTAGCTGCCCCGGTGCTCAGCAGAGCGCTTAGCGCAGAGTGAGTGCTTCGCAAATACTCCAATTGTGATCAGGTACCGCTCACAAGGGGAGCCGAAGAGCTGAGGTCACATCTGCCCCAGGAGACCTGCCCCGAGCAATCTCTCGAGTCTCTCCACCCGACTACCTATGATCGAGGCAAACGGTCTCAGCTCCGTCATTCACTCTGACCCCAAGGAGACTGCCCACTTGGTTGGACAGTCCCCGTCCCACACGGGACATACAGTCTTAATCCCCATTCTACAGATGAGGCAACCGAGGCCCAGAGAAGTGCCTTGCCCAAGGTCACACAGCGGACGGGAGGCGGAGCCGGGATCAGGACCCACGTCCTCCGACTCCCAGACTCGTGCTTTTGCCAGGACCGGAAAGATAAAAAGCGATGACTGGAAGGAGCCTCCCATCGGGAATGCCTGACAGGCCCCGGTGCCGAGGCTTCTGGGGCGAGAACTAGGCAGAGGAGTTGATACCAGTGCTACTGGCTGGCGCAGGGCTACCCGTAGTGCCGTGGTCCCGCAGGGACACGGAAGACAACGAGAATAGGCGGGCAGGGGCCCAGCCCACGGCAGACAGCATGCCCAGTCCTCCCCGGACTATGCCCACGTTTCCTGTTCATTCATTCAACTGTATTCTTCCACTATTCTTCCAGTCCATCCTGTTCTTCCACCCCCTCCTGTGTCCCTCTTACACTTTTTTTAAAAGTGGTATTCGTTAAGTGCCACGTTCCAGGCACTGTACTAAGCGCACCCTTCATTCACCCCTCCCTCGGCCCCACGGCGCTCATGTCCCTATCCACATTTTATTTATTTATATCAGCGTCCGTCCCCCCCTCAGGACTGCAAGGCCGCTGTGGACAAGGAGAGCGTCTACCGACTCCGTTACGTTGTCCCACGCGCTCAGAGCGAGGCTCCGCACACGGTGAGCGCTCAATAAATACAACTGATCGGTTGACTGATTCCCCCACGGCAGACCGGAACGCGGGTCTCCCGATTCCCAGAGCCGGGATCTGTCCACTTGATCCCCTGCGGGACACCGGAAAACCGAATGGAGAAGCTCAGAACCCGCACACAGGCCCGATTCCGTTGAGAGCACACTGGGGAATTTACTACTAGAAATGAAAAACATCCTCCCTCCCTCGTCACAGACACGAATTCCTCGGAAGAAAAGCGGGGCGGTGGGGAGGGAAGGGGGAAGGAAGGGACGGGCGGAGGAGGGAAAGGAGAGCGGGGAACAGGGAGAAGGGGCTGCGACGACGACGACGACGTCAACTTGCTTTCGGTTGTTTTTTTACCTTGATATGCATCTTGGCTCTTTTCAAGAGACTGAGAGTGGTATGCCTGGTACTGTCTGGCCCCAGGGGCACGAGCTGTTTTAGCTGCTCCAAATATAGCCGGAGTTTAGCCCTCCTGAAACGATTCCAAAAAGACAGGACTGTTGTTGCCCGGTGTCCGCGGCTGTAGAGCCCCCCTCCCAAGTCTCCCTTCTAGGCATCCCTCCCCATCGAGTTTTCGCTGCCCCCCAACTTCCTCTCCCTGGCTCCGACCCTCTTCTCGGGCCAATCGACGCTACTCCCAAGCCACAGATCGGCTTCCCCGGACTACCCGCCCACCCGCCAACTGGCCGATCATCCCTCAGTGGTGTTTACTGAGCGCTTACTCTCTGCAGACCGCCGTGCTGAGTGCTTGGGAGAGTACGATTCCACAGAGTAAGCTCGTCTGGGGCGGGGAACGTGTCCCGCTGACTCAGTTATCCCGTACTCTCCCGAGCGCGCAGTACAGCGCTCTGCACAGGGTAGGCACTCGATAAGTACGACTGATAAAAAGGGTCGAAAGAGCCGTTCCCTACCCACGAGGAGCTTCCAGGCTAGAGGGGCGATTCCAGCGGCAGCCATCCCCCTCCCCTCAGTTCCCACACACGGCGGAGCAGCACGGTGTTCTGCACACAGCAGGGGCTCAGTAAATGCCAGGAACTGACTAGACGGGAACATGCAAAAGAAGCCCGGGAAGAAGGGAAGCCTGTCATCGCACGGGCCCGAAGACCCTTCAGTCTCCGAGAGAGCAGGCGCACGGGGCCGTCGAGAAGCAGCGTGGCCTAGTGGATGTAGGACGAGCCGGGGATTCAGAAGGACCTGGGTTCTAATCCCGGCTCCGCCTCTCATCTGCCGTGTGATCTAGGGCAAGTCACTTCACTTCTCTGGGCCTCAACTACCTCAGCTGTAAAATGGGGATTAAGATTGTGAGCCCCGTGGGGGACCGGGACTGTGTCCCAACAGATTGCCTTGTATCCACCCCAGCGCTTAGAACAGTGCCTGGCACATAGTAAGGGCTTAACAAATGCCACAATTATTATTATTATTATTATTACAGTGCCGGCACAGAAGAAGCGCTCAGCAAATGCTATCGTGATTATTATTATCAGGAGCAGCTGTAAACTCCTGCAGGAGAGAGGGTCACGACTGCTTCCAGGGCCTGCCGGCTCTACCCCCGGGATCTTAGTGGAGCCGGGAGGAAAAAAAAAAAACCCTCACCCTCCAAGCCCGCCCACGCCCCGACCCTCCCCTCCAGTCCCGGGGCCCTGTGGGCTGAAAAGACAGAAATGAGTAAGAGTCGTGAACCAGGAAACAGTCTGGGGACACCCCTGGGTCTCAAACAAATTGGATGAACACACAGGAGCTCAGGCACAACGTGCAGGCCAAACACATAACAATGATAACTGAAATAATAATGATGACAATAACAACAATAATAATAACGATGGCATTTGCTAAATGCTTACTATGTGCCAAGCGCTGTTCTAAGCCCCAGCCCGGGGGGGGGGAGGGGGATACAAGGCGATCAGGTTGTCCCCTGTGGGGCTCACAGTCTTAATCCCCATTTTACAGAGGAGGTAACTGAGGCCCAGAGAAGTTAAGTGACTTGCCCAGAGTCACACACTGACAAGTGGCGGAGCCGGGATTAGAACCTGCGACCTCTGACTCCCAAACCCGTGCTTTTTCCACTAAGCCATGCTGCTTCTCTAAGCGCCTGTTAAGCACTTACTATGTGCCAAGCACTGTTCTAAGTGCTGGGGGGGAATACAAGGTAATCAGGTTGTCCCACGTGGGACTCACAGTCTCAATCCCCATTTTACAGCGGAGGGAACTGAGGCCCACAGAAGTGAAGTGACTTGCCCAAAGTCACTTCAGCTGACAAGTGGCAGAGCCGGGATTAGAATCCATGACCTCTGACACCCAAGCCCGGGCTCTTTCCACTGAGCCATGCTGCTTCTCTGACTCTAGATTGTAAGCCCGCCGTGGGCTGGGATTTTCTCTTTATTGCTGTATTGTATTTTCCAAGCGCTTAGTACAGTGTTCTACACACAGACCACTTGTTCTGTTTTCTTCTGTTTTGCTTTGCTGTCTCCCCCATTTAGACCGTGAGCCCGTCACTGGGCAGGGATGGTCTCTATCCGTTGCCGAACTGTCCGTTGCAAGCTCTTGGTACAGTGCTCTGCACATAGTAAGTGCTCAATAAATACGACTGAATGAATGAAAGAACAGACCTGGGTTGCCCACCGCGAGGGACGCCACCACGAGCCAAGCTGGGGAGCTAACTCAGCGGGCAAGTGGGGGAGCCAGGGTTAGACTAATAATGTTGGCATTTATTAAGCGCTTACTATGTGCAGAGCACTGTTCTAAGCGCTGGGGTAGATACAGGGTAATCAGGTCGCCCCACGTGAGGCTCACAGTTAATCCCCATTTTACAGATGAGGGAACTGAGGGCCAGAGAAGTGAAGTGACTTGCCCACGGTCACACAGCTGACAAGAGGCAGAGCCGGGATTCGAACCCGTGACCTCTGACTCCCAAGCCCGGGCTCTTTCCACTGAGCCACGCTGCTTCTCTAGGTCCTCTGACGCCCAGGCCCCGGCTTTTTCTTCCAGGCCAAGGCACAACCACAAACATACACCCCCCACCCCCAGACTCACATACACACACGTAAGCGACTGAGAGTTTCTGCGGACGGGGTCGGCCGGCCCCCGGGACTCAGGTGATAATCACGGGGGAGCAGGAAGGGGTTGGCGAAGTGGGCACCGGGCCTGGATCAATCGCAGATCCGGGGCGTGAAGTCCTCGCACACAGTCTGTCGGTCCCAGCTGTTTCCCGAGCGCCTGCTGAGCGTGCAGAGCAGTGCGCTGAGCGCTCAGCTTGGGGGAGTGCACCAGAGGCAAGAGGCACCTGTCTTCCGCCCGCGACGAACAGACGCGCTTATCGGGTGGGGCGCACCCGAGGGGCGGCGGGTCTTTGCGCCCGGATGCCAGGCTGGGACTTCTAGTGCCCCCAGACCCCCGGGCGAGACCCAGTGGGAGGAGAAGGGGAAGGGGCTACCACGGGGAGGTGGTGACCGAGGGTGGGTGGTGTTTGGGTCTGTTCTATTGTTACAGTGTACTCTCCCAAGCGCTCGGCACAGTGTCCCGCACACATTAAGTGCTCAATAAATACGAATGACTGACTGAGGTCCCCAGGGCAGCCACCCCTCCCCGCACTGCTGGGACTCCATATCGTGACCCCTCCGCAGACCTTCCAGCGGACTCTCCCCCTCCGGCCCTCACCCCTCTTTCTCTGCATTCTCACATTTCCCCCTGCCTTCGGGACATCTCTACCTGGAAGTCCAGCCGACACCTCAAACTTAACACGTCCCTAACTGAACCCTTCATCTTCCCACCCAAATCCCGCCCTCCCCCCCGACTCTCCCATCACCCTGGACGCCGCCATCACCCTCCCTGTCTCACAGACCGGTAACCTGGGCGTCATCCTCGACTCGTAGCTTGCATTCAACCCAAATATTTAAAGTCACCCAATCCTGTGGGTTCTACCTTTCCAATATCGCTACAGTAAGTAATTTCCTCATATGGCTACCGCATCGCTCCAAGCACTCGTCCTCAATAATCTTGACTACCGCGCCGGCCTCCTCGCTGACCTCCCGCCTCTTCTCTCTCCCCTATCCCGTTGATACTTCACTCTGCTGCCAGGATGACTTTTTCTAAAAAAAAAAGTTCAGTCCACGTCTCCCCACTTCTCGAGAACCTTCAGTGGTTGCCCAGACACCTGCACATCAAACAGAAACTCTCGACTGCCGGTTTAAAGCACGGTATCACCCTGCCCCCTCCGATCTTACCTTGCTGATCTACTACAACCCAGACCACAGACTTCTAACGCCCACTTACTCTCTGAACCCTGATCTTGTTTACCTTGCCGCCAACCGTTCGCCCAAATCCTGCCTCTTTCCCTCTTCGTATCTGACAGACCACCACTCTCCCCACCTTCACGCCCCATCTCCTCCAAGAGGTCTTCCCTGACTAATCCCTCCCTTCCCCTCTTTCCTCCCTAATCCCTCACCTCCCCTCTTTCCTCCCTCTTCTGTGCCGCCCTTTATTCAGTCAATCGTACTTATTGAGCGCTGCGTGCAAAGCACCGTACTAAGCGCTTGGGAGAGGTGCATATATAATATAAAAACGAACAGATACATTCTTGCCCATGACGAGCTCGCAGTCTATTCTCCCCACCTTCAGCCCCACAGCACTCATGACCGTAACAGTAATTTATTTTAAGGTCTGTCTTCCCCTCTAGACGGTCAGTTCCTTGTGGGCAGGGAACGGGCCTACAACTCGGTTGTATTGTACGTTTCCAAATGCTTAGTACAGTGCTCTGCACACAGTTAGCACGAGCACTCAATAAATGCCATTGATTGACTGACAGATCCCATTCAGGAAACCCACACCAGGATCCCCACAGTGAGGAGTGAATTTCTCCCAGTACCTTTTGCGGGACGGAGAGAGAAGGCACGTACGTGCGCACGCGTGTATACGTGCACTCGCACGCAAACCTGTCTCTTCCGAGGCCAGGTTGCCTAGGAGAGACAGCTCTGGACCTCAGGAGATATGGACGCACGTCCTGGCTCTCGCCACTGGTCTGGGCCCACTGGCTCGTGTTCCTCCGAGCGGCAAGTTCTGGCCGCCCCCCGACCTGGAGGCATCTCACCCACCCAGGCCCTCTCGTCCAAACGAAGCAAGTGAGTTTCTGGAGAGAGGTCGGTGCCCACGGCCGGCGGGGCAATCGCTTCCTCTTCCCGCCAGGCCAGGAGCCCCTCCGGTCAGCGGTGCTCCAGCCCGGACTCTTGGGGCCGAGGTCGGGGCTGCAGGTGAGTAGAGCAACGTCCTCTCCGCCTCCACCCTCCGATCGTCCTCCTCCCTCCTCTTCCTGCTGGCTCTGCTCCGGGGGATCGCTCCCTCTCACTGCCCTCCTTCTTCCCGCCCCACTGGAGTATCTGCTCTCAAGGATCGCTTTCTCCTTCCCTCCTCTTGCCCCACCGGAGAGTCGTTCTCTCCCATTATTTTCCTCGTTGAGTCCAACGCAACACCACATAAGATTCCATTAGAAAACTGAAACGCTCAAGTACGGGCCTAAAACTTCCATCGGGGGTCCTGGGAGCTTTAAAAAATAGCCCGTGCAATTCTCCTTTTGGTTTCCGAGGGGTCCCCCGGCATTCGGCGGGGAGAGATAATAATAATAATGTTGGTATTTGTTTAGTGCTTACTATGTGCTGAGTATTGTCCTAATCAGGTTGTCCCATGTGAGGCTCACAGTCTCCATCCCCATTTTCCAGATGAGGTCACTGAGGCACAGAAAAGTGAAGTGACTTGCCTACAGTCACCCAGCTGACAGGTGGCAGAGCTGGGACTCGAACCCATGACCTCTGACTCCCAAGCTCGGGCTCTTTCCACTGAGCCACGCCGCTTCTCATAAATGTCGGTATTCGTTAAGCGCTTACTATCTGCCGAGCACCGTTCTAAGCGCTGGGGTAGATACGGGGTTATCAGGTTGTCCCATGTGGGGCTCACACACTTTTAATCCCCATTTTCCAGATGAGGTCACTGAGGCACAGAGAAGTGAAGTGACCTCCCCAAAGTCACACAGCTGACACGTGGCGGAGCCGGGATTAGAACCTCTGACCTCTGATTCTCAAGCCTGGGCTCTTTCCACTGAGCCACGCTGAGCCTCAACTCTAACCCCAACTTCCACCCCCAGAATCTACCTCCTTGAGGGGATGGTGGGCTACCTGCAGAGCCGCCCGGCTCCAGCCTCTGCCCCCATCCCGTACCCCTACCCCGGGCCCCGGCCTAACCCCTATCACTGGCCCGGGCCCAGTCCCATCCGGACCCCGGGGCTCAGCCCCCCTCCAGGAAGGCCCACCCCTCCCCGCTGACTACAGCAGGAGGAAGAGCGGCTCCGGGCCGTTCCAGAGAAACGGCGAGGCTCGGCCGGCCGGGCTTCCTGCCCCTCGGCTCTCCCCGGACCCACCCTTCCCGGTCGCCCGGCCCAGGCGGAGCCCGGGGGGGAGGCGGGAGCAGCCCTCGATAAATACGACTGATGGATCGATTGATGAGAAGCAGCTCGGCGAAGGGGACGGACCACAGGCCTGCGAGTCAGAAGTCCCGGGCTCCAACCCCAGCTCCGCCACTTGACCGCTGCGCGAACTCGGGCAAATCGCTTCACATCTCTGGGCCTCAGCTACCTCATCCGTAAAGTGGGGATCGAGATCACGAGGCCCACGTGGGACAGGGACCGCGTCCGGACCCGATTTGCTTATATCCACCCCAGTGCTTAGTACAGTGCCTGGCACAAAGTAAGCACTTAACCAGAATAACCAGAATTCTTCTTATTATACCCCTCAATTACCAGGGGCCCAGTTCTCTTGGAGCATTCACTCATCATTCATTCAATCGTATCTATTAAGCGCTTACTGTGTGCGGCGCGCTGTACGACGGGAGAGCTGGGGAGAGGATAATAGAACAGTAAACAATAACGATAACAATGCCCGCTCCCCATTCCCGCCCCCAGGGCTGCACAGGCGCTTGCATTAATAAGCCCATCTATGTGCCCAATCGCTCCTTCCGCTGGTCCACCCCCACGGGCTCCCGTAGCCCTCCACCTCACCCTCGCTCCTCCTCCTCCACTCTCGGGAAACGGCCTCGCCTGTCTCCCCCAGCAAGGGCGAGCTCCTTGGGGGGCAGAGATGGTGTGGTGTGTTCCTATTGGGTTCGCCCAGGCATTCAGTACAGTGCCTCGCACTCGGCAGGGGCTCAGCAAATGCCGTGGTTGAGCTGGATGGCTGTGACCAGACCAGACCGGACCAAGCCGCCCACCTCCTCACCGTCCCTCGGTCTCGCCCATCCCGCCGTCGACCCCCGGGCCGCGTCCTCCCGCGGTCCCGGAACGCCCTCCCTCCTCACCTCTGCCAAACTCATTCTCTTCCTCTCTTCAAATCCCTACTTAAAGCTCACCTCCTCCAAGAGGCCCTCCCACACTGAGCTCCCCTTCTCCCTCTGCTGCCTCTATCCCCCCTTCACATCTCCGCAGCTAAACCCTCTTCTTCCCCCTCTCCCTCTCCTCCTCCCCCTCTCCCGTCCCCTCCCCTCGGCACCGTACTCGTCCGCTCGACTGTATATATCCTCATCGCCCTATCTGTTTTGTTTAATGAGATGTACATCACCCCGATTCTATTTATTTGCTATTGTTTTAATGAGATGTTCTTCCCCTCGACTCTATTTATTGGCATCGTTCTCGTCTGTCCGCCTCCCCCGGTTAGACCGTAAGCCCGTCAAAGGGCAGGGACTGTCTCTATCTGCTGCCGATTTGTCCATTCCAAGCGCTTAGTACAGTGCTCTGCACACAGTAAGAGCTCAATAAATACTATTGAATGAGTGACTGCTTCTTGGGGAGCGTATCCATCTTCTAAAGCCCTTGCACATTCCTCCCCTCACTGTAACATCCCTGGGAGAGAAGAAGAGGTGACCATCCTATCCCCATTGGGCAGACAAGGACACCAAGGTGCTGTGGACTGTACACTCCTCGCGGGCAGGGATCATGTCAACCGGCATGGCCTACTGTCTAGAGCCCGGGCCTGTGAGTCAGAAGGCTCTGGGTTCTAATCCCGGCCCTGCCACTTGTCTGCTGTGTGACCTTGGGCAGGTCACTTAATTTCTCTGTGCCTCAATTCCCTCATCAATAAAATGGGGATTAAAATAATAATAATAATGCTGGTATTTGTTAAGCGCTTACTATGTGCAGCACACTGTTCTAAGCACTGGGGTAGATACAGTGTAATAGGGTTGTCCCCCGTGAGGCTCAAAGTCTTCATCCCCATTTTACAGATGAGGTAACTGAGGCACAGAGGAGTGAAGTGACTTGTCCACAGTCACACAGTTGACAAGTAGCAGAGCAGGGATTAGAATCCACAACCTCTGACTCCCAAGCCCGTGCTCCTTCCACTAAACCACGCTGTTTCTCTAATAATGATGGTATATGCTAAGCGCTTACTATTTGCCAAGCACTGTTCTAAGCGCCGGGGGAGGTACAAGGTTATCAGGTTGTCCCACATGGGGCTCACAGTCTTAATCCCCATTTTCCAGATGAGGTGACTGAGGCACAGAGAAGTGAGGTGACTTGTCCAAGGTCACAGCAGACAAGTGACAGAGCCAGGATTAGAACCCATGTCCTTCTGACTTCAAGGCCCGGGCTCCGGCCGTTAGGCCGTGCTGCTTCGCTCCCTGTCCCACATGGGGCTCGTAGACCAAGTAGGCGGGAGTAGGATTGAATCCCCAATTTAATAATAATATTGGTATTTGTTAAGGGCTTACTATGTGCAGAGCACTGTTCTAAGCGCTGGGGTAGAATCAGGTTGTCCCACATGAGGCTCACAGTCTTAAACCCCATTTTACAGATGAGGGAACTGAGGCACAGAGCAGTGAAGTCACTTGCCCACAGTCACACAGCTGACAAGTGGCACAGCTGCAGATGAGGACACTGAGGCTCAAACAAGTTAAGTGTGACCCTGGGCAAGTCATTTAACTTCTCTGTGCCTCAGTTCCCTCATCTGTAAAATGGGGATGAAGACTGTGAGCCTCACGTGGGACAACCTGATTCCCCTGTATCTACCCCAGCGCTTAGAACAGTGCTCTGCACATAGTAAGCGCATAACAAATACCTACATTATTATTAAGTCTCACAGCAGGCGAGTAGCAGAGCCGGGATTAGAACCCCCATCCCCTGACTCCCAAGCCCACGTTCTTCCCACCAGGCCAAGCCGTTTTGGCTCGGATGCCACTGTTGTCATTAGCCGGATCCAAGTAAGCCAAAAGACGTATGGTCCCAGCCCGCTCACGAACCAGGGGCCCGAGCGCAGAACCGACTGTTTACTTCCTCAACATATTTCACTGGCACGTTGGAGTTTGACTGGCGAGTGCTCTCTTCCGCAACAACAGTCCCTAATCTCAGTCACTGGATTTAGTTAGCCTAAAAAAGGAGCCCCGACCTCCTCAGTCCCCAGCAATGGCTTTCCCGAGAACGGAGGGACCGACCTTGCCCCTGCGGGTGGGATCGTTAGTGCTCCCCGGACCGAAGATGCAACCCCCGGAGGACCTGAAACAGATTCCCTCGTGGGGAAACACAAGAGAAAAACCCCACAACAAAAGGGAAACCACAGCAGATGTGAGTGGCTGAAAAGTTCAGGAGAGTTCACTTTGCACTTTCTGCGGTCTCGATACCACAGGGGCTTTTTACACCAAGAAAGCCGGATTGGCAGAGCCGTCCGTGAGGCCAGGGAAGGGCCAGCCGGGGCCCGCTCGGAGCGGGTCCGCACGGGGCCCGGGAGAGGGGCCGAGACGGCAGGCCGGTCACGGGTGTGGCCGGTCCGAGTGAGGGAGGGCAGGAGTCGGGGTCGCGGACGGGCTCGGCCTCCTCCCGCAAAGCCTCCCCCAGAATCACCGTCTGCGGGGGGCCGACGCCCGGTATCCGTACGGGGAAGCGCCGGGCGGCCGCGGCTGGACCCAGGCCTGCAGCCACCACCCGTCCCCCAGCTGGCCGGCGGAGACTAGGCGGGGCCGATTTAGGGCTACGGGGTCCTGTGGCTGATGGATCTATGGATTGATGGCCCAGAGGCTGATTAATAATGTTGGTGTTTGTTAAGCGCTTACTATGTGCACAGCACTGTTCTAAGTGCTGGGGTAGATACAGGATAATCAGGTTGTCCGAAGTGAGGCTCACAGTTAATCCCCATTTTACAGATGAGGTCACTGAGGCACAGAGAAGTTAAGTGAGTTGCCCACAGTCACACAGCTGACAAGTGGCAGAGCCGGGATTAACCATCTGGCCCCGGCAGACCCATCGATCACTGATCATCGGAGGCCCTCCCGGACTAAGCCCCCCTTTTCCTCAGCTCCCCCTCCCATCCCCGTCGCCCTGACTCCCTCCCTTTGCTCTACGCCCCCTCCCTGCCCCTCAGCCTTATGTATACATGTATCTAACTATAATTCTATTTATTTATATCGATGCCTGTTTACTTGCTTTGATGTGTATATATCTATAATTCTATTTATTTACACCGATGCCTATATACTTACTTTGATGTCTGTCACCCCCACTGCAAGACTGTAAGCCCGGTGTGGGCGGGGTTTGTCTCTTTTTTGTTGTTTACTTGCTTTGATGTCTGACACCCGCCCCCGCCCCTTCAAGACTGTAAATCCGGGGTGGGCAGGGATTGTCTCTCTTTTCGCTGAATTGTACTTTCCAAGCGCTTAGTACGGTGCTTTAAGTGCTCAATAAAAACAGCTGAATGAACTGAGTGACAATGTGGCGGGTCCGGCAGTCAGCTGAGATCGGGAGCTAAAAGATGAAGTGACTGATGGACTGATTGGGTCTGGCAGGCTGACTGAATGTCTGCCTCAGTGGACTTACTGACTGATTGGGCCCAGTAGACCCATTGATTGACTGATTGATTGACTGGGCCTGGAAGACTGACTGAATGACTGCCTCCCCGCCTCAGCGGATTGACTGACTGGGTCCAGCAGACCCACTGATTGATTGACCGACTGGCAGACAGGTTGAATGACTGACTGCCTACCCTCCCTCAGCGGATGGACTGATTGATGGACTGCTCTCAGCAGACCCATTGATTGACTGATTGATTGACTGACTGGGCCAGGCAGACTGATGACTGACAGCCTCCCCACCTCCCACCTGAGAGTGGATGACCGACTGATTGATTGGTCCCCTCAGGCTGGGTTGGGCCAGGGAGGCCAAGTGAAGGGCCAGATGAGCCCCAGATTAATTAATTTATTCAATTGTATTTATTAATAATAATGTTGGTATTTAAGTGCTTACTATGTGCAGAGCACTGTTCTAAGCGCTGGGGTAGATACAGGGCAATCAGGTTGTCCCACGTGAGGCTCACAGCCTTAATCCCCATTTTACAGATGAGAGAACTGAGGTACAGAGAAGTTAAGTGACTTGCCCCCAGTCACACAGCTGCCAAGTGTGACTCGGCAGCTGTGGCGGAGCCGGAATTCAAACTCATGACCTCTGACTCCCAAGCCCGGGCTCTTTCCCCTGAGCCACGTTTATTGAGCGCTTACTGTGTGTAGAGCACTGTATTAAGCTCTTGGAAAGTACAATTCAGCAATAAAGAGAGACAATAATAATAATAATAATGACGATGACATTTGCTAAGCACTTACTATGTGCCACGCACTGGTCTAAACAATGGGATAGATACAAGGAAATCAGGTTGTACCACGTGGGGCTCACAGTCTCAATCTCCATTTTACAGATGAGGGAATAGAGGCACAGGGAAGTTAAGTGACTTGCCCAGAGTCACACAGCTGACAATCCCTGCCCACACTGCTTTGGGCTTTGGAGTCAGAGGTCACGGGTTCGAATCCCGGCTCGGCCGCTTGTCAGCTGTGTGACTCTGGGCAAGTCACTTCACTTCTCGGTGCCTCGGTTACCTCATCTGTAAAATGGGGATTAAGACTGTGAGCCCCAACTGGGACGACCTGATTCCCGTATCTACCCCAGCGCTTAAAACAGTGCTCGGCACAGAGTAAGCGCTTAACAAATACCGACATTTTTATTATTATTAACACTGGGTTTACAGTCTAGAAAGGGGGAGATAGACAACAGAACAAGTAAGCAGGCATCAATATAAATAAAGAGAATTATAGATATATACACATCAAGGCAAGTAAAGGCATTAATATAAAAAAGTAGAATTAGATACACATAAGTGCTATAGGGCAGGGAGTCGGGGGGGGGGGGAAGCAAAGTGAGTCGAGGTGATGCGGAAGGGAGGCGGAGCTGAGGAAAAGGGGGACTTAGTCTGGGATGCAGAGGAGGCTGGAGTTTGACCAGGTGAAGGGAGGTGGGCTTGGTGGGAGAGGGCCAGGCCAAAAGGAGAAGTCATAAGGCCAGGGGGGTGGGGAAGGATCCAGGTGCCAGGGGCGGCTTTGCTGGGAGGCGTGTGGCAGGGAGCGGGGCCGCCAGGAGACGGGAAGAGGGGCCGAGGATTATCGGGATGCTTCAACAGAGCTAAAGCCCATTTCACTGCTAAACCCAAGGGAGAGTGCGACCCCAATCCCTGCAACTGACGCTAGCAACACTCTTCTCAGCCAGGAGTCTCCCTGAGAATGTGAAAGGCAGTCAGTCGATCGTATTTCCTGAGCGCTTACTGTGTACAGAGCACTGCACTGGGGAGAGTACAAAATAGCAGGCTAACAGACACATTCCCTGCCCACAATGAACGTTCAGTCTAAAGGTACAGAACGAAGACATAACACTAAGAAATACGCTCAATAAATATGATGGATAGATTGATTGTTGAGACCTCAAGAAAGAAACACTATTACTTTTTTTATGGGATTGGTTTAGCACTTACTGTGTGCCAGGAAGTGTACTAAGCGCTGGGGCAGATACGAGTTAATCAGGTTGGACACGGTCCATGTTCTACGTGGCGTTCACAGCTTTAATCCCCAGTTAAGAGATGAGGGAACTGAGGCCCAGAGAAATGAATGACTTGCCCAAGGTCACAGGGTAGACAAGTGGCAGAGCCAGGATTAGAACCCGGGTCCTCTGACTCCTAGGACCGTGGTCTTTCCACAAGGCCTGATGCTTTCTTCTTATTGGAGAGGAGATGAGAAAGCCACTCCGTTCCTTCTCAACCTTTCAAACGATTCCACCTGGGACAGTGGTCAAATAGCAGCAGCAGTGGTTTTTGTTGAACACCCCCTGGGTGCAATCCACTGTGCTGAGCACTCCTAAACTCCTGGGGGGGAGAGTATTCATTCATTCATTCATTCATTCAATAGTATTTATTGAGCGCTTACTAGGTGCAGAGCACTGTACTAAGCACTTGGAATGGACAAGTCGGCAACAGATAGAGACAGTCCCTGCCCTTTGACGGGCTTACGGTCTAATCGGGGGAGACGGGCAGACGAGAACAATGGCAATAAATACAGTCAAGGGGAAGAACACCTCATAAAAACAGTGGCAAATGAATAGAATCAGGGTAATGTACATCTCATTAAACAAAATAAACAAAATAAATAGGGTGATGAAGATATATACAGTTGAGCGGACGAGTAGAGTGCTGAGGGGGTGGGACGAGAGTACCTACTTACTCTACTGTACTCTCCCAAGCGATCAGCCCACTGACGGCTCCGTACCCAGTAAGTGCTCAAAGAATGATGGGGAAAGAAACAGCGTGGCTCAGTGGAAAGAACACGGGCTCAAGAGTCAGAGGTCATGGGTTCTAATCCTGGCTCCGCCACCTGTCAGCCGTGTGACCCTGGGCAAATCACTTCACTTCTCAATGCCTCCGTTCCCTCATCTGGAAAATGGAGATTAAGACAGTGAGCCTCACGTGAGACAACGTGATTACTCTGTATCTACTCCAGCGCTTAGAACAGTACTCGGCACATAGTAAGCGCTTAACAAATACCAACATTATTATTAAAGAAGAAGAAAAAGAAATGACATGTTAGCTGCATGCTCGCTGCCCTCGGGCAGCTTCCACTCTACCAGAGAAAGGAGGAGGAAAAGGAAGGAAGCTGGATCTTGCTCTCCAAAATGCACAGACTTTCATATCTGGGAGATGAATACTGGTAAGGAGGAAACAGGTACTGGGAGGGATGGGGGTCAGTCGGTCAATCCTATTTATTGAGCACTTACTGCGTGCACAGCACTGTAGTAAGCACTTAGGAGAGTACAGTAAAACAGTATAACAGACGCATTTCCTGCTCACAACGAGCTAGAGGAGGAGACAGAAACCAACATAAAAAAAGAAATGACAGATATGTACATAGGTGCTATGAGGCTGGGAAGGGGGAAGGGAGCAAGTCAGGGCGATGCAGAAGAGAGCTGAAGAAGGTAGAGGAGATTTGACTTCTGAGAATTGCGGTGACAGGTGCAGGCAATGGCATCCGGGCCGTAATTTCATCCTGACATATTTGTGCTTTGTCCCAGGGGCCCCTCGTTCTTCCTCCCACCCCCGCCTTTTGCCGTAAAGCATTTTTATCCGTCTCTCTTGCCCAGGAGACTATGAGCTCCTTGAGGGTAGAGAACGTGGGCCTTATGACCATTCATTCATTCAACTGCATTTATTGAGCACTTACTGTGTGCAGAGTACTGTACTAAGCGTTTGGAAATTACAAATCAGCAAGAGACAGAGACAATAATGATAATAATGTTGGTTTTTGTAAAGCGCGTACTATGTGCAGAGCACTGTTCTAAGTGCTGGGGTAGATACAGGGTAATCAGGTCATCCCACGTGAGGCTCACAGTTAATCCCCATTTTACAGATGAGGTAACTGAGGCACAGAGAAGTGAAGTGACTCGCCCACAGTCACACAGCTGACAAGGGGCAGAGCCGGGAGTCGAACCCATGGCCTCTGACTCCGAAGCCCAGGCTCTTTCCACTGAGCCATCCTGCTTCCCCTGCTCACAACAGGCTCACAATCTAGAAGGGGGGAGACAGACATCAAAACAAGTAAAGAGGTGTCAATAGCATCAATACAAATGAATGGAATTATATATATATATATATACACATCAGAACAAGTAAAGAGGTGTCAATAGCATCAATATAAATAAATAGAATTATAGATATATATACACATCAGAGCAAGTAAACAGGCATTAATTGAAATAAACAGAATGATAGATATTTACAAATATACACAAGGGCTGTGGGTGGAGAGGGGGGGAAGAGGAAAGGGGCTGAGTCGGGGCGGGGAGGGGGAGCTGAGGAAAAGGGGGGCTTAATCTGGGAAGGCCTCCTGGAGGAGGTGAACCTTCAGTAAGGCTTTGAAAGGGGGAAAGCGTGATTGTTTGGCGGACTGACGGTTGTACTCTCCCACGGACAATGGCCAGCGAAGGCTGACCCCCGCGGCTCTGAGAAGCAGCGTGGCTCAGTGGAAAGAGCACGGGCTTTGGAGTCAGAGGTCGTGAGTTTGAATCCCAGCTCTGCCACTTGTCGGCTGTGTGACTGTGGGCAAGTCACTTAACTTCTCTGTGCCTCAGTTACCTCATCTGTAAAATGGGGATTAAGACTGTGAGCCCCACGTGGGACATCCTGATTCCCCTGTGTCTACCCCAGCGCTTAGAACAGTGCTCGGCACATAGTAAGCGCTTAACAATTACCAACATTATTACTGATGCATTTGTTACTGAAGAATGCCTGCTGCTGTTTTCGTTTCTCCCTCCAGGTATCCCGATCTTCCTCGGACACACCTTGGATTTTGATTCCCGGCTGCCGTCCCCCACTGTCCACTGCGGCTTTTGAGTTTCTGTCACTGTCTCTCTGAAAGCGTTTATTCTGTCCATCCTGTCTCCGGGGACCCCCTGGACTGTAAGCTCGTTGTGGGCAGGGAGAACAGAGAACCGTGACTACAGAGAAGCAGCGTGGCATACTGGAAGGAGCCCGGGTTTGGGAGTCAGAGGTTGTGGGTTCTAATCCCGGCTCCATCATTTATCTGCTGTATGACCTTGGGCAAGCCACTTAACTTCTCTATGCCTCAGTTACTTCATCTGTAAAATGGGACTTATGACCGTGAGCCCCACGTGGGACAACCTGATTACCTCGTATCTACCCCAGAGCTTAGAACAGTGCTTGGCACATAGTAAGTGCTTAACAAATACCATAATTATGTGGCTCAGTGGAAAGAGCCCGGGCTTGGGAGTCAGAGGTCATGGGTTCTAATCCCGGATCCGCCACTGGACAGCTGTGTGACTTTGGGCAAGTCACTTAGCTTCTCTGTGCCTCCGTTCCCTCATCTGTAAAATGGGGATGAAGACTGTGAGCCTCACGAGGGACAACCTGATCACCCTGTATCTGCCCCAGCGCTTAGAACAGTGCTCAGCACATAGTAGCACTTAACAAATACCAACATTATTATTATATTGTACTATCCTAAAGGCTTAGTACAGTGCTCTGCACACAGTAAGCACTCAGCAAATACGATCTGACTGACTGACCATGGGCGAGTCACTTCACTGCTCTGAGTCATAGTTTCCTCATTTGTAAAGTGGGGATAAGATACCTGTCCTTCCTCCCCTGAAGATTGTAAGCCCCCTGGCCTGGTCCCGAGCTCCTGCCTTGACTCGGAAGGACGATTCGTTCATTCCTTCATTCAATCGGATTTCTTGAGCGCTTATTCTGTGCAGTAAGCACCTGGGAGAGTACAATATAACAGTAACGACCCATTCCCTGCCCTTAACAAGCTTACAGTCTACATGGGGAGACAGACGGTTAATAAAAATAGATAAACGGCAGATATGGACATAGGTGCCGTGGGGCTGGGAGGGGTGGTGAATAAAGGGAGCGATCAGGGTGACACAGAAGAGAGTGGGAGAAGAGGAAAGGGGGGCTTAGGGGCTAAGGGACAGTGCTCCTCACTCTCCATCTGTGTGGACCCTGAGTGCGTGTGCCAGCACAGACCACGTTCACACCTCCCCACCCATTTCTTCCCTCTCCGCTCCTGCGGGCCCGCTCCCCGGAAAACCCCATCGGCTCAAGAGGCAAAGCTCCGGCTCCCCACGAGCACGGCCCCTTGCTCGGGGGGCTCCCGGAGGACGAGGTTCGGTTCGGGACGCGCGGGAAACCCCAGCCAGCCGCCCGGACAGCCCGGACACCAAGGAGAGCCGCGGGGAACCCGCAGGAACCGTCCGGGATATTCCTGCAGGAATGGCTGGGGGCGGCGGAGAACAGGAACAATGACAGGAAGTGCCCTGAAAGGCTGGAGACATTTTCCCTGAGAGCTAGGGATTGGGAGGAGTGTGGGTATAGGCAGAAATAAAGGGCATTTTTCCACCCAAAATCCAAGAACTTGAGGGTGCCCCCTTCCGTGGGGACAGGTGGGACCACCCCAGTCGGGCTAGAACCACTTCCCGGGGGCAGCGCTTAACAAATACCACAATTATTATTAGTATTGTTATTATTATTAAAGCCAGAGTAAACCTGCTTGGATACATCACTCCCTAGTGGCTTCTCAAGTCTTTGCCAAGATCGGCCTGGCACCCAGGGGCAAATTCAAATGACCCATGGGGCGATAGACCCGACGAGCTGGATATTTCTGTTCGTTCAAATCCTCTCTGTGCCTGGGAAAGCCCGTGCCGGTGTGCCCAGGCCAGGAGAGCCCAGATTAACTTATCCCGGTGTGCGCCCATCTACGGGGGCCTGGCCCTACCGAACCCTGCAAAGAGTGCGAATGCTGGACCTCGAGGGATTCCCGGGTGTTGAATGGTGTCGAACAAACGCACAGTCATTTCCACACTGGCCATTTCCACACTGGCGTTCCCACCGGGGAACCAAACTTTGCATTTTCACACTTTCTACTCACTGCCCGAGAGCGGCCCGGCCACCAAGTGAGGGGGGCCTGGGACGGAGGCAGGAACTCGGGTGGGGAGAAGGGAGAGAGGGAGAGGTGAAAAGGGTGTTTGAGGTTTTAAAATAAAACCCAAGAAAGTCTGAACGGAAGAGAGTTGGGAAATGAGGAAGCTGAGCTACTTCCTAGGAGGCCAGAGCCTCAGCTTGGGGGTCAGGAGTTCTAATCCTGGCTCTGCCTCCTGCCTGGGGGTGGGACCATGGGCAAGTCACTTCACTGCTCTGGGCCACAGTTTCCTCATTTGTAAAATGGGGAGAAGATACCTGTCCTTCCTCCCCTGTAGACGGGAGCCCCCTGGTCTGGCCTGATTATCCTGAATCTAACACAGCGCTTAGTGCCGTGCTGGGCACATAAAAATAATAACAAAATAATAATAATAATAATGATGGCATTTGTTAAGCACTTACTACGTGTCAGGCACTGTTGTAAGCGCTGGGTGGATACAAGCTAATCAGGTTGGACACAGTCCCGTCCCTTGTCCCCCATAGGGCTCACAGTCTCAATCCCCATTTTCCAGATGAGGTAACTGAGGCCCAGAGAAGTGAAGTGACTTGCCCAAGGTCACAGCAGACAAGCGGCAGAGCTGGGATTAGAACCCATGACCTTCTGCCTCCCAGGCCCATGCTCTATTCCACTATGCCACGCTGCTTCTCCATACCAATCATCATTATTATTATTGTTCTTGTTTCTCCTATTCCCTGAGGGAAGTCTTTCGATTAGAGCCTTTGAAAGCCAAGAGCTGACCCCCTGACCTTGCTGGCCTGGATGCCCCCCGCTGCCAAATCCTCCAGACAATCACTCTCCCCCTTTTCAAAGCCCTACCAAAGGCGCACCTCCTCCAGGAGGCCTTCCCAGATTACGTCCCACTTTTCCTCAGCTCCCCATCCCTTCCGCATCACCCTGACTCGCTCTCTTAACTCTTCCCCCCTCGCCCCACCCCGCAGCCCTTATGTATATATGTATATATCTATAATTCTATTTATATTGATGCCTGTTTACTTGTATTGATATCTGTAAGCCCGTTGTGGGCAGGGATTGACTCTATTTGTTGCTGAATTGTACTTTCCAAGCGCTTAGTACAGTGCTCTGCACACAGAAAGCGCTCAATAAATACGACTGAATGAATGAATGAATGTCTGCATCCCCAACCTCTAGACCAGGAGCCCATTGTGGGCAGCCACCGTCTCTCTTTATTGCTGCACTGTACTTTCCAAGCGCTTAGTACGGTGCTCGGCACAGAGCAAGTGCTCAATAAATACGATTGATTGAATGAATGAATGGATGGCCTGCCTGCCCCACTGGTCGAGCTGTGACTGAGAAGCAGCGTGGCTCAGTGGAAAGAGCACGGGCTTTGGAGTCAGGGCTCATGAGGGCTCATGAGTTTGAATCCCAGCTCTGCCACTTGTCGGCTGTGTGACTGTGGGCGAGTCACTTAACTTCTCTGTGCCTCAGTTCCCTCATCTGTAAAATGGGGATTAAGACTGTGAGCCCCACGTGGGACGACCTGATTCCCTTATGTCTACCCCAGCGCTTAGAACAGTGCTCGGCACATAGTAAGCGCTTAACAAATACCAACATTATTATTATTATTATTATGTCACCTCTCCGGTCCCGGAACCAGTGCGGGGACACCTGAGGCCGGCCGGCGGGAGCGTTTGGGCCGCGGGGACCCACCGTCCCAGGCCCCGGGGCATAGGCTGTCCTGGCGGGAACCCGTGCTGAGGAAAACCCCCCAGGAGGGCCGGAGACCCCCCACCAGCCCGCTGCCTCTAACGCCAACCTAGTCACTGGGCCCCGCTCTCATCTCTCTCCCCCCAGACCCCGTGCTCACACCCTCCCTCTTCCCTCCTGCCTGGAGCTCCCTCTCCCGCTTCCCGTCCAAGAGGCCACTGCTCTCCCTACCCTCGGAGCCTCGGAAGCAGCGCGGTCTCGTGGAAAGAGCCCAGGCCCGGGAGTCAGAGGACCTGGGTTCTCATCCTGCCTTTCCCGCTTGTCTACTGGGTCACCTTGGGCCAGTCCCTTACCTTCTCTCTGCCTCGGTTCCCTCGTCTGCAGACTGGGGATTCAATACCCGTTCTCCCTCCTATTTAGACCGTGAGCCCCATGTGGGACCTGATTATCTTGCATCTACCCCAACGTTTAATACAATGCTTGGCACATACTAAGTGCTTAACAAACACCATTATTATCGTTAATGAAATCTCACTTCCTCCAGGAGGCCTTCCCCGATTATTCATTCATTTCATTCATTCGATAGTATTTATCGAGCGCTTACTACGTGCCGAGCACTGTACTAGAGAAGAGAAGCAGCGTGGCTCAGTGGAAACAGCATGGGCTTTGGAGTCAGAGATCATGGGTTCGAATCCCAGCTCTGCCACTTGTCAGCTGTGTGACTTTGGGCGAGTCACTTCACTTCTCTGCGCCTCAGTTACCTCATCTGTAAAATGGGGATTAAGACTGTGAGCCTCACGTGGGACAACCCGATTCCCCTGTGTCTACCCCAGCGCTTAGAACAGTGCTCGGCACCTAGTAAGCGCTTAACAAATACCAACATTATTATTATTACTACTAAGTGCTTGGAATGTACAAATCGTTAACAGATAGAGACAGTCCCTGCCCTTTGACGGGTTTACGGTCTAATCGGGGAGAGAGACAGACGAGAACAATGGCAATAAATAGATTAATTTCTCATCTCCCACCCTCTTCTCTTTCCCATCCCTAACTACTAGGTACATACACCTCGTCCCCTCCTACCTCCCCTCCCTTCTCTCCTTCTCCACCCCAGCCCGCACACTCCGCTCCTCTGGTGCCGCTCACCTTCTCACTGGGCCTCCATCTCTCCTGTCCCTCCGCCGACCCCTGGCCCACGTCCTACCACTGACCTGGAACGCCCTCCCTCCTCAAATCTGCCAGATAGTCACTCTTCCCCACTTCAAAGCCTTACTGAAAGCCCATCTCCTCCAAGAGGCCTTCCCAGATTAAGTTCCCCCCTTTCCTCTTTTCCCACTCCTTTCTGTGCTGCCCTGACTGGCTCCCTTTGCTCTACCCCTTCTCCCCGCCCCTCAGCACTTATATATATATATATATATATACATATAGAATTATAGATGTATACATATATATATGTATACATCTATAATTCAAATCGAATATGAATATATATATGTATATATAGAAATAGAATTATAGATATATATATGTGTACATCTATAATTCTATTTAATTCTACTGATGCCTGCTTACTCATACTGATGTCTGTCTCCCCCACCTCTGGACTGTCAGCCTGTTGTGGGTAGGTTTGCCACTAGCGTGGCTCAGTGGAAAGAGCCCGGGCTTTGGAGTCAGAGGTCATGGGTTCGAATCCCAGCTCTGCCACTTGTCAGCTGGGTGACTGTGGGCATGTCACTTCACTTCTCTGCGCCTCAGTTACCTCATCTGTAAAACGGGGATTAAGACTGTGAGCCCCACGTGGGACAACCTGATTCCCTTGTGTCTACCCCAGCGCTTAGAACAGAGCTCTGAACATAGTAAGCGCTTAACAAATAGCAACATTATTATTATTACTTTCCAAGCGCTTAGTACAGTGCTCTGCACACAGTAAGCGCCTCAATAAATATGATTGATTGAATGAATGAATGAATACTCATCCTGCCTCCCAAAGTACTTAACGTCTATATCCTATATCTATCCTTATGCCATGCAGAAGCAGCACGGCCTAGTGGATAGAGCCCGGGCCTGGGAGACGGAAGGTCGTGGGTTCTAATCCCGGCTCCACCACTTGTCTGCTGTGTGACACTTCACTTCTCTGTGCCTGGGTTCCCTCATCTGTAAAACGGGGATTGAGACGGTGAACTCCACGTGGGACAGGGACTGTGTCCAACCCGATTTGCTTGTATCCACTCCAGCGCTTAGTACAGTCCCTGGCACCCAGTATGCACTTAACAAACACCACAATGATCATTATTATTATTCTAATTATTACAGTGCCTGAAACATAGTAAGCGCTTAACAAATACCATAAAGACGAATAAATAAAGCGAGATTTTCCAAGAGCACAGTCCCTCTGGGACAGGAGCCTCTGACTGTGTCACTGGCTCGGGGCCCTGCCTAGCTCGTGGGGGGGGCCTACCCATCACTACCCTCGGGCCCTAATCAATTGATGGTACTTATTGAGCGCTTACTGTGTGCGGAACACCGCACTAAACACTTGGGAGAGTACATTACAACCGCGTCGGAAGACACGTTACCTGCACCGGGAGCTTATAGATTAGAGGGGTGGAGGGAGACAGATATTAATATAAAGAAATTATGAATATGCACATAAGAGCTGTGGAGTTGGGGAGCGGGTGAAAATTAGGTGCTTAAAGGGTTCAGGTCCAAGTGCCACGGTGATGCAGAAGGGAGTGGGAGAAGAGGAAATGATGGCTTAGTCTGGGAGGGCCTTTTGGAGGAGATGGCATTGGAATATGGCTTTGAGGAGGACTCTGCTCTCCTGTAGCAAGGAGGGAGAGAACGAGGGAAGGAAAGAGGAGAAAGTATCTTGCCTCATTTTTTTTAAAAATGCCATTTGTTAAGCCCTTCCTTAGTATCAGGCACTGTACTGAGCACTGGGGTAGATATAATCTAATCAGGTTGGACACAGTCAGTGATCCCACAACAAGTTCACACTCTTAATCCCCATTTTCGACATGAGGCAATTGAGGAACTGAGAAGTGAAGCGCACTTGCCCAAGGTCACACAGCAGACAAGTGGCAGAGGCGGGATCAGAACTCAGGTCCTCCGACAACCGGGCCCGCGTTCCTTCCCCCGGAAGTCTCAGAACGCCCCCATCCTGCCGCCGGGCCGGCCCGGAGACGGAGCGGGTGCGATTCAGAGCGTCGCCCACAGCCCTGAGTCCCAGGTGACCCAACGCACCGGCTCCTCCTGCCTATACACATACAACCGCACAAGGACGCACAGCACACACGGACCCCCGGCAGCCTGGGGATTCCCGACCGGCTGGTACTCACCTATGTTTTTCGAGCTCGTTGTGTGAAGACCTGTTTCAAGAGAGGAAAGAGGACAGTCAGTGACCACTTTCCACAGAAACGCGCCCTTCCCGACATACTCTGACCTCAGCGGGAACGGCAAGGGGGAAACTGCGCCCTCCGTCACCACCGCTCTCATCATCGTCGTCGATTTACACAGAGCTGACCTGTCTGACGAGTGACACTAGCACTAAGAGTGTGGGAGTCTGCGGGAGTGTGCGCACCACACCACCTAAACTAAGCAGCCCCGGAAGGGCAGCGGCAAAGAGAAACGGAAAACCCCAAAGTGCCAGAACCCCACTGGAGGCCAGAAAGAAGTCCAATCCCTCAGCTTATACCGGCTGGATTAGCCCTTCAGCGTCCTTTCTGACCTCCCAACCTCCTGTCTCTCCCCACTTCAGTCCATACTTCACTCTGCTGCCTGGATTAGCTATAGAAACGTGGGCCTGTCAGTCCCCTCCTCAAAAACCTCCAGCGGTTGCCAATCAACCTCTGCACAAAACAAAAACTTTTCACTCTTGGCTTCCAAGCCGTCCATCCCCTTGCCCCCTCCTGCCTCCCCTCCCTTCTCTCCTTCTCCATCGCAGCCCGCACGCTCCGCTCCTCTGCCCCCGTTCACCTCCTCACCATCCCCCGTTCGCGCCTATCCCTCCGTCGACCCCCGGCCCACGGCCTCCCGCTGCCCCGGAACGCCCTCCCACCTCACGTCCTCCAAACTAACTCTCTTCCCCTCTTCAAAGCCCTACTGAGAGCTCACCTCCTCCAGGAGGCCTTCCCAGACTAAGGCCCCCTTTTCCTCAGTTCCCCCTGCCCTCCTTATTGCCCTGTCTCACTCCCTTTTTTCTACCCACCCTACTTGTGTTGTATATTTATACATATGTACATATCTATAATCCTATTTATTTATATTGATGCCTGTTTACTTGTTTTGATGTGCATATATCTATAGTTCTATTTATTTATACTGATGCCTGTTTACTTGCTTTGATATCTGTCTCCCCCCGTTCTAGACTGTCAGCCCGGTGAGGACAGGGATTGTGTCTGTTGCTGAACTGTACTTTCCAAGTGTTTAGTTATGAAATGCTCAAAAAATACGACTGAATGAATGAAAGATATGCCGGGTTTGAGGAGAGGAGACCCTCGGGCCGGTGACTAGCGGAGGGGAAACCCTTGAGGAAGAGAGGCCCGGAGAAAGCTGACCGCCCGCTCACAGGGGAAAGAAAAAAACCGAGACAAAAAGTCCCACAACAAAAGAGAATGAAACCGAGCTGAGGGCCGTTCAATCACTGCAAGAAACTGTAAGACAAAACTCAGCGCGCTGCAAGCCAAGCACGAAGCACGAGCCGAAGCAGCGGCAGCCGCCCAGCCCAACGGGCAAGGGACGAAAACCAGTTCGGAAGGCAGCCGGGAGGCCGGAAAGGGCAAGGGAGAAGTGACTGCAGAAGCCCCGCCGTCTCCCTGGACAGATCTGGGGGCTACTGAGCCCCCAAATTTGGGCCCCAGTGTCTGTTCGCCCACCTCCACCTTCCCTAGAAAGTTAGACCAGAGGGGCAGCCCCCCACAGGATTTCCTGTGACCTAGTAGATACAGTACAGGCCTGGAACTCAGAAGGACCTGGGTTCTAATCGCGGCTCTGCCACTTGTCTGCTGTGTGACCGTGGGCAAGTCACTTCACTTCTCTGGGCCTCAGTTCCCTCATCTGTAAAATGAAGATTAAGACTGTAAGCCCTATGTGGGACAGGGACTGTGTCCAACCCAATTACTTTGTATCTACTGCAGTGCTCAGTACAGTGCCTGGCACAGAGTAAGCACTTAACAAATATTAAAATTATTACTGTTATTAGGGAAGTAATTTGATGAGGGGTTTTGGGTGGGGTAGTTCGCCTGCCAGGCCTGTGCCTGTGATTTGATTTTGGGCTAAAAATGACAATTATGCCACTAGCCAGAATCTGCACCGAAAATCTACTCGGAGACGGGGGCAGAAGAGAAGAGGAGCTCCTGGGAGGCAGTGTGGCCTAGTGGAAAGAGCTGGGAGTCGGAGAACCGAGTTCTAGTCTCCGTTCTGTCCCTGGCCCGCTGGGTGACCTCAGACAAGCGGCATGACCTCTCAGTTTCCCCACCTGTCAAAACTGGGGCCCAGATCCCTGCTTTTCCTCCTTCAGATGGTGAGCCCCGGGTCGGCCTGGGACCGTCTTCGAGCTGACGTTCCGAGATCCGACCCAGGACTCAGCACAATGTAGGTGTGGAATCAATGCCACGACTAACACGAGAGCCCCTGGAATTAGGAGTGGGGAGGACAGGTCTACCTGAAGGGGACAGATCCACCTGAAGGGAACAGGTCCAACTGAAGGCACCCCCTCCAGCCAAAGGAGGGATGGGCAGGCTCTCACTGCACTCCGCAAAAGACCAGCCAAAGGAATAATAATAAAAGATATTATTATTGTTATGGTATTTGTTAAGCACTTACTAGAGAAGCAGCATGGCTCAGTGGAAAGAGCCCAGGCTTGGGAGGCAGAGGTCATGGGTTCTAATCCCGGATCTGCCGCCTGTCAGCTGTGTGACTTTGGGCAAGTCACTTCACTTCTCGGTGCCTCGGTTACCTCGTCTGTAAAATGGGGATGAAGACTGTGAGCCCCACGTGGGACAACCTGATAATGTTGTATTTCCCCCAGAGCTTAGAACAGTGCTTCGCACATAGTAAGCATTTAACAAATTCCAGCATTATTATTATTAAAATAGGGGTGAAGACTGTGAGCCTCATGTGGGACAACCTGATTACCCTGTATCTACCCCGGTGCTCGGCACATAGTAAGCGCTTAATAAGTACCAACATTATTATTATGTGCCAAGCACTGTTCCAAGCACTGGGGTGGATACAAGGGAATCAGGTTGTCCCACGGGGGGCTCACAGTCTTTATCCCCATTTTTCAGATGAGGTAACTGAGGCATAGAGAAGTGAAGCCCAAGGTCGCAAAGCAGACAAGTGGTGGAGCTGGGATTTGAACTCACGTCCTCTGACTCCCAAGTCCGTGGTCTTGCCACTAGGCCAGGCTCGCTTGGTGAGCTGCCATATGGCTGCCTCCACAGGCTTCAGGCTCCCCCCGGCCCCCTCCGTGCCTGTTTCTGTCTCTCTGTCCCCCGCTTCCCTCTCCCTGTCTCTGTCTCCATCTCTGTCTCTGTCTGTCTCTCCGTCAGCAGGTGTCCCGCCTCGGGAATAAGATGATGGTGGTCCGGCCCTAACCCTGACCGCGGAGCCCGCCCGCCCTGGGCCGGAGAGCAGGAGCCGGCGGGGACTACGAGGTAGAAGAGGAAGAGGAGAAAGAGCAGGCGGAAGAGGAGGAAAAGGAGGGGAAGCAGCATGGCCTAATAATAATCAACTGTATATATTTTCATTACCCTATTCATTTTGTTAATGAAATGTACATCGCCTCGATTCTATTTAGTTGCCATTGTTTTTATTAGATGTTCTTCCCCTCGACTCTATTTACTGCCATTGTTCTCGTCCGTCCGTCTCCCCCGATCAGACCGTAAGCCCGTCAAACGGCAGGGACCGTCTCTATCTGTTGCCGACTTGTTCAATCCAAGCGCTTAGTACAGTGCTCTGCACATAGTAAGCGCTCAATACTATTGAATGAATGAATAATAATAACCGTAGTATTTGTTAAGCGCCTACTATGCACCAGGCACTGCACCTTAAGCACTGGGGTAGATACAAGGTAATGGGGTTGGACACAGTCTCTGTCCCGCATGGGGCTCACAGTCTTAATCCCCATTTGACAGATGAAGGAACTGAGGCCCAGAGAAGTGAAGTGATTTGCCCAAGGTCACACAGCTGACGAGTGGCGGAGCCGGGATTAGAACCCAGGTCCTTCTGACTCCCAGGCCCGGGCTCTAGCCACTAGGCCACGCTAGTGGATAGAGCACTTTAAGCTCGTTGTGGGCAGGGAATGTGCCTGCTCTATCGTTCTCTCCCAAGTGCTTAGTACAGTGCTCTGCACTCAATAAATACGATTGACTGACTGACAACTCTGCCACTTGTCTCCCGTTCATTCAATAGTATTTATTGAGCGCTATGTGCAGAGCACTGGACTAAGCGCTTGGAATGGACAATTCGGCAACAGATAGAGACGATCCCTGCCCAGTGATGGGCTTACAGTCTAGTCGCGTGACCTGGGGCAAGTTGCTTAACTTTTCTGGGCCTCAGTTCCCTCATCTGTTAAATGGGAATTAAGACCACATGGGCCAGGGGCTGTGTCCAACCTCATTAGCTTGTATCTACCCCAGCGCTTAGAACGGTGCTTGACACACAGCGCTTAACCAATACCATCAAAATACCACCACCAACAAATACCACCAACAAAAACTCCTCACTCTAGGCTTCGAGGCTCTACATCACCTCGCCCCCTCCTACCTCTCCTCCCTTCTCTCTTTCCACCGCCCACCCCGCAAGCCCCGCTCCTCCGCCGCCCGCCTCCTCGCCGTCCCCCGGTGTCGGCCGTCCCGCCGTCGACCCCCGGGCCGCGTCCTCCCGCGGTCCCGGAACGCCCTCCCTCCTCACCTCCGCCAAACTCATTCTCTTCCCCTCTTCGAATCCCTACTTAAAGCTCACCTCCTCCAAGAGGCCTTCCCAGACTGAGCTCCCCTTTTCCCTCTGCTCCCTCTACCCCCCCTTCACCTCTCCAAAGCTAAACCCTCTTCTCCCCCCTTTCCCTCTCCTCCCCCTCTCCCGTCCCATCCCTTCAGCACTGTATTCATCCGCTCGACTGTATATATCTTGATCACCCTATTTATTTTGTTTATTAAGATGTACATCACCCTGATTCTATTTATTTGCCATCGGTTTTTACGAGATGGTCTTCCCCTTGACTCTATTTATTGCCATTGTTCTCGCCCGCCCGTCTCCCCCGATTAGACCGTAAGCCCATCAAAGGGCAGGGACCGTCTCTATCTGTTGCCGGTTTGTCCATTCCAAGCGCTTAGTCCAGTGCTCTGCACCTAGTAAGCGCTCAATAAATACTACTGAATGAATGAATCAATCAGTCAATATTATTAGGAGGAGGAAGAGAGCACCCAGGAGCAGGTCTCTTGGGAAAGTCGGACGCCCAAGGGGGCTGGGTATTTGGCCCCAACTGGATGAACTTGCTCAGCAGACAGGGGGTGCACTAATCATAATAGTAATAATCATGGTATTTTTTTTAAGTGCTTACTATGAGCACCGGTGTGAATACAAGATAATATGGCCGGACACAGTCCTTGTCCCCTGTGGAGTTCACACTCTAAGTAGGAGGAAGAATGGATATTTAATCCCCATTTTACGGATGAGGAAACTGAGTCAAAGAGAAGTGAAGTGATTTGCCCGAGGGCACATAACAGGCAACAGGCAGAGCAAGGATTAGAACTCAAAGCACGACCTCAAAAGTCAGAGGTCATGGGTTCGAATCCCAGCCCTGCCACTTGTCAGCTGTGTGACTGTGGGCGAGTCACTTCACTTCTCTGTGCCTCAGTTCCCTCATCTGTAAAATGGGGATTAACTGTGAGCCTCACGTGGGACAACCTGAGTACCCTGTATCTACTCCAGTGCTTAAAACAGGGCTCCGCACATAGTAAGCGCTTAACAGATACCAACGTTATTATTATTAAAAGCAGCATGACCTACTGGAAAGAGCACGGGTCTTGGTGTCAGAGGACCTGGGTTCTAATCCTGGCACCGCCACTAGTCCGATTTGGGACGTTGGGCAAGTCGCTTCATTTCTTTGAGCTTCCGTTCCCCTACCTGTAAAATGGAGATTAAGATTGTGGCCCCATGTGGGACATGGACTGTGAACAACCCGATCATTTCGTAGGCTTAGTGGATAGAGCTTGGGCCTGGGAGTCCGAAGGTCATGGGTTCTAATCCCGGCTCCGCCACCTGTCTGCTGTGTGACCTTGGGCAATTCACTTCACTTCTCTGGGCCTCAGTTCTCTCATCTGTAAAATGGGGATGAAGACTGTGAGCCTCATATGGGACAAGGACTGTCTCCAACCTGATTAACTTGTATTTACCCCAGAGCTTAGAACAGTCCCTGGCATTCACTCAATCATATTTATTGAGCGCTTACTGTGTGCAGAGCACTGGACTAAGCGCTTGGAATGGACAATTCGGCAACAGATAGAGACAATCCTTGCCCAACAATGGGCTCACAGTTTAAACGGGGGAGACACAAAACAAAACACCATCAAAACAGATGAATAGAATCATAGATTATATACACATCATTAATAAAATAGAGAAATAAATAATATCTACAAATATACACAAGATCATAAGTGTTTAACAATTACCGTCATTATGATTTACCCCAGTGCTTAGTACAGCACCTAGCGCAAAGTATGCACTTAAGTAACATTGAAAAAAAAAAGGTCCTCTGATTGCCAGGTCTGTGCTCTTTCCACTACATCTCAATGAGGACAGCAGTGGTTAAGCATCAATTAATTAATCCACCAATGGTGTTTTTGGAGAATTTCCCCTAGGCAGAGCTCTGAACTAAGCACTTAAGAGAGCACCATTCAACAGAGATGGTGGTTCTGTTCCCTACCCTCAAGGAGCTTACAGTCTCGTGAGGAAAATCCACATTAAAGAAAATTACAGGCAGGGAAACCGGCAGAGTATAAGAAAATGACCGTTAAGTGCTCCGGTATCAACGTGCTTAGGCATATAATAATGATAATAATGTTGCTATCTGTTAAGTGCTTTACTATGTGCTGAGCACTGTTCTAAGTGCTGGGGCCAGATGGTGAACAGGTTGTCCCATGTGGGGCTCACAGTCTAAATCCCCATTTTCCAGATGAAGTCACTGAGCCACAGAGAATAACAATAATAATAATAATTACGGCATTTAAGCATTTACTATGTGCAGAGCACTGTTCTAAGCGCTGGGATAGATACAGGATACTCAGATCGTCCCACGTGGGGCTCAGGTTTTTTAATCCCCATATTTGCAGATGAGGGAATTGAGGCCCAGAGAAGTTAAGTGACTTGCCCAACGTCAAGAAGCTGACAAGTGGTGGAGGCGGGATTAGAACCCACAACCTCTGACTCCCAAGCCCGTCTCGTGCCACTAAGCCAGGCTGTTTCTCAATATCTGGGCTAGTAAGCTCGTTGCGGTCAGGGACTGTGCCTGTCTACTGCTCTACGGTACTCTCCCAATTGATCAGTACGGTGCTCTGCACACGGTTAGCGCTCAATAAATACGCCTGAAAAAAATGACTCCGTAGAGATCGCGGGTCAGCACCCTCTTGCCTGGGCTAGTCTGGGCTCCAGATCGATAACAGGTCGCCCCTTACTAGTCTGGGCTCCAGATAAATAATAATAATTAATAATTAACAGATTAATAATAATAATTAACAGGTCGGCCCTACTTGTCTGGGCTAGTCTGGACTCTGGACAGATTAATAATAATAATGATGGTATTTGCTAAGCGCTTATAATGTGCCAAGCACTGTTCTAAGCGCTGGGGGGCAGTACTAGGAGATCAGGTTGTCCCATGTGGGGCTCACGGTCTTCATCCCCATTTTACAGATGAAGTCACCGAGGCCCAGAGAATAATAATAATGTTGGTATTTGTTAGGCGTCTACTATGTGCCAGAGACTGTTCTAAGCACGGCGGGGGGTGGGGGGTTACAAGGAGATCAGGTTGTCCCACGTGGGGCTCAGGGTCTTCAGCCCCATTTTACAGATGAGGTCACTGAGGCCCAGAGAATATTAATAATGTTGGTATTTGTTAGGCGTTTACTATGTGCCAGACACTGTTCTAAGCACTGGGGGGGTTACAAGGAGATCAGGTTGTCCCACGTGGGGCTCACGGTCTTCATCCCCATTTTACACATGAAGTCACTGAGGCACAGAGAATAATAATAATGTTGGTATTTGTTTGGTGCTTACTATGTGCCAAACACCGTTCTAAGCGCTGGGGGGGGGGGAGGTAGAAGGAGATCAGGTTGTCCCACGTGGGGCTCACGGTCTTCATCCCCATTTTCCAGATGAGGGTGTTCAGCACCCACCTGTCCGGGCTAGTCTGGGCTCCAAACTGATTGTGGGCCGCCCCCCTCGTGTCTGGGCTAGTCTGGGCTTCGGGCCAATCACAGGTCAACCTTTACTCATTCGGGCTAGCCTGGGCACCGGACAGATATTAATAATAATAATGATGATGATGATGACACTTGTTAAGCGCCTACTATGTGCCAAGCACTGTTCTAAGCACTGGGGGAGATACAAGGTCATCAGGGTTGTCCTATGTGGGGCTCACAGCCTTAGTCTCCATTTCACAGATGAGGTCACCGAGGCACAGAGAAGTTAGGCGACTTGCCCAACATCACACAGCTGACCAGTAAGATAATAATAATGATGATGGCATTTGTTAAGCGCTTACTATGTGCAAAGCACTGTTCTGAGCGCTGGAGTAGATAGAAGGTAAGCAGGTCATCCCACGTGGGGCTCACAGTCTTCATTCTCATTTTACAGATGAGGTCACTGAGGCTCAGAGAAGTGAAGTGACTTGCCCGAAGTCACACAGCTGACAAGTGGCGGAGTCGGGATTAGAATCCGTGACCTCTGACTCCCAAACCCGGGCTCTTTGAGAAGCAGCGTGGCTCAGTGGAAAGAGCCCGGGCTTGGGAGTCAGACGTCACGGGTTCTAATCCCGACTCCGCCACTTGTCAGCTGGGTGACTGTGGGCAAGTCACTTCATTTCGCGGTGCCTCAGTTACCTCATCTGTCAAAAGGGGATGAAGACTGTGAGCCTCACGTGGGACAACCTGATGACCCTGTATCTACTCCAGCGCTTAGAACAGTGCTCTGCACATAGTAAGCGCTTAACAAATACCAACATTATTATTATTAGTCTGGGCCCCAGACAGATCGTAGGAAAACTGTCACTCGTCCAGGCTAGTCTGGGCCCCAGACAGATGACGGGGCAGCGCCCACTCATCTGGGCCGGTCTGGGCTCCGGACAGTCGCCGGTCAGCGCCCAATCGTCCGGGCTGGTCTGGGTTCGAACGGATCGATCACAGGTCTGGCCTCTGGACCCCACTGTTATGTTTGACAAAGGGAATCCTGCTGCCAACAACGTGGGAACACCACACACACATACACACACAACTCTCGCCTCCCACCCCTCTCCACTCTTCCCAAACCTTTTATTCATAATAATAATAATAATAATGTTGGTATTTGTTCAGCGCCTACTATGTGCCGAGCACTGTTTTAAGCGCTGGGGTAGACACAGGGGAATCAGGATGTCCCACGTGGGGCTCACAGTCTTCATCCCCATTTTACAGATGAGGTAACTGAGGCCCAGAGAAGTGAAGTGACTCGCCCACAGTCACACAGCTGACAAGTGGCAGAGCTGGGATTCGAACTCACGACCTCTGACTCCAAAGCCTGTGCTGTTTCCACTGAGCCACGCTGCTTCTCGCTTTTCCTTTTTGGGGAGTTCTCTTCCCACACAAACACACGCGTCCACGCACACCCGTTTCCACGCACACAGGTTCCCGTAGGAGCTGCACAGATCTGGCCTCCACCGGCCGCAGGTCGTCAGGAGGGTCGCGGCCGCTGCCGCCGTTCCATCAACCCATCAATCGCATCGATCAATCTGCGCAGGGCGCTAAGCACTTGGGAGACCGTAAGCCCATCGATGGGCAGGGATTGTCTCTATCTGTTGCCGAACTGTCCATTCCAAGTGCTTAGTACAGTGCTCTGCACAGAGTAAGCGCTCAATAAGTACTACTGAATGAATGGAGAGGCCCGCCCTCAGGGAGCGGGACCTAGCGGACCGAACTCGGGTCTGGGAGTCAGGGGCCCTAGATTCTGATCCTGGCTGCGCCACTTGCCCGCTCCGTGACCTTGGGCAAGCCATTTCACATCTCTGTGCCTCAATTTCCTCACCTGTGAAATGGGGATCGAATAGCTATTCTCCTTCCATGTGGGCCGGGGGACTATGTCCAACCTGATTCGTTTTATTCATTCATTCATTCAATAGCATTTATTCGATAGTATTTCATTCAATAGTATTTACTGAACACTTACTCTGTGCGGAGCACTGTACTAAGTGCTGGGAATGGACAATTCGGCAACAGATACAGTCCCTGCCCATTGACGGGCTCATACTCTAATCGGGGGAGACAGACGGACAAAAACGAGACAACTTAATCACGATGAAGAGAATGAAGGGGATGGACACCTCATTAACAAAATAAATAGGGTCATAAATAAGATATACAAATGAGGAGAGTGCCGAGGGGAAGGGAGAGGGGGAGGAGCAGGGGGAAAGGGGGCTTAGCTGAGGGGAGGTGAAGGGGGAGCAGAGAGGGAGCAGAGGGAGCAGAGGGAAAAGGGGAAGCTCAGTGTGGGAAGGCCTCTTGGAGGAGGTGAGCTCTCAGTAGGGCTTTGAAGAGGGGAAGAAAGTTAGTTTATAATAATGTAATAATAATGTCGGTATTTGTTAAGCGCTTACTATGTGCAGAGCACTGTTCTAAGCGCTGGGGTAGACACAGGGGAATCAGGTTGTCCCACGTGGGGCTCACAGTCTTAATCCCCATTTTACAGATGAGGTCACCGAGGCCCAGAGAAGTGAAGTGACCCTCCCACGGTCACAGGGCTGACAAGTGGCAGAGCTGGGATTCGAACTCATGACTTCTGACTCCAAAGCCCGGGCTCTTTCCACTGAGCCACGCTGCTTCTCATGTTGCTTCTCTGAGTTTATCCCCTCTGGCGCACAGAACAGGGCTCGACACAGAGTTAGTACTTAACAAATGCCATTATTTATTATTTTTGTTGTTCTTAGGATCAATTTTAAGGAGCCTCAGACCGGTGCAGTGATTGCGGCTAGGGCTGCTGGACCCTGAGAACCTTTCCCGTGTAGCCACGGTGCCCGGCTCCATTTACGTTCTCATTTTCTGAATTTGCTTTTGCCTTCTGTTGCTTGAGTGTTTTTAGGATTTCACCTCCCCTGACGTGTCTGTCACCAGTCCCCTCTCTCTCCACACCAAGCCCAAGAGCGGGAGCCCCTTGAGGGGACCGGGGTCGACATCCCACCTCTGTCCCAGCTCCCAGCGTTTAGCTCAGCGCTGGCCCCCCGCAGGTGCCAGTAAGAACGATTCCGCCGGTGCAGACTGAACCCGAAACCCCGGATAAGCAGAGAAGCAGTGTGGTTCAGTGGCAAGAGCCCAGGCTTGGGGGTCAGAGGTCATGGGTTCGAATCCCGGCCCTGCCACTCGTCAGCTGTGTGACTGTGGGCAGGTTACTTCACTTCTCTGGGCCTCAGTTCCCTCATCTGTAAAATGGGGATGAAGATTGTGAGCAATCACGACCTGATGACCCTGTATCTCCCCCAGCGCTTAGAACAGTGCTCTGCACACAGTAAGCGCTTAACAAATGCCAACATTATTATTATAAGTACCGGAAACAGAGTCCAATTTCCTTCCTGCCTCAGGGCCCAGCGCTCAGCACGGTGTTGACAGGCAGCGGGGGCCCCCTGAACCGGAGCCCCTGGAGAGCGCTGCCCCCGGGGAACCATTTCACGTTGCAGGTTGCCGAACCCGAGGGGGCGACTGAGCCCTGAAGGTGGCTTTAGCCCGGCTGCCCCGGAATGGTGCCCCCCCAAACCCTCCACCCCCAAACCCTCTGCCCCTTCTCTCCCCCAGGCCAGGAACCGGCAACAGCGTCTGAGCGGTCGGTGTCCCGAAGCGAGGGTTCCCCCACCCCCGGCCCACGTTTGCTCAGCTCCAGGTCACTACAGCTGCAGCCCCGCTCCCCGACTGACCCCTACGTGCCCCCACCTACCTCCCTAACACACACACATACACAAACACACACAAATAAACCTACACAAACACACACACACACACACACACACACGTGTGAACCTCCGCCCTCCTCTTCACTCCCCTCCCCCATCCACCTCTCCCCTCCGTGGTCATTTTGGTTCGGCACCGGCCCCAACCCCCCATCCCGAGGGCCCCTCATTCCCAGGGGAGATGGACTGGGATCAGGAAGATCGCCATTCCCACCTGCTACGACGACACTTTCCTCACAGGAGATGGAGCCGGAAAGCCCAGGGATGGGCTGGGATCAGGAAGATCACCATTCCCACCTGCTCCGATGGCACTTTCCTCAGTGGAGATGGAGCCGGGAAGCCCAGGGATGGACGGATCAGGAAGACCACCATTCCCACCTGCTCCGACGGCACTTTCCTCACAGGAGATGGAGCCGGGAAGCCCAGGGACGGACTGGGATCAGGAAGATCGCCATTCCCACCTGCTCCGACGGCACCTTCCTCACAGGAGATGGAGCCGGGAAGCCCAGGGACGGACTGGGATCAGGAAGATCGCCATTCCCACCTGCTCCGACGGCACCTTCCTCACTGGAGATGGAGCCGGGAAGCCCAGGGTCCCCAGGTCGGAAGGGACCCCCACCCGCCAGCCCCCTCCCCGGACAGCGAACGCCCCGGGCCCTCGCTCGGACTGGGGCCTGGGGACGGAGCCCGACGCCTCAGAGAATGGGAACTCTAGCCTGTTGACTGTGAGTTCTCTGTGAGCTCCGTTCTACCGTCCTCTCCCAAGCGCTTAGCACAGTGCTCTGCACACAGTCAGCCCTCAATAAATACGACGGACTGACGGGTCGCTTCCCTGCGGCAGGCGGGCCTCCGGCCCATTTCTCCAAGGGCAGCGGCGGGTCAGTCCTGCTCCGCCACCACAACATCCCCTCCCTCCCCGGCAGCCCCCACCAGCGCAGACCTTCCCCACAGCCCCCGGCCCCCGAACCCACAACGCCGTTTCCTGGAGAAATCACAAGTGGCTGGGGTGGAGAACACATCCACTTCTCTTCAGCTCAGGTGGCCAAAAGGTCAGCTGACATCCCCCTGCCTCCAAAATAACTCCTTCGCCCGTCGGACTCGCACAGAGCCCTCTTGGGGCTGCCTCAGTGTCCCCAAATGGAGGATTCTACCGGATAATAATAGTAACGTTGGTATTTGTTAAGCACTTACTACGTGCAGAGCACTGTTCTAAGCGCCGGGGGAGATACAGGGTCATCAGGTGGTCCCACATGAGGCTCCCAGTCTTCATCCCCATTTTACAGATGAGGGAACTGAGGCCCAGAGAAGTGAAGTGGCTTGCCTACAGTCACCCAGCTGACAAGTGGCAGGGCCGGAATTCGAACCCATGACCTCTGACTCCCATGCCCGGGCTCTTTCCACTGAGCCCCGCTGCTTCTCAATCCTAATTAGAAATATGTATAAGTGCAGTGGGGCGGGAGGGGGGCGGGGCAATGGAGAGGGGAAGGGGAGCAGAGGGAAAGGGGGGCCGAGTTGGGATCGTCCACCCTCGTCGGCTGCAAAGTGGCTCCAACCCTCCGCGAGTTTAAGGGTGCCGGCCCCTCCGGCCCCTCCGGCGAGAAGCCCCGCGCCCCGCCGGGCGAGACCGGCCGGGCCTGGGGTGAGAGCGGCCCTCCCTCGCACTCGTTACCCATCTTTCCCCTCCCTTCTGAAAACAGAAACCTGCCTCGCTATCGGCGCGAGGCCATCCCTTCCAACAGGAAACAGACTACCCACCGCAATTATCTTCAAGCTTCAGAGGATCCGTGCTCACCAAACCTCAATTTTCAGACCTCTCGACTCCTCCCCGCAGCGGCCAGACATCTGGTTTAGTAAGCCTACGTCTCCTCTTACGTCGGAGCGAAAACCTCCCTCAAAGGCAGCCCGTCGGATTTATTGAGCTCTCACCGCGCGCAGAGCACCGGACTGAGCGCTTGGGAGGAGACGACGGACACGCGCCCTGCCCACGTCGAGCTTACAGTCTAGAGGGGGAGACAGACATTAATAGAAATAAATAAATTGCAGATACGGACATACGGAGAGCTCCGGCCGCTCAGAGCCTCCCAAGGAACAACTTCGGTTAATAATGATGATAATAATTGTGGTATTTGTTAAGCGCTTACAGGGTGTCCCAGGGAGCCGCTCGGGGTGTCCCTGAGCCGCCCAGGGAATGACTTCAGCTAATAATAATAATAACTCTGGTATTTGTTAAGCGCTTACTGTGCTTACACTGCTGGGGATGATACAATATAATCTGGTCAGACCACATAGGGCTCATAATCTAAGCAGGAGGAAGAGAAAGTACTGAATCCCCATTTTCCAGATGAGAGAACTGAGGACCACAGTGAGTTGCCCAAGGTCACGAAGCAGATAAGTGGCAGATCCGGGATTAGAACCCAGGTCCGCTGGCTCCCAGGCCCGGGCTCTTTCCACTAGGCCTCGCTGCTCTAATGTAAAAAATAAAAATAAAATAAAATAAATGGTGGTATTTGTTAAGCGCTTACTATGCAAAGCACTGTTCTAAGCACTGTTCTAAGGTGATCAGGTAGTCCCACGTGGGGCTCACACTTTTAATCCCCCATTTTCCAGATGAGGTAACTGAGGCACAGAGAAGTGAAGTGACTTGCCCAAAGTCACACAGCTGGCAGGCGGCAGAGCCAGGATTAGAACTCACGACCTCTGACTCCCGAGCCCGGGCTCTTTCCACTGAGCCACAGCAGCTCTTCTGTGTGACAGCTGGAAGCCGCTCTCTGCCTTGGGCTACTTACTTCTCTTCTCTATGCCTCAGTGACCTCACCTGTAAAATAATAATGTTGGTATTTGCTAAGCGCTTACTATGGGCCGAGCACTGTTCTAAGCGCTGGGGGAGATGCAGGGTCATCAGGTCGTCCCACGTGCGGCTCACAGTCTTAATCCCCATTTTACAGATGAGGGAACTGAGGCACAGAGAAGTTGGGATTGAGAGTCGGGAGCCCACGTGGGACAGGGACTGCGTCCCACCCGAGTTGCCTGGATCCACCCCAGCGCTTAGTACAGTGCCTGGCACGTAGTGACCACTTAAATACCAGCGTTATTATTATTATTACTATTGAATCCCCATTTTGTGGTTGAGGAAACTGAGGGCCAGAGAAGTCAAGTGAGTTGGTCAGGGTCACACAGCAGGCGAGTGACAGGGCCGGGATTAGAAGTCCGGTTCTCTGGCTCCCAGGTTTTTTTGGGGGGTATTTGTTAAGCGCTTACTATGTGTAGAGCACTGTTCTAAGCGCTGGGGGAGATACAGGGTCATCACGTTGTCCCACGTGAGGCTCACAGTCTTCATCCCCATTTTACAGATGATTAGAACCCTGGTCCTTCTGACTCCCAGGCCTGAGCTCTCTCCACCAGGCCTTGCCGCTTCTCCGAGAGAGACGCCTTGGTATTGGAAGAAGAGTCCACTGAGATGGAGAATTTCACCCGGTAGGGTACCTGTGGCCAATCTGTGGACCGGGTAAACGCCAGCGCAGCTTAGCCTGGGTGGTGTGGACATAATAATAATAATAATAATAATGATAATAATGTTGGCATTTGTTAAGCGCTTACTACGTGCCTAGCACTGTCCTAAGAGCTGGGGTAGATACAAGGTAATCAGGTCGTGCCATGTGGGGCTCACAGTCTCCATCCCCATTTTCCAGATGAGGTCCCTGAGGCCCAGAGAAGTGAAGTGACTTGCCCAAGGTCACACAGCAGACGAGTGGAAGAGCTGGAATAAGAACCCAGGTCCTTCTGACTCCCAGGCCCGACCTCTAACCACTAGGCCACACTGCTTCTCTGCTTGTGCTCTGACTGAATAAAAAAAATAATAATAATGAAAATGATGGCATTTTTAAGCGCTTACTATGCGCCAAGCACTGTTCTAAGCGCTGGGGGAGATACGAGGTCATCAGGTTCTCCCACATGTCTTTATCCCCATTTTCCAGATGAGGTCACTGAGGCCCAGAGAAGTGCAGCGGCTTGCCCAAAGTCACACAGCTGACAAGTGGAGGAGCGGGGATTAGAACCCATGACCTCTGACTCCCAAGCCCGGGCTCTTTCCACTGAGCCCCGCTGTGGGGAGAGACAGGAGGCAGGGAGGTCAGCAAGGAGGCTGATATAAACTGCGAAAGATTAAACAAAAATAATAATAATCGTGGTATTTGTTAGGCCCTTACTAAGTCCCAGGTACTGTAATAATAATAATAATGTTGGTATCGGTTAAGCGCTTACTATGTGCCGAGCACTGTTCTAAGCGCTGGGGGAGATACAGGGTCATCAGGTTGTCCCACGTGAGGCTCACGGTCTTCAGCCCCATTTTACAGATGCGGTAACTGAGGCATAGAGAAGTGAAGTGACTTGCCCACAGTCACACTGTAGTAGACACTGGGGTGGATACAAGCAAATCGGGTGGGACTCGGTCCCCGTCCCCCGTGGGGCTCACAGTCACCATCCCCGTTTTACAGATGAGGTCACTGAGGCCCAGGGAAGCGAAAAGACTCGTCCAAGGTCACCCGGCAGACGAGCGGCAGAGCCGGGATTTGAACCCCTGCCTGAGTGGGAGAGCCAGACCGGGCGGGGAAATCCTGTGGAGGCTACTGGGTCCTCACCCCCGGCACTCCCCACCCCCCACCAGCTCCGCGGGGAAGCGGCCCGGCTCCGTGGAAAGAGCCCGGGCTTGGGAGTCTGAGGTCGTGGGTTCTAATCCCCGCTGCTCCACGTGTCAGCTGTGTGACTTTAGGCAAGTCGCTTCACTTCTCTGGGCCTCAGTTCCCTCATCTGTCAAATGGGGATAAAGACATGTGGGACAACCTGACGACCTCGTATCTCCCCCAGCGCTTAGAACAGTGCTTGGCACATAGTAAGCGCTTAAAAATGCCATCATTTTCATTATCATTATTTTTCATTCAGTCAGAGCACAAGCAGAGAAGCAGTGTGGCCTAGTGGACAGAGGACGGGCCTGGGAGTCAGAAGCCCCTGGGGTCTTATTCCAGCTCTTCCACTCGTCTGCGGTGTGACCTTGGGCAAGTCGCTTCGCTGCTCCGTGCCTCAGTTGACCTCATCTGTCAAACGGGGATGAAGACTGTGGCCCCCACGTGGGACGACCTGATGACCTCGTGTCTACCCCAGCGCTTAGAACGGTGCTCGGCCCGTAGCGAGCGCTCGACAGATACCTTCAATATGACTATTATCATTCCCTCTCCCGGCTCCCGCCAACGCTGCAGGGGGCCAACTGTCGAAGCCGCCTCATTCATTCATTCAGTCGTATTTATTGAGCGCTTACCGTGTGCGGAGCACTGGACCGGGCCTCCCGCAGCTGCTGTCTCCGTCCCCCCGTGACTGGCCGCCCCCTGCCAGGCCCAGGTGACGGGTTTCATCCCACCCACGCAGGATTTCCTCTGCGACCCGGCAGAGATTTTTTTTTTTCTTCCCCAACTCACTCCCCCGTTTCACGGGGTGCCGGAGCTTGGGGCCCACGGGGTCGTTCGCTGATCCGATCGTATTCCTCGAGCGCCCACCGTGTGCAGAGCGCTGTCCCGAGCGCTCGGAGGGTAGAGTCCGGCAACGAACGGAGACAAACATCCGCCGTGCGGTGGAAAAAAAGAGAGCGTCATGTGACGAGCATCAGATTGCAACACTGGAGTGGGGAGCGATTCCGGAACGCCCGGCGTTAAACCAGTGGAAAGAATCCACTGGGCGGCCCGGAATCTGGAACAGATAAACCTCTTTAACGCCGCTGCACCGGAGGGGTCTCCCGAACCCGTTCCGAAAAGCGGCTGGGGAAGCGGGGTCCGGCCGGGATCCGAGCGAGGTCCGCGGCCTTCCCGGGGCTCGGGCCCGCCGGCGTTGGGAGCTCCCGGGGAGGTGGGAAGACGATAATAATGTTGGTATTCGTCAAGCGCTTACTCTGTGCCGAGCACTGTTCTCAGCGCTGGGGGAGATACAGGGTCATCGGGTTGTCCCACGTGAGGCTCACAGTCTTCACCCCCATTTTCCAGACGAGGGAACTGAGGCCCAGAGAAGTGAAGTGACTCGCCCACAGTCACACAGCTGACGGGTGGAAGAGCCGTGATTCGAATTCATGTCCTCTGACTCCCAAGCCCGTGCTCTTTCCACTGAGCCACACTGCTTCTCTCCCCCGGACTGGGGGAAGAGCCCGCGACCGAACCCAGACGACCCTCTGATTCCTGACCACTCGTCTTGAAAATCATCATAATAATAATAATGTTGCTATTTGTTAAGCGCTTACTCTATGCCAAGCACTGTTCTAAGCGCTCGGGGAGATACAGGGTCAGCGGGTTGTCCCACGTGAGGCTCTCGGTCTTCATCCCCATTTTACAGATGAGGGAACTGAGGCACAAAGAAGTGAAGTGACTTGCCTACAGTCACACAATGGACAAGTGGCAGAGCTGGGATTCGAACCCACGACCTCTGACTCCCAAGCCCGGGCTCTCTCCACCGAGCCACACCGCTTCTCCAAATCATCCCTCCCGAGAGATAATAATAATAATGTAGGTATTTGTTAAGCGCTTACTATGTGCCGAGCACTGTTCTAAGCGCTGGGGGAGATACGGGGTCATCGGGTTGTCCCACGGGAGGCTCACAGTTAATCCCCATTTGACAGATGAGGTCACTGAGGCCCAGAGAAGCGAAGTGACTCGCCCACGTTCACACAGCTGCCAAGTGGCGGAGCCGGGATTCGAACCCACGACGGCTGACTCCCAAGCCCGGGCTCTTTCCACTGAGCCACGCGGCTTCTCTAATGAGATTAATGAGAAGGTCACAAAGACGCCCGACCGTAAGCTCGTGGTGGGCAGGGCGCGTCTCTACCGTCGCCGTCACGGCGGACACTCCCCCAGTACCGCGTTCCGCACGCGGGAAGCGCTCAATAAGTACCACCGATCGATCCCAAGGAGCCGAGGCCGCAGTTCTCCGGCGTGGGCCAACGGGAGCCGCAAGTCCTCCAAAGCGGGCGGGAACGGGAAGGGGGACCTCGATCCCCGTTCCCCAATTCACCGGCATTTCCGGCCCCCGAGCGGGCCGAGTCTGGAGGATTTATGGAGGGAAAAAAGGGAAAAAGTGGCCGACTTTAGGTTTTAACCCCACACCCACGTGGCCCGCGTGGCCCGGGGCGGGGGTAGGAAGGCTTCTCTCCGCCGCGTCCCGGTTTCCGTGCGGGCCTCCGAGGAGCTCCGAGGGCCGGGAAGAGGCCGGCCCGTTCCCGGCTCCTTTAAAAAAAAACAAACCCTCCGCACGCACGTACGCAGCAGCCCTCCGGACCTCGCTCTGCCCGGCCGGGGAAACGTAGCGGCCCGGGGCGTGCGCGGCCCGACCCTCCTCACCCCCCGGCCGGGCCCGGGACCCCTCCCGGGGGTCTGGCGTAGGTAATCATGTTGGTGTTTGTTAAGCGCCTACTACACTGCACCGTTCTAAGCGCCGGGGGAGATCCAGGGTCATCAGGTTGTCCCGCGGGAGGCTCCCGGTCTTCATCCCCATTTGACAGATGAGGGAACTGAGGCCCAGAGAGTGACTTGCCCACAGTCCCCCAGCTGACAAGCGGCGGAGGCGGGATTTGAACCCGTGACCTCTGACTCCCAAGTCGCGCTGCTTCTCGAAGGTCAACGAGAGGATTGGATCCGGGCGGAGGGGGTGGGAGTGGGCATCGGACCCAACCTCGGGGCTGCGCCGTCAGCACGGCGGGTGGCCCCGCCGCCCGCTCTGGCTTCCCTGGCCTCCCGGGCTTGGGAGTCAGAGGTCACGGGTTCGAATCCCGGCCCCGCCACTTGTCAGCTGGGTGACTTGGTGCAAGTCACTTCACTTCTCTGGGCCTCAGTGACCTCCTCTGGAAAAATGGCGATTAAAAAACGTGAGCCCCACGTGGGACAATCCGACTGCCCTGTATCTCCCCCGGCGCTTAGAACGGTGCTCTGCACATAGTAAGCGCTTAACAAATACCATAATAATAACACATAAGCGTGTGTTTGAGTGTGTGCGTGCCGGTATGTTTTGTTTTGCCGCCTGCCTCCCCCTTTTAGAGCGTGAGCCCGTCGTTGGGCAGGGATGGTCTCTATCTGTTGCCCAATTGTACTTTCCAAGCGCTTAGGACAGTGTTCCGCACCCAGTAAGCGCTCAATAAATACAACTGAATGAGTGAATAATAATAATAATGTTGGTATTTGTTAAGCGCCATGTGCCGAGCGCTGTTCTAAGTGCTGGGGCAATAATAATAATAATAACGTCGATATCTGTTAAGCGCTTACTCTGTGCCGAGCACCGTTCTAAGCGCTGGGGGAGATTCAGGGTCATCAGGTTGTCCCACGTGAGGCTCTCAGTCTTCAGCCCCATTTTCCAGATGCGGGAACTGAGGCCCAGAGAAGTGAAGTGACTTCCCCGCAGTCCCACAGCTCCCAAGTGGCAGAGTCGGGATTTGAACCCGTGACCTCCGACTCCCAAGCCCGGGCTCTTTCCACTGAGCCCCGCTGCTTCTCATGATGTGTGTGCTGGGGGCGAGGGCTGGTAAAATAAAAAAGCAAAGAGGTTGGGGAGGGAAGCAGCACAGCGGAGCGGATCCCTCATCGGTAAAATGGGGATTAAGAACTGTGAGCCCCACGTGGGACAAGCTGATCGCCTTGTATCTCCCCCAGCGCTCAGAACAGTGCTTGGCACATAGTAAGCGCTTAACAAATACCATGATGATGATGATGATGATGATGATTATTGAGCACGGACCTGGGAGTCAGAAGGTCATGGGTTCTAATCCTCACTCCGCCACTCGGGGAAGCAGCGTGGCTCATTGGAAAGAGCCCGGGCTTGGGAGTCAGAGGACGTGGGTTCTAATCCCGGCTCCGCCGCTTGCCTGCTGGGTGACTCTGGGCGAGTCGCTTCACTTCTCCGGGCCTCAATTACCTCATCTGGAAAACGGGGATCGAGACCGTGAGTCCCTCGCGGGACACCCGGGTTACCCTGTTTCTACCCCAGTGCACAATGCCGGCCACATAAATGCTTCACAAATACCGTAATTATTATTATTATCATCGCTCCCTCGGGTAGATCACTTCACTTCTCCGGGCCTCAGTCCCCTCATCTGGAAAACGGGGACCGAGACCGTGAACACCAGGCGGGACACCCGGGTCACCCTGCATCTACCCCGGTGCAAAATGCTTCACAGACACCGTAATTATTATCATCATCGATCCCTCGGGTAGATCACTTCACTTCTCCGGGCCTCAGTCCCCTCATCTGGAAAACGGGGACGGAGATCGTGAACACCAGGCGGGACACCCGGGTCACCCTGCATCTACCCCGGTGCAGAACGCCGGCCACGTGAACGCTTCACAGATACCGTAATTATCAGCAGCGTTATCCCCGACCCCCCGGGTAGATCACTTCACTTCTCCGGGCCTCAGTCCCCTCATCTGGAAAACGGGGACGGAGACCGGGAACACCGGGTGGGACGGGGATCGCGTCCAACCCCGTTATCCCGTCATCTAGCCCACGGCTCGGTCCGGCGCCCGGCCCACGGCAAGCGCCCGACAGGCGTCATCGTTATGACGGTCCGCCGCGGGACCTCGGGCAGGTCACTCGACTTCTCCGGGCCTCGGTTCCCTGGTCCGGAAAACGGGGAACGGGACCGCGAGGCCCCAGGCGGGACGGGGCCCGCGTCCGACCCCCGTCCGCTGGGATCCGGGACGGTGCCCGGCGGGGGGGGGAGCGCTCAACGGATAGCGGAACGGTTATTACTGAAGCGCGGGTCCCGGGGCTGGGCCTCCTCAGCCGGGAGGAGGCGAGGGGGACGAGGGGGACGAGGGGGACGGGGAGGAGAGTGCCCGCGGAGGACGAAAAGGAGGAGGAGGAGGAGGAGGAGGAGGAGGAGCGGAAGGAGGAGGAGGAGAGAAGGAAGGAGCAGGCAAGGAGCGCTGGGGAGATGGTGTACGCGTGGCAGCGTTTATACGAGAGATCGAAACGGCCCGGCCCGGCCCACCCGGGGCCTGGAAAAATGGCCATGCGGGGTGGGGGGCCTATGGGGCGACTTGTCCTCTCCCCCAGGACGGGACCGGCTCCTTTCCCTCTCCCTGCCTTCCTGCCCCGCGGCGCCCGGGACCAGGACCCGGCAGGCACCCCGGCCGCACACACCGCGCGCCACTCACCTCACCAACGCCCAGCACACACAACACTCACACCACGCACACACAACACAAACCGCCGGCCCGCGCCCCCCCCCCCCCCCCGGCACACACGCCGCACGCAGCACACCCAGCACACCCACGCCACCCACCGCACGCTACACAAACGCCCAGGACACACAACACTCACCCCCGCCCCCCCAGCACACACAAGCCCAACACCCAGCGCTCCCAAACCACCCACCGCACGCTACGCGAACACCCAGGACACACAACACTCCCCCCCCAGCACACACAAGCCCAACACCCAGCGCTCCCAAACCACCCACCGCACACTACATAAACGCCCAGCACACACAACACTCAACACTCACCCCCCCCAGCACACACAACACCCAGCGCTCCCATACCACCCACCGCACGCTACACAAACACCCAGGACACACACAACACTCCCCCCCCCCCCAGCACACAACACCAACCCCCAGCACTCCCAAACCACCCACCACACGCTACACGGACACCCAGCACACACGACACTCAGCCCCCCGGCACACACAACGCACACAACGCCAACACCCAGCACCCCCCAGCACCCCCACACTCCACAAACACCCAGCACACAGGACACTCCCACCCCCAGCACCCCCACACCACACCACACCATCACCCCGCACACCCATACCACCCAGCACACCCTCCACACACGACACAAACACCCAGCAGCCCCACACTACACCGCGCCGACGCCCATCCGACCCGCCAGACGCTACGCGGACACCCAGCGGGCCCACGCCGCCCAGCGCACACAAGACCCGCCCGACAGAAACACCCGGCGCACACGCAACGCGAAGGCCGCACACGCCGCCAACACCCGGCACGCCCGCACCGCCCACCCCGCACGGACACCACACGCGCAGACACACACGCAGGGACAGACGGACAGGGACGGCAGACGGCGTGGCTCAGGCTGGGGCCTTTACCTGTTATTCTGGGGTTTCCTGGCCAGGGTAGCTGCCTTTGTTTTCTTTCTGGAATAGTCAGTGTCGAAGGGCAGGACGGAGGCGTAGCCGTGCTCGGCTTCTGGGGGACAAAAGGCCCAGCGGTTAGGGACCCCTCGGGAGGAGGATGAGGATGGGGACGAAAAGGCGCGGTCCTTTCCCCCCTCTCCCCTTTTCCCCTCGCCACCCCCCACCTGCACCGTGGCAAAACACCAGGCCCCGCCGGACCTCATTTAAAGCCCCACGACAAAAACCCTCCTCCCCTTCCACCCGCAAAAAATCAAAAAACAAAACCAGAGCAAGTTGCGTCGCCCCCCCGACGGGAGGAAGTCCTGCCCCTGGATCAACATCTCCATCGTCCCATCCCCACTCGGGCCTCCCTCGCCCTCCCCGCGCCCGGGATACGGTGTGCGGGATTAGGGGCCGAAGAGGGGAGAGGAAAAATCGAGGCGGTGAACGGGATCGCGCCGAGGGATCGTCCCCTCGGCTCGGATCCACCCCCGGCGCTCAGTACGGTGCCCGGCACGAAGTAAGCGCTTCACAAAATACCATCGCTATTATTATAGTGGGCGCCTCGCAAAGGGCGGAATGAGGACGATGAGAGCGGGCGCTTCGCAAGTGGCAGAAGGGGGACGACGAGAGGAGGCGCTTCGCAAATAGCAGGATGGGGACGACGAGAGGAGGCGCTTCGCAAATAGAACGAGGACGATGAGAGGAGGCGCTTCGCAAATGGCAGGAGGAGGACGATTAGAGGAGGCGCTTCGCAAACAGAATGAGGACGATGAGAGGAGGCGCTTCGCAAATGGCAGAAGGAGGATGATGAGAGGAGGTGCTTCGCAAATGGCACAATGAGGATGGTTATTGTTATGGTGGGCCTTCGCAAATAGCAGAATGAGGATGATGAGGGCAGGCGCTTCGCAAGTAGCAGAAGGAGGGTGATTAGAGGAGGCGCTCTGCAAGTAGCAGAAGGAGGATGATTTTGAGGAGGTGCTTTACAAGTAGCAGAAGGAGGATGATTGAGAGGAGGCGCTTCGCAAGTAGCAGAAGGAGGATGATTGAGAGGAGGCGCTTCGCAAGTAGCAGAAGGAGGATTAGAGGAGGCTCTTTGCGAGAAGCAGGAGGATGATTGAGAGGAGGCGCTTCGCAAGTAGCAGAAGGAGGATTAGAGGAGGCTCTTTGCGAGAAGCAGGAGGATGATTGAGAGGAGGCGCTTCGCAAGTAGCAGGAGGAGGATTAGAGGAGGTTCTTTGCGAGAAGCAGGAGGATGATTGAGAGGAGGCGCTTCGCAAGTAGCAGGAGGAGGATTAGAGGAGGCTCTTTGCGAGAAGCAGGAGGATGATTGAGAGGAGGCGCTTCGCAAGTAGCAGGAGGAGGAGGAGAGGAGGCTCTCTGCAAGAAGCGGCATGAGGATGATTAGAGGAGGCGCTTCGCAAGTAGCAGGAGGAGGATTAGAGGAGGCGCTTCTCAAGTAGCAGGAGAAGGATGATTAGAGGAGGCGCTTCGCAAGTAACAGGAGGAGGATTAGAGCAGGCGCTTCGCAAGTAGCAGAAGGAGGATGATTAGAGCAGGCGCTTCGCAAGCAGGAGGATGATTAGAGGAGGCGCTTCTCGAGTAGCAGAAGGAGGATGATTAGAGGAGGCGCTTCGCAAAGAGCAGAAGGAGGATGATCGCGAGAAGCAAAGGCGACGGCGAGGCGGGGAGCGAGCACAACCCTACCAGGCTCCAAACTGGAACAGACACCACATTGTTAGAGACGAGGGAAGTGCAACGGACACCTCGGCCCTGCGAACACATTTCCTTCTGGGGCTTTGTTTTATTTGGGGAGGGGGGGAAGGGAGTGACATTATTTTCTTGCTCCCCCCCCCCCCTGGTCTGGGAGCTTTCTCCTTGTGCCACCAAATCTCCAACCTCCCCACTCCCGGCCAGGATCCTGGCGGGGGGGGGGGGATCCCCACCGGGGGGGGGGGATAAAATCAGGCTAATAATGCTACTAATCGATAAGGTGATCGATCAGCTAGGGAGGTCGAGGCCTCCTCCCCGCAAGCGTCGAGAGGGCGTCACAACAAAGAGAGGGGGAAGTGGCTGAGGGTCCCAGCGGCCAATACCTCGGTCTCTTCTCTCCAAGTATTCGGCGGCCTCCAGGAGGATCAGCAGAGAGTTCAACTCCATTATTGTGATGGTTGTTGGGAGGCCGGTTGTTGTTGTTGTTGTTGTTGTTGTTGTTGGGATGCTGGGGATGCTGCTGCTGCTGCTGCTGCTGCTGCTGCTGCTGCTGCTGCTGCTGCTGGTCCTTCGGGGGTCCCGACGCCCCCCGCTCCCGCCCCCTTAGCAACAGCAGGCGGCCGAGCAGGCAGCTGGGCCTCCCCGACCCTCCGGAGCCGCCTCCCCTCCCCGCCCTGCAGAGTGACACTCGGGCCCGACGGACGTCCGGCCCGGCCAATCGGCGCCCGGCGGGGGCGGGCCCCGCGCCCGGCCGCGTCCAACGGGCGGCGGCGACACGGCCCGGCCGGCCGGGCTCGCCTCTGTCGGCGCCGCCCATTGGCCGGCGCCCGGCCCCCCCCGTTTCCAAGGCGAAGCTTAGCAACAGCACGTGGCGGCCCGGCCCCCCGGCGCGCCCATTGGCCGGCTCCGTGCATCTTAAGTAGGCGGCGGGCGCCGATTGGCGGAGGGGCGGGTATGCAAAGGAGGCGGCGGACGGGGGACCAATGGCGGGGCCGCGTTGCTCTGGACCAATGGGAGAGGCCGAGCCGCCGCCGGCGTTGCCGAGAGGAAGGGAAGGGAAGGGAAGGCGAGGCCAGGCGGGGGGCGGGGGGCGGGGCGGCGGCCCGGACCAGCGCTTAGCCCAGTGTTTCGCACGCAGCTCGCACGCTCAGCACGTCCCCGGTGCCTGAAGCGGACGGCCTCTCTCTTGGGCCCCGGTGACCTCTCCCAACCCCTTAGGACAGTGTTCTGCACGTAGTAAGCGCTCAATACATAGGACTGAAAGGGACCGCGTCCCTTTCCGGTTAGGGTGACCTCTCCCAAGCGCTTAGGACAGTGTTCTGCACGTAGTAAGCGCTCAATACATAGGACTGAAAGGGACCGCGTCTCTTTCCGGTTAGGGTGACCTCTCCCAAGCGCTTAGGACAGTGTTCTGCACGTAGTAAGCGCTCAATACATAGGACTGAAAGGGACCGCGTCTCTTTCTGGTTAGGGTGAGCTCTCCCAAGCGTTTAGGACAGTGCTCCGCGCTCCGTAAGTGCTCAGTGAGTAGGACTGAAAGGGACCGCGTCTCTTTCCTGTTAGGGTGACCTCTCCCAAGCGCTTAGGACAGTGTTCTGCACGTAGTAAGCGCTCAATACATAGGACTGAAAGGGACCGCGTCTCTTTCCGGTTAGGGTGACCTCTCCCAAGCGCTTAGGACAGTGTTCTGCACGTAGTAAGCGCTCAATACATAGGACTGAAAGGGACCGCGTCTCTTTCTGGTTAGGGTGAGCTCTCCCAAGCGTTTAGGACAGTGCTCCGCGCTCCGTAAGTGCTCAGTGAGTAGGACTGAAAGGGACCGCGTCTCTTTCCTGTTAGGGTGACCTCTCCCAAGCGCTTAGGACAGTGTTCTGCACGTAGTAAGCGCTCAATACATAGGACTGAAAGGGACCGCGTCCCTTTCCGGTTAGGGTGACCTCTCCCAAGCGCTTAGGACAGTGTTCTGCACGTAGTAAGCGCTCAATACATAGGACTGAAAGGGACCGCGTCTCTTTCCGGTTAGGGTGACCTCTCCCAAGCGCTTAGGACAGTGTTCTGCACATAGTAAGCGCTCAATACATAGGACTGAAAGGGACCGCATCTCTTTCTGGTTAGGGTGAGCTCTCCCAAGCGTTTAGGACAGTGCTCCGCGCTCCGTAAGTGCTCAGTGAGTAGGACTGAAAGGGACCGCGTCTCTTTCCTGTTAGGGTGACCTCTCCCAAGCGCTTAGGACAGTGTTCTGCACGTAGTAAGCGCTCAATACATAGGACTGAAAGGGACCGCGTCTCTTTCTGGTTAGGGTGAGCTCTCCCAAGCGTTTAGGACAGTGCTCCGCGCTCCGTAAGTGCTCAGTGAGTAGGACTGAAAGGGACCGCGTCTCTTTCCTGTTAGGGTGACCTCTCCCAAGCGCTTAGGACAGTGTTCTGCACGTAGTAAGCGCTCAATACATAGGACTGAAAGGGACCGCGTCTCTTTCTGGTTAGGGTGACCTCTCCCAAGCGCTTAGGACAGTGCTCTGCACGCAGTAAGCGCTCAATAAATAGGATCGACTGAGAGGGATTGCGTCCCTTCATTATGGTGTTCTCTCCCAAGCGCTTAGGACAGTGCTCCGCGCGCAGCAACTGTTCAGCCAGTACCGACTGAAAGGGACTGCATCTGTTTAGGGTTAGGTGTCCTCTCCCAATCGCTTAGCACAGTGCTCTGCACACAGTGGCCGCTCAATAAATACTGATTGACCGAAAAGGAATGTGTCCGCTTATTGTCCGTTCATTGGCTCAGTCGTATTTATTGAGCGCCTACTGCGTGCGGAGCACTGTGCTCAGCGCTTGGGAGAGTACAAGCCAGCAGTGATAATGTTGGTATTTTGTCAAGCGCTTACTAGGTGCCGAGCACTGTTCTAAGCGCTGGGGGAGATCCAGGATCTGTTGCCGACTGGTTCATTCCAAGCGCTTAGTCCAGTGCTCGGCACCTAGTAAGCGCTCAATAAATACTATTGCATGAATTGAATGAATGAAAGGATCATCAGGTCGTCCCACGTGAGGCTCACAGTTAATCCCCATTTTACAGATGAGGGAACTGAGGCACAGAGAGGTGAAGTGACTTCATTCAATTCAATAGTATTTATTGAGCGCTTACGAGGTGCCAAGCACTGGACTAAGCGCTTGGAATGAACAAGTCGGCAACAGAGAGAGACGGTCACACAGTAACTGCTCAGTAGAGAAGCAGCGTGGCTCAGTGGAAAGAGCGTGGGCTTGGGAGCCAGAGGTGATGGGTTCGAATCCCGCCTCTGCCACTTGTCAGCTGGGTGACCGGGGGCGAGTCACTTCACTTCTCTGGGCCTCAGTTCCCTCATCTGGAAAATGGGAATTAACTGTGAGCCTCACGTGGGACCCCCCCGATGACCCTGTATCTACCCTAGCGCTTAGAACAGTGCTTGGCACCTAGTAAGCGCTTAACAAATCCCCACATTATTAAGTGGCGGAGGCGGGATTCGAACCCATGATCTCCGACTCCCAAGCCCGGGCTCTTTCCATGGAGCCACGCTGCTTCTCTAAGAGACGATCTCTAACCGTAAGGAGCTCACAGTGCTCTCCCAAGCGCGGGGTACAGTGCTCCGCACCCAGTGAGCGCTCGATAAGTACGACTGACCGAAAACGAACGCGTCTGTTTAGTGTTCTAGTGTCCTCTCCTAAGCGCTTAGTTCAGTGCTCCGCACACAGCAAGTGCTCAGTAAATACGACCGAAAGAAAGGGAACGCGTCTGTTTATTGTTCTCCTGTCCTCTCCCAAATGTTTAGCGCGGTGCTCCGCACGCGGTAACTGCTCAGTAGAGAAGCAGCGCGGCTCAGTGGAAAGAGCCTGGCCTTGGGAGCCCGAGGTGATGGGTTCGAATCCCATCTCTGCCACTTGTCAGCTGGGTGACCGTGGGCGAGTCACTTCACTTCTCTGGGCCTCAGTTCCCTCATCGGGAAAATGGGGATGAAGACTGGGAGCCCCACGTGGGACGACCCGATTCCCCTATGTCTCCCCCAGCGCTTAGAACGGTGCTCGGCACATTGTAAGCGCTTAACAAATACCGACATTATTATTATTATTATTATCGGTATGATCGAATGAAAGGGGATGCGTCTGTTTATTGTTACATTACCCTCTGCCAAGCGCTTAGTCCAGTGGTCCGCGCGTAGTAAACGCTCAATAAATGCGATTGAACGAACGGGAACACGTCGGTTTATTGCTATATTGTCCTCTCCCAAGTGTTTAGCGCAGTGGAGAAGCAGCGTGGCTCAGTGGGAAGAGCCCGGGCTTGGGAGTCAGAGGTCATGGGTTCTAATCCCGGCTCTGCCCCTTGTGTGCTGGGTGACCTTGAGCAAGTCACTTCGCTTCTCTGGGCCTCAGTCGTCTCACCTGGAAAATGGGGATTAAAAGCGTGAGCCCCATGTGGGACAAGGATTGTGTCCAACGGTTTGCTTGTATCTCCCCCAGCGCTTAGAACAGTGCCCGGCACAAAGTAAGCGCGGAACCAATACCATCATCATCATCGTCACGGTGCTCCGCATACAGTAAGAGCTCGGAACAGTTGAATGAAAGGGAACGTGTCTGTTTACTGTTACATTATCCTCTCCCAAGCGCTTAGTCCAGTGCCCCGCGCCTTGTAAATGCTCAATAAATACGACTGATTGAAAGGGAACGCGTCTGTTTATTGTTATACTGGCCTCTCCCAAACGCTTAGTCCAGTGCTCCGCGCATAGTAAACGCCCAACAGATACGATCGAATGAGAGGGAATGTGTCTATTGTCATCCTGGCCTCTTCCAAGCGCTTAGTCCAGTGCTCCGCGCATAGTAAACGCCCAACAGATACGATCGCACGAGAGGGAACGCATCTGTTTATTGTCATCCTGGCCTCTCCCAAGCGCTTAGGGCAGTGCTCTGCGCGCAGCGAAGAGCTGGATAGATACGACCGGCCGACGGACTTGTGCCAGCCTTCCTTCTCACGGGCTTTGGAGTCAGAGGGCATGAGTTCGAATCCCGGCTCTGCCACTCGTCAGCGGGGTGACTGTGGGCGAGTCACTTCACTTCTCAGTGACCTCATCTGTAAAATGGGGATGAAGACCGTGAGCCCCACGTGGGACATCCTGATTCCCCTGTGTCTACCCCGGCGCTTAGAACAGTGCTCGGCACATAGTAAGCGCTTAACAAATACCGACGTTATTATTCTCCGGCCCGTCTGGTGCGAGACGCCTCCCCTCGGGCCCCCGCTGGAGAAAGGACAGGGTTCGTAAGTGGGGGGCTCCACGTCTGGGGGGTGGGTTTGCCCTCCTCGCGGTCGCCCCGTGATTTTTCTCACTTGAGCCCCCCGGGGCACGTGGTGCGAGGGGAATCTAATGGTGCACGACACCCCCGAGGTGGCGGCGACGACAGGCCCGGCTGAGCGGGGATGAGAGAAATAATAATAATAATAATAATAATGTTGGTATTTGTTAAGCGCTGACTATGTGCCGAGCACCGTTCTAAGCGCTGGGGTAGACCTAGGGGAATCAGGTTGTCCCACGTGGGACTCACAGTCTTCATCCCCATTTTCCAGATGAGGGAACTGAGGCCCAGAGAAGTGAAGTGACTCGCCCACCGTCACACAGCCGACAAGTGGCAGAGCTGGGATTCGAACTCACGAGCCCTGACTCCAAAGCCCGTGCTCTTTCCACTGAGCCACGCTGCTTCTCGGAACGGGGTGGCCCACGGACATCTATTTCTCATTCTTCGCCCTCCACCCCCTCAAGAAGTCCCGGAAGGGCCTCTGGAATCGATTCTTCCCTTTGCGGTAGGAAGGGTGATTAAAAAAACCCCCGTCGGGATGGCGAAGGCCGGATCGTCACGTCCTTTCGGCGGCGGATGCGCCGGGGCGTCGAGAAACGCAATTCGGGTCGCCCAAGACACACGGGGTGGAAGAGTGGGAGTCGGAACGACGTGAGAGCGAGTGGGAGGGCGGGTCGGTGCGTCAGGGGAAAAGAGCGGCCTTCCGCCATCGGAGAAGCGGAGGGGCTCGGTGGAAAGAGCCCGGGCTTGGGAGTTAGAGATCGTGAGTTCGAATCCCGGCTCCGCCAGCTGGGTGGCTTTGGGCCAGTCACTTCACTTCTCTGGGCCTCCGTGACCTCATCTGGAAAATGGGGATTAAAATCGTGAGCCCCAACCTGATCTTCCTGTTGAAGAACCTGATGTTCTTGTCCGTCCGTCTCCCCCGATTAGACCGTAAGCCCGTCAAAGGGCAGGGACTGTCTTTCTGTTACCGATCTGTCCGTTCCAAGCGCTTAGTACAGTGCTCCGCACATAGTAAGCGCTCACTAAATACTACTGAATCTCCTTCTCTCCCCCCAGCGCTATGTACTCTGCACATAGTAAGCGCTTAACAAATACCACCGGTATGATTATTATTATCCTTTGGGCCAGGCTCCAGGTGGAGGAAGACGGTCCCGATCGGAGGGAGAAAACACTTAAGGGGAAACACTCTCTGGGGCGAGATTAAAACCCGGGGCCCGGCGGCACGATCGGCACCGAGGAGGCTGGGGGATTCCCTTTGGGGGGGGGCCCGACCTTGGCCATTCGCCTCACGGCGCTCTGGTTTAATAATAATAATAATAATAATAATAATGTTGGGGTTGGTTAAGCGCTTACTATGTGCAGAGCACTGTTCTAAGCGCTGGGGGAGATACGGGGTCATCAGAAGCAGCCTGGCTCAGTGGAAAGAGCCCGGGCTTCGGAGTCAGGGGTCATGAGTTCGACTCCCGGCTCTGCCACTTGTCAGCTGTGTGACTGTGGGCGAGTCGCTTCACTTCTCTGGGCCTCGGCGACCTCATCTGGAAAATGGGGATTAACTGTGAGCCTCACGTGGGACAACCTGATGACCCTGGATCTACCCCAGCGCTTAGAACAGTGCTCGGTACATAGTAAGCGCTTAAATACCAACACTATTTATTAGGTTGTCCCACGTGAGCCTCACAGTTAATCTCCATTTTACAGATGAGGGAACTGAGGCACAGAGAAGTGAAGTGACCCGTCCACGGTCACACAGCTGACAAGTGGCAGAGTCGGGAGTCGAACCCATTCATTCATTCAGTGGTATTTATCGAGCGCTTACTGCGTGCAGAGCACTGGACCGAGCGCTCGGAATGAACAAGTCGGCAACGGATAGAGACGGTCCCCGCCGTCTGACGGGGCTACGGTCTGATCGGGGACGGACGGACGGACGAGAACGATGGCGATAAATAGAGTCGAGGGGAAGAACGTCTCGTAAAAACCGATGGCGACCAAATAGAATCGAGGCGATGTACATTTCGTTAACAAAATAAAGCCCGGGTTCTTTCCACTGAGCCACGCTGCCGTCTGTCTGTCTGTCACTGCTGACTCCTCTCCCCTTTGGCCGGACTCCAGCTAGACTCCCCCAGTAGCTTGCAGAACCAGGTGGCCTCCTCGGGGAGACGGGGGGATGGCGGGGCCGGGGGGAAAGGCCTGCAGGACCTGGCTTTCTCCTAACAGCGTGGCTTAGTGGATGAGACACGGGCCTAGGAGGCAAGAGGACCTTTCAATCAATTCATTCAGTCGCATTGATTGAGCGCTTACTATGTGCACAGCACTGGACTGAGCGCTTGGAATGGACAATCGGGCAACAGATAGAGACCGTCCCTGCCCAACGACGGGCTCACGGTCTAATCGGGGGGAGACGGACGGACAAAAACGAGACCACTTCGTCACGATAAATAGAATCAGGGATGGACACCTCATTAACAAGATGGGTTCTAATCCCGCTTTCGCCACTTTCAATCGTATTTATGGAGCGCCTACTGTGTGCAGAGCACTGTACTAAGCGCTTGGAGTGGACAATTCGGCAACAGATAGAGACCGTCCCTGCCCAGTGACGGGCTCACAGTCTAAACGGGCTCACTTGTCAGCTGGGTGACCTTGGGCAAGTCGCTTCACTTTTCCGGGCCTCAGTTCCCTCATCTGGAAAATGGGGATGACGACAATGAGCCCCACGTGGGACAACGACTGTATGCCACCTGATTAACTTGTATCTACCTCAGCGCTTACAACAGTGCTTGGCACATAGTAAACACTGAACAGATACTATTATCATTAGTATTTAGACTGGGAGCCCGTCACTGGGCAGGGATGGTCTCTCTCTGTTGCCGAATTGTGCATTCCAAGCGCTTAGTACAGTGCTCTGCACCCAGTAAGCGCTCAATAAATACTATTGAATTATTATTATTATCAGCCACAATTTTGCCTGGGTCTTCTCATGTTCACACAGGGTAGCTGCCCCATCCCAGGCTCACAGTTGAAGAGGGAGGGAGAGCGGGGATCTTATTCCCATTTTACAGAGGAGGAAATTGAAGCCCAGAGAGGTTAAGGGACTTGGCCGAGGTAACACAGCAAACGAGGGGCCGAGCTGGGACTAGGGGTCCGGTCCACCCACTGTCATCCTCACGCTCTTTTCCGTGTTCGCCTTGCGAGTCTGTGTTCCCCTGGGGGACTTAAAGAGTGACTTTCATTCATTCATTCATTCATGCATTCATTCATTCATTCGATCGTATTGTTTGAGCGCTTACTGTGTGCAGAACGCTCTCCTGACCGTTTGGAAAGTACAATTCAGCAATAAAGAGAGACAATCCCTGCCCACACCGGGCTCACGGTCTAGAGCGGAAGGGCTCGGTGCTCCCTCCCAGGAAAGGCCCCTGGAAAAAGCTAAGTGATTTTGGCCTAGTGGATAAAGCCCGGGAGCCAGAGGACCTGGATTCTAATCCTGGCTCTGCCACATGCCTTCTGTGTGACCTTGGGTAAATCGTTTCATTTCCCTTTACCTCAGTTATCTCATCTGAAAAATGGGGATTTGATACCTCTTCCCCCTCCAGAGGCCTTCCCTAAGCCCTCCTTTCCTTCTCAGAGAAGCAACGCGGCTCAGTGGAAAGAGCCCCGGCTGGGGAGTCAGAGGTCGTGGGTTCTAACCCCGCCCCCGCCACGTGTCTGCTCTGTGACCTTGGGTAAGTCACTTAACCTCTCTGTGCCTCCTCTGCAAAAATGGGGATTAAAAGATGCGAGCCCTACGTGGGACGATCTGATTATCCTGTATCTTACCTAGCGCTTAGAACGGTGCTCTGCCCATAATAAGCGCTTAACAAATACCAACATTATTATTATTATTCTCGCCCACTCCCTTCTGCATGGCCCTGACTTGCTCCTTTTATTCATCCCCCCCTCCCAGCCCCACAGCACTCACGTCCTATCGATTTTATTGATTTATCTGTAATCTTGGTGGTTTATATTACAGTCCGTCTACTCCTCTAGATTGTGTGCTTGTTGGGGGCAGGGAGTGTATGTTCTATTGTTCTATTATCCTCTCCCGAGCATTCGGTCCGGTGCCCTGCACATAGTAAGTGCTCGATAAATACGATTGACTGACTGACTCCTGCTTAGATAGTGAGCCCTGCGTGGGACAGGGGCTGTACCTGGCCTGATGATCTTGTTCCTACCCAGCGCTCAGAACAGTGCTTGACACGTAGTAAGCGCTTAACAGATACCACAATTACGATAATAATAATGTTGGTATCTGTTAAGCGCTTACTACGTGCCGAGCACTGTTCTAAGCACTGGGGTAGAGGCGGGGTCATCCGGTTGTCCCGCGTGACCCTCTTAATCCCCATTTTACAGATGAGGGAACTGAGGCCCAGAGAAGTGAAGTGACTTGCCCAGAGTCACACAGCTGAAGAGTGGCAGAGCCGGGATTCGAACTCATGACCTCCGACTCCCAAGCCCAGGCTCTTTCCACTAAGCCACGCTGCTTCGTGCTAAGCGCCAGGGGAGATGTAATAAATCAGGTCAGACATGATCCCTGTCCCACATGGGGCTCACTCGCAGTTTAAGGGGGAAGGAGAACGGGAGTTTTGTCACTTGACCTCTCTCTTTCCCCGCAATCTCCCATTTCCTCCTGCCTTCAGGACATCACTACCCGAATGTCCCTGTGAAACCTCAGACTAAACCTATCCAAAATAATAATAATGTCGGTATTTGTTAAGCGCTTACTATGTGCCGAGCACTGTTCTCAGCGCTGGGGGAGATACGGGGTCATCGGGTTGTCCCACGTGGGGCTCACAGTCTTCATCCCCATTTTACAGATGAGGGAACTGAGGCACCGAGAAGTGAAGCGACTTGCCCACGGTCACACAGCTGACAGCTGGCGGAGCTGGGATTAGAACCCGTGACCTCTGACTCCCAAGCCCGGGCTCTTTCCACTGAGCCTCCCTGCTTCGCCGATAAACTCACCTCCTCCAAGAGGCCTTCCCAGACTGAGCTTCCCCTTTTCCCTCTGCTCCCTCTCTGCCCCCCCTTCTCCTCCCCTCAGCTAAGCCCTCTTCTCCCCCCCTTTCCCTCTGCTCCTCCCCCTCTCCCTTCCCCTCCCCTCAGCACTGTACTCCTCCCCTCGACTGTATATATTTTCATTACCCTATTTATTTTGTTAATGAGATGTACATCGCCTCGATTCTCTTTATTGCTATTGTTTTAATGAGGCGTCCATCCCCTCGATTCTACTTATTGCTACTGCTCTTGTCCGTCCGTCTCCCCCGATGAGACCGTGAGCCCGTCAAAGGGCAGGGACCGTCTCTATCTGTTGCCGATTTGCCCATTCCAAGCGCTTAGTCCAGTGCTCTGCACATAGTAAGCGCTCAATAAATACTATTGAATGAATGCATGAGTGAATGAATGAATAAACTGAACTCCTTAATCTTCCCTCCCAAACCCTGCCCTCTCCCCGTCTTTCCTCTCACTTTAGACAATACCACTATCCTCTCTACTTCACAAGCCCATAACCCCGGCGTTGTTCTCGACTCATCCCTCTCCTTCGACCCACAAATTCTCCATCTCCGTCTCCCCGGCGGATCTTAACTTCTCTGTGCCTCAGTTCCCTCATCTGTAAAATGGGGATTAAGACCGTGAGCCCCACGCGGGACAACCTGATTCCCCTGTGTCTACCCCAGCGCTTAGAACAGTGCTCTGCGCATAGTAAGCGCTTAACAAATACCAGCATTATCCCTCTCCCTCTCTGCAGTCTCGCATTTCCTCCCGACGGCTCTCCTGGGATGGCCTGCCGTCGCTTCCAACTAAACCCACCTAAAACAGAGCTAATGTTGGTATTTGTTAATGTTGGTATTTGTTAAGCGCTTACTATGTGCCGAGCACTGTTCTAAGCGCTGGGGTAGACATAGGGGAATCAGGTTGTCCCACGTGGGGCTCACAGTCTTAATCCCCATTTTACAGATGAGGGAACTGAGGCACAGAGAAGTTAAGTGACTTGCCCACAGTCACACAGCCGACAAGTGGCAGAGCTGGGATTCGAACTCATGAGCCCTGACTCCAAAACCCGTGCTCTTTCCACTGAGCCACGCTGCTTCTCCAACCACGCTGCTTCTCCAGCCACGCTGCTTCTCCAACTCCTGATCCTCCCACCCAAACCCCGTCCTCCCCTCGCCTTTCCCATCACCGTAGACGGCACCACCATCCTTCCTTAGAGAAGCTCTTTCTCTCAGTGGAAAGAGCCCGACCTTGGGAGTCGGAGGTCATGGGTTCGAGTCGCTGCTCTGTGTGACTGTGGGAAAGTCACTTCACTTCTCTGGGCCTCAGTGACCTCATCTGTCAAATGGGGATGAAGACTGTGAGCGTCACGTGGGACCACCTGATGACCCTGGATCTCCCCCGGCGCTTAGAACGGTGCTCTGCGCATAGGAAGTGCTTAACAAATGCCAACATGCTTATTATTATTATTCCTGTCTCACAAGCCCCCCTCCTCGACGTTATCCTTGACTCCTCTCTCTCACGCAACCCACATTTTCAATCTAGCGCAGAATCCTGTCATTCCACGACCACTCCCCCCAAACTCCTACCAGGTTAATCCAGTGATTTCTCCTCTCCCGCCTTGACTTATTTGCTATCGCTTTAATGAGACGTTCATCCCCTCGATTCTATCTATCGCCATCGTCCTCGTCCGTCCGTCTCCCCCGATCAGACCGTGAGCCCGTCAGAGGGCGGGGACCGTCTCTATCTGTTACCGATCTGTCCGTTCCGAGCGCTCGGTCCGGTGCTCTGCACGTAGTAAGCGCTCAGTAGCTACTACTGAATGAATGACTACCGTATGGGCCTCCTCGCCGACCTCCCTGCCTCCCGTCTCTCCCCACTCCGGTCCCTAGGGAAGCAGCTTGGCTCAGTGGAAAGAGCCCGGGCTTCGGAGTCAGAGGTCACGGGTTCGCCTCCCGGCTCTGCCGCTCGTCAGCCGGTGACCGTGGGCGAGTCACTTCACTTCTCTGGGCCTCAGTTCCCTCATCTGTAAAATGGGGATTAACCGGGAGCCTCACGTGGGACGACCCGATTCCCCTGTATCTACCCCAGCGCTTAGAGCAGTGCTCTGCACATAGCAAGCGCTTGACAAATACCGATATTATTACTTGACTCTGCTGCCGCATCATTTTCCTACCAAACCACTGGGTCGGGGTCTTCCCCGTCCTCGAGAACCTCCGGCGGTCGCCCATCCACCTCCACATCAGAGAAAACCTTCTCACTAACAGCTTTAAAGCCGTCGAGCCCCTGGGTCCTTCCCACCTCACCTCGCTACTCTCCTACTGCAACCCAACCCGCACGCTTCGCTCCTCTAACCCTGACCTTCTCGCCGTACCACGGTCTCGTCTCTCTCACCGCCGACCTCTCGCCCACGTCCTGCCTCTGGCCTCCGACCCCCTCCCTCCTCATATCTGACGGTGACTCTCCCCACGTCCGAAGCCCCGTCTCCTCCTCCGGAGGCCTTCCCTGACTGCGCCCTCCTTTCCTCTTCCTTCTGCGTCGCCCTGACCCGCTCCCTTCATTCATGCCCCCCCCCTCCCTCCCGCCTCGCTGATGTATCTATCCCTAATTTATTGATTTCTATTAATGTCTGTCTTCCCCTCTAGACTGTAAGCTGACTCCGGGCAGGGAACACGTCTGCTAATCTGTTAGACTCTCCTGAGCGCTTAGTACAGTGCTCTGCACATAGCGAACGTTCAATAAAGACCATCGATCGATCGACTTTACGGGTGAGGAAACTGAGGCCTAGAGAAGGTGAATGAATAATGATAATAATGTCGGTATTTGTCAAGCGCTTACTATGTGCAGAGCACTGTTCTAAGCGCCGGGGTAGACACGGGGGAATCGGGTCGTCCCACGTGGGGCTCACGGTCTTCATCCCCATTTGACAGATGAGGGAACTGAGGCCCAGAGAAGTGAAGTGACTCGCCCACGGTCACACAGCGGACAAGTGGCAGAGCCGGGATTCGAACCCACGACCTCTGACTCCAAAGCCCGGGCTCTTTCCACTGAACCACGCTGCTTCATACTGCAGCCCGGAGAAGAGCCAAGCAAGGTAGACCAAGCGCTTAGTACAGTGCTCCGCACATAGCGGACGCTCAATAAATACCATTGATTGATTTATTTTACAGGTGAGGAAACTGAGGCCTAGAGAAGGTAAATGAACTGCCCAAGGTCATGCTGCAGCCCGGAGAAGAGCCAAGCAAGGTAGATCAAGCGCTTACTACAGTGCCCTGCACATAGTAAGCACTCAATAAATACTACTGGATGAATGAATAGAACCCAGGTCCCCTGACTTCTGTTTCCAGGCTCTTTCCGCCGGGATGCACCGCCTACCCTAGTGGGGATGAAGTCTGTGAGCCTCACGTGGGACAACCTGATTATAATAATGTTGGTATTTGTTAAGCACTTACTATGTGCAGAGCACTGTTCTAAGTGCTGGGGGAGATACAGGGTCATCAGGTTGTCCCACTTGAGGCTCACAGTTAATCCCCATTTTACAGATGAGGTCACTGAGGCACAGAGAAGTGAAGTGACTTGCCCATAGTCACACAGCTGACAAGTGGCGGAGTCGGGATTCGAACCTATGATCTCTGACTCCCAAGCCCAGGCCCTTTCTGCTGAGCCACGCTACCTCAGCGCTTAGAACAGTGTTCGGCACATAGCGAGCGCTTAACAAATACCAACGTTATTATTATTATACCTGCCCCTCACTGTTCTTTCATCTTGCAGTGTTTGTATATATTATTTATTACTCTATTTTATTAATGATGCGCACATATCTACGACTCTATTTATCTATCTTGATGGTATCGATGCCTGACTACTTGTTCTGTTCGGCTTTCTCCCCCGTTTCGACCGTGAGCCCGTCGTTGGGCAGGGATGGTCTCTATCGGTTGCCCAATTGTGCATTCCAAGCGCTTAGTCCAGTGCTCTGCACACAGTAAGCACCCAATAAACACGACTGAATGAATGAATTCTTCTAATTGTAATTATGGTGCTTGTTAATAATAATAATAATAATGTTGGTATCCGTTAAGCGCTCACTATGTGCCGAGCACCGTTCTAAGCGCTGGGGTAGACACAGGGGAATCGGGTCGTCCCACGTGAGGCTCACAGTCTTAATCCCCATTTTACAGATGAAGGGAACTGAGGCACCGAGAAGTGAAGTGACTCGCCCACAGTCACACAGCTGACAAGGGGCAGAGCTGGGGTTCGAACCCATGACCTCTGACTCCAAAGCCCGTGCTCCTTCCAGTGAGCCACGCTGCTCGTTAAGCACCTGCTCTGTGCCAAGCACTGATCTAAGGGCTGGGGTAGATGTTCTTTCCCCTAGGCCTCTCTGCTTCTCCTTTGAATCCTTGAATTAAACAAATTACATCATCTGTGCATAACAGCGAGGCAACACTTCACCCGAACGTTTCTTTGCAGAAGAGAAACTTTATTATGACTGATAATAATAATAATAATGTTGGTATCTGTTAAGCGCTTACAATGTGCAGAGCTGCTACTCAAGGTAACTATGAGTTACCTCTAGTCTGTAAACTGGTTGTGGGCAGGGAATGACTCCACCAACTTGTTTAGTTTTGCTGTCCGTCTCTCCCTTCTAATAATAATAATAATAATGCTGGCAGTTGTTAAGCGCTTACTACGTGCAGAGCACCGTTCTAAGCGCTGGGGGAGATACAGGGTCATCGGGTTGTCTCACATGAGGCTCCCAGTCTTCATCCCCGTTTTACAGATGAGGTAACTGAGGCCCAGAGAATAATAATAATAATAATGTTGGTATTTGTTAAGCGCTTACTATGTGCCGAGCACCGTTCTAAGCGCTGGGGTAGACACAGGGGAATCGGATCGTCCCACGTGGGGCTCACGGTCTTAATCCCCATTTTACAGATGAGGTCACTGAGGCCCAGAGAAGTGAAGTGACTCGCCCACAGTCACACAGCTGACAAGTGGCAGGGCCGGGATTCGAACCCATGACCGCTGACTCCCCAGCCCGGGCTGTTTCCACCGAGCCACGCTGCTTCTAGACTGTGAGCCCGTCGTTGGGCAGGGATTGTCTCTATCGTTGGCCAATTGTACTTTCAAAGCGCTCAGCACAGTGCTCTGCACACAGTAAGCGCTCAATAGATGCGATTGAATGAATAAATGAAATGAATGAACTCGGTTGTACTGTACTCTCTCAAACAGAGAAGGAGCACGGCGTAGCGGCTAGAGCACCGGCCTGGGAGTCAGAAGGTCATGAGTTCTAATCCTGACGGGGCCACGTGCCTACTGTGTGACCTTGGGCAAGTCACTGCTTCTCGGCGCCTCAGTGACCTCATCTGTAAAATGGGGATCGAGGCTGCGTCCACCCTGATTTGCTTGTATCGAACCCAGAGCTTAGTACGGCATTAGAGAAGCAGCGTGGCTCAGCGGAAAGAGCCCGGGCTTTGGAGTCAGAGGTCGTGAGTTCGAATCCCAGCTCGGCCACTCGTCAGCTGTGGGACTGTGAGCGAGTCACTTCACTTCTCTGTGCCTCAGTTACCTCATCTGTAAAATGGGGATTAAGACTGTGAGCCTCACGTGGGACAACCTGATTCCCCTGTGTCTACCCCAGCGCTTAGAACGGTGCTCGGCACATAGTAAGCGCTTAACAAATACCAACATATTATAACATATTATATCTGGCATATAGGAAGCGTTTAACAACTCCCGCGATTATTATTAAGCACTTAGGACAGTGCCCCGTACCCGCTAAGCTTGTCGTGGGCCGGGAATCTGTTTATTGTTATATTGTATTCTCCCTGGTGCTTATTAATAATAATGAGGGTGTTTGTTGAGCGCTTACTAAGTGCAAAGCACTGTTCTGAGCGCTGGAGGGGATACAAGGTGATCAGGTTGTCCCACGTGGGGCTCACAGTTTTCATCCCCATTTTAAAGAGGAGGGAACTGAGGCCCAGAGAAGTGAAGTGATTTGCCCAAGGTCACCCAGCTGACAAGCAGCAGAGCCGGGATTCAAACCCATGACCTCTGACTCCCCAGCCCGGGCTCTTTCCACTGCGTTGCACACAGTAAGTGCTCAATAAATACGAGTGAATAAGCACTCGGTAAATACCGTTCATTTTTTCAATGGTATTTAAGTGCTAACTATGTGCCAGACACTGTACTAAGCGCTGGGGTAGATACGAGTTAATCAGGTTGGGCCCACGTGGGGCTCACAGTCTCCATCCCCATTTTACAGACGAGGGCACGGAGGCCCAGAGAAGTGAAGCGATTTACCCAAGATCACACGGAGGACAAGTGACGGAGCCGGGATCAGAGCCCGTGACCTTCTGACTCCCGGGCCCGGGCTCTAGACTGTACTCCTTGTCTGATTGATCGATTCATTTCCATAAAAGAAGAATCAATCAATCAATCAATCAATCAATCCAGGGTGCTGTCTTCCTGGCTGGAGGGATTCGAACCCACGACCTCTGACCCCCAAGCCCGGGCTCTTTCCACCGAGCCAAGCTGCTTCAGGGGTGGCCTGGTGGAAAGAGCCCAGGCCTAGGAGTCAGAGGACCTGGGTTCCAATCCCAGCTCGGCCACTTGCCTGCTCTGCTGTCTGTCTCCCCCGATTAGACGTGTGGCTCAGTGGAAAAGAGCCCGGGCTTGGGAGTCAGAGGTCGTGAGTTCGAATGCCGGCTCTGCCACTCGTCAGTTGTGTGACTGTGGGCAAGTCGCTTAACTTCTCTGTGCCTCAGTTCCCTCATCTGCAAAATGGGGATGAAGACCGTGAGCCTCCCGTGGGACGACCCGCTGACCCTGCATCTCCCCCGGCGCTTAGAACGGTGCTCTGCACGTAGTAAGCGCTCAGCAAATCCCGCCATTATGATTAGACCGTGAGCCCATCGCTGGGCAGAGATCGTCTTTACCTGTTGCCGAACTGTCCGTTCCAAGCGCTCGGTCCAGTGCTCTGCACCTAGTAAGCGCTCAGTAAATACTATCGAATGAATGAATGAACTTAGCTTCTCTGCGCCTCAGTTTCCTCCCGTGCAAGATGGTGATGCAATATCTGGCCTCCCTCCTGCTTAGACTACGAGCCCCTCGCGGGCCAGGAACTGGGTCTGACCTGACTGATCCGTATCTTACCCCAAACCTCCTCACGCTACCTCGATCTCGCCTGTCCCGCCGTCGACCCCTAACCCACGTCCTGCCTCTGGCCCGGGAACGCCCTCCCTCCTCAAACCCCCCAGACCGTGACTCTCCCCACTTTCAGAGCCTTACTGAAGGCCCACCTCCTCCGGGAGGCCTTCCCTGACTAAATCCCACTTTTCCTCATCTCCCCCTCCCTTCGGCGCCGCCCTGACTCCCTTTGCTCTTGCCTCCCTCCCCGCATATCTGTCATTTTCTTTATTTGTATCCACGTCCGCCTCCCCAGCTCTAGACCGCAAACTCCTTGGGGGCAGGGAATATTCATTCATTCAATAGTATTTATTGAGCGCTTACTCTGCGCAGAGCACTGGACTAAGCGCTCGGAATGGACAACTGGGCAACGGATAGAGACCGGCCCTGCCCACCGACGGGCTCGCGGGTCTAACCGGGGGAGACGGACGGACCAAAACAAGACAACTTCATCGCGATAAATAGAATCGAGGGGCTGGACACCTCATTAACAAAATAAATGGGGTTATAAATAGGGAATAATAATGTCGGTATTTGCTAAGCGCTTATTACGTGCCAAGCACCGTTCTAAGCGCTGGCGGGGATACAAGGTGATCGGGTTGTTCCGTGTGGGGCTCACGGTCTTCATCCCCATTTTCCAGATGAGGTCGCTGAGGCCCAGAGAAGTGAAGTGACTCGCCCACGGTCACCCAGCTGACAAGTGGCGGAGCCGGGATTAGAACCCACGACCTCTGACTCCCAAGCCCGGTCTCTTGCCACTGAGCCACGCTGCTTCCTGTTGATCGTTGTGTGGTACCTTCCCAAACACTTAAGACGGCGCTCTGCACCCAGTAAGCGTTCAGTAAATACGACTGGACCGAAGAAGGAGCAGTGGTGGACGCTTAAGCAACGGTTTAACAAATGTCATAAAAAAAAGGAGCTACCTCTCGCCCTATAGGTGGATCCCTACATTCATTCATTCAATAGTATTTATTGAGCGCTTACTATGTGCAGACCACTGGACTAAGCGCTTGGAATGGACAATTCAGAGTCAGCTGTTGAGAGTGAGATTTTATCATTGTGGGAGAATGTGGTTGGGACAAGAACCTGGGCCTGGGGAAGCAGCGCGGCTCAGTGGCAAGAGCCCGGGCTTGGGAGTCAGAGGTCGTGGGTTCTAATCCTGGCTCCGCCACTTGTCAGCTGTGTGACCTTGCCCAAGTCGCTTTACTTCCCTGTGCCAGTCACTTCACTTCCCTGTGCCTCTGTTACCTCATCTGGAAAATGGGGATGAAGACTGTGAGCCCCACGTGGGACTAATAATAATAATGATAATAATGATGGCATTTGTTAAACGCTTACTATGTACAAAGCACTGTTCTAAGCGCTGGGGGGGGGGGGGTGGATACACGGTCATCAGGTTGCCCCACGTGGGGCTCACAGTTTTCATCCCCATTCTACAGATGAGGGAACTGAGGCACAGAGAAGTTAAGTGACTACCTGATTACCTATATCTCCCCCAGCACTTAGAACAGTGCTTGGCACATAGTAAGCACTTAACGACTACCAACGATATCATGATTATGATTATTATTATTATTAGACCAATCTCCTAGACTCTGCTTTGCGTCCTACCTTGGCTGTGACTAGGGCAAGTCATTTCATCTCCCGGGGCCTCCGTTTTCTCATCTGTCCGATGGGGCAGGACACATCCGCTCTGGGTCTTAATTTCCTTATCTGTAAAATGGGGGAGGAGGTTACTTCTCCCCCTCTGTCTTGGACTCTGAGTTCCAGCCAAGTGGCTCAGCGGAAAGAGCAGGGGCTTGGGAGTCAGAGGTCATGGGTTCTAATCCCAGCTCCGCCACTTGTCAGCTGGGTGACTTTAGGCAAGTCACTTCACTTCTCTGGGCCTCAGTTACCCCATCTGGAAAATGGGGATGAAGGCCGTGAGCCCCACGTGGGACGACCTGATCACCTTGTATCTATCCCAGCTCTTAGGACAGTGCTTGGCACATTGTAAGCGCTGAACAAATACCATCATCATCACCATGAGCCGCCAAACTCCGATCTGATTATCTTGCACCACCCCAGTGTGTAGCTGAGTCTGCCGTGTCGGATAAACACCTTAGGAATTGTGACAAGAGAAAAATGGGATGGATAATTCCCTAATAATAATGTTGGTATTTGTTAAGCGCTTACTATGTGCCAAGCAGTGTTCTAAGCGCTGGAGTAGATACAGGGTAATCAGGTTGTCCCACGCAGCGCTCACGGTCTTCATCCCCATTTTACAGAGGAGGGAACTGAGGCACCGAGAAGTCAAGTGACTTGCCCACAGTCACACAGCTGATAGGCGGTGGAGCCGGGATTAGAACCCATGACCTCTGACTCCTAAGCCCGGGCTATTTCCACTGAGCCACGCTGCTTCTCTAATTTATTTTAGTCTCTCTCCCTTACTAGATTGTAAAACTCCTTGAAGGGATCGGGCCTGTTACTTCTCCTGAGCTCAGTACAGTGCTGTACCTACAGCAGGTGCTCAGTACATAGTCCTGAGGGACTGATCGATCGTCGCGTGCCCCGCTGCTGCGCCTTGTTGCCCCTCTTTCCGTTGTCCACTGTTCTTCGCCCATTTTTGCCTACGGTTTCTCCACGGAGGGGAAACGACTAGAATCTGGATGTTGCCTCTGTCCCCTTCGGCCAATCGATCCGCTCGGAGAAGCGGCGTGGCCTGGTGGCTACAGCCCGGGCCTGGGAGGCGGAAGGACCTGGGTTCTAATCCCGGCTCCTCCACGCCTCCGCTGTGTGACCTCGGGCATGTCGCCTCGCTTCCCTGGGCCTCAGTTACCTCATCTGGAAAACGGGGATTAAGAGCGTGAGCCCCACGTGGCACAGGGACTGCGTCCAACCCTCTCACCTTGTGCCTACCCCAGGGCTTAGAACAGTGCTTGGCACCTAGTAAGCGCTTAACAAGTACCATAATAATAAAGATCGATCAATCGATCAATCCTGAAGGCCTATCACGTGCAGAGCACTGGACTAAGCGCTTGGGAGGGTCTAGTAGAGATAGAAGACGCCGTCGCTGGCCTGAAGGAGCTCGGTTTAAGGAATAATAAGAAATAATAATAATAATGTTGGCATTTGTTAAGCGCTTACTATGTGCAGAGAACTGTTTTAAGCACTGGGGGAGATACAGGGTCATCGGGTCGTCCCACGTGAGGCTCATAGTTAATCCCCATTTTCCAGTTGAGTGAACTGAGGCCCAGAGAAGTAAAGTGACTTGCCCACAGTCACACAGCTGACAAGTGGCAGAGCGGGAGTCGAACCCATGACTTCTGACTCCCAAGTCCAGGCTCTTTCCACTGAGCCACGCTGCTTCCTGAGAAAGACACAGAATATTAACAGATTAGATGAAAGAAAATCGAATCTTAAATAGTAGAGTGTGTACGTGGCTACGTACAGAACTGTTCTGGGTGACGGTGAGGGCATAGGATGATAAATAGTTGCGGTATTTGTTAAGCACCTGCTCGGTGCCAGACACTGTTCTAAGCGCTGGGGTCACGACGAGATAATCACGTCCCACATGGGGCTCATAGTCTAAGTAGGAGAGGGAAGAAGCACCGAATCCCCAGTTGGCGGATGAAGGAACCGAGGCACAAGTTAGACTGTGAGCCCGTCAATGGGCAGGCATCGTCTTTATCGGTTGCCGAAGTGTCCATTCCAAGCGCTTAGTACAGTGCTCTGCACATAGTAAGCGCTCAGTAAATACGATTGAAAAATACTATTGAGTCGCTCGGTCTCGCAGCAGGTAAGCGATGGAGGTGGGATTAGAACCCAGGTTCTTCTGACCCTCAGACCTGTGCTCTTTCCACTACATAAATAAATAAATGGTGGCATTTGTTAAGCGCTTACTGTGTGCAAAACACTGTTCTAAGCGCTGGGGGATACAAGGTCATCACGTTGTCCCACGTGGAGCTCACAGTTTTAATCCCCATTTTCCAGATGAGGTACCTGAGGCACAGAGAAGTGAAGTGACTTGCCCGAAGTCACACAGCTGGCAAGCGGCGGAGCCGGGATTAGAACCCACGACCTCCGACTCCCAAGGACACACTGCTCCTCTATGTGACCGGGGAAAAGGAGAATGAAGCCAGGAAGGCCTCCTGTAGGAGGTGGGAGTTGAGGAGAATAGTAATAGTGGTATTTGTTAAGCGCTTACGTGTGCCAGGCACTGTACCGAGCGCTGGGGTGGATGCAGGCAAAGCAGGTTGGACACAGTCCCCGTCCCACATGGGGCTCCCCGTCTCAATATCCATTTTACAAAGGAAAAAAAAAAGTCGGTATTTGTTAAGCGCTTACTATGTGCCGAGCACTGTTCTAAGCGCTGGGGGAGACACAGGGTCATCGGGTGGTCCCACGTGAGGCTCACAGTCTTCATCCCATTTTCCAGATGAGGTCACTGAGGCCCAGAGAAGTGAAGCGACTTGCCCACAGTCACCCACCTGACAAGGGGCGGAGCCGGGATTCGAACCCATGACCCCGGACTCCCAAGCCCGGGCTCTTTCCACTGAGCCGAGCTGCTTCTCTAAGGGCTCACTGTGTGCCAGATACGGTACTAAGCGATGGGGGAGATATAAGCCAATTGGTTTGGATCACACTTTCCCCCCTTCAAAGCCCTCCTGAAGGCTCACCTCCTCCAGGAGGCCTTCCCAGGCTGAGCCCTACCCCTTTTCCTCAGCTCCCCCTCCCCATTGCCCCAAATCGCTCCCTTTGCTCTACTCCCCCCCACCCCCAGCACTTGTATAGGTGCAAATTTATAATCTATTAATTTATTTTAACGATGTGGACCTAGCTACAATTCCCATTATTTGCACTGATGCTATTAATAATAATAACGTTGGTATTTGTTAAGCGCTTACTATGTGCAGAGCTGGGGGAGATCCAGGGTCATCGGGTCGTCCCACGTGAGGCTCACGGTCTTCACCCCCATTTGACAGATGAGGTCACTGAGGTCCAGAGAAGTGAAGTGACTTGCCCACAGTCACCCAGCTGACAGGTCTCTGGGCCTCAGTTCCCTCATCTGTCAAATGGGGGTGAAGACCGTGAGCCCTACGTGGGACAACCCGGTGACCCCGTCTCTCCCCCAGCGCTTAGAACAGGGCTCTGCACAGAGTAAGCGTTTAACAAAAGACCACCATTATTATTATTCTCCCCCGATCAGACCGTGAGCCCGTCAAACGGCAGGGACCGTCTCTATCTGTTGCCGACTTGTTCATTCCAAGTGCTCAGTCCAGTGCTCTGCACCTAGTAAGCGCTCGATAAATAAATAAAAGAAATACTATTGAATGATTATAAATGCGATCGGATTGATTGAGGCAATCCGCCCCGCCGGGGAAGTCGTGCGCTGGGCGACACGCTGCGTCCGGCCCAGCCCGGCCAGAAAGGAAAGCAGCGTGGCTCCGTGGAAAGAGCCCGGGCTTTGGAGTCAGAGGTCATGGGTTCGAATGCCGGCTCTGCCCCTCGTCAGCTGGGTGACCGTGGGCGAGTCACTTCACTTCTCTGCGCCTCAGTGACCTCATCTGTAAAACGGGGATGAAGACTGTGAGCCCCACGTGGGACAACCCGATTCCCCTGTGTCTACCCCAGCGCTCAGAACAGTGCTCGGCACATAGTAAGCGCTTAACGAATACCAACATTATTAACATTATTAGAAAGGAAAGCAGCAGCCCAGACGTTTAGGGGAAAAGGACTCGGGGTTTGGGTTGAATTGGCCACACACGCAAACACACACGTGTCTCTCCTTGCAGGGTTGCAGCCCTTTTGCAGGGCTGAGGTATCGCGGCACAAACACACACACTCGCACCCCTGCCTGCCTGCCCGGCTGGGGCCTTGTCGCACATGCAGACACACAGACGCACGGTCGGTCATTCAGGAGTATTTACTGAGCGCTTACTCTGTGCAGAGCACTGGACTGAGCGCTTGGAATGGACCACTGGGCCACAGAGAGAGGCCATCCCTGCCCAGTGACGGGCTCACGGTCTAATCGGGGCAGGCGGACGGCAAAGTAAAAGAGAACACAACAAAAACATTCAGCAGCTTGGCTCAGTGGAAAGAGCCCGGGCTTGGGAGTCAGAGGTCACGGGTTCGAATCCTGCTCTGCCCCTTGCCAGCTGCGTGACTGCAGGCAAGTCACTTCATTTCTCTGGGCCTCAGTTCCCTCCTCTGTAAAATGGGGATTAACTGGGAGCCTCATGTGGGGCAACTGATGACCCTGTATCTCCCCCAGCGCTCAGAACAGTGCTCTGCACATAGTAAGCGCTTAACAAATACCAACATTATTATTATTTGGGGGCGACAGTAAAGAAAAACAAAAGCATTCACGCAACAGTATTTATTGAGCACTTACTATGTGCAGCGCACTGTACTGAGCGCTTGGAATGGACAGTTGAGCAACAGAGAGGCAATCCCTGCCCAATGACGGGCTCACAGTCTAACAGCTCTGTGACTGTGGGCAAGTCACTTCACTTCTCTGTGCCTCAGTTCCCTCATCTGTCAAATGGGGATGAAGACCATGAGCCTCATGTGGGACAACCTGATGACCCTGGATCTCCCCCAGTGCTTAGAACAGTGCTCGGCACACAGCAAGCGCTTAACAAACAGCGACATTATTATTGTTAAAAGGGGGAGACAGACAGCAAAGTAAAAGAGAACAAAACAAAAACATTCATGCAATAGTATTTACTGAGCGCTTACTAGGGGCAGGGCACTGGACTAAGCGCTTGGAATGGACAGTTGGGCAACAGAGACAATCCCTGCCCAATGACGGGCTCATGGTCTAAAAGGGGGAGACAGACAGCAGGGCAAAAAGGAAGAAAACACAAACATCGGTGCAGTAGCATTTATTGAGCGCAGGCTCTGTGCAGTCTAAAATGGGGGGGGGGGGGGAAAGCGAGAAAAGCACTGATGAGGCCCCTGGCGGCCTACATGATGTAGCCGCCATGTTGGCCTGGGCCGTGGCGGGGAGGAAGGCCGCAGGGGCCCCGCCCCCGCCCGCCGCCATTGGTCGGCAGGGTGCGTGCGTCATTACGTCAGGGCGTCACGGCGTCGGGACGCCCTCCCCCTCCCCCCGCGGCCGCTCCCTCCCTCGGCCTCCCAACGGGCTGGCCGGCTCTGCGCAGGCGCAGGCGCTCGCGCAGCCTCTCCCCTCCCCCGGCCCGTGGACAGGAGGGTCACGTGCTCCCCCGGGCGCTGAGGCCTGGCCGGCCTTATTCATTCATTCATTCAATAGTATTTATTGAGCGCTTACTATGTGCAGAGCACTGGACTAAGCGCTTGGAATGAACAAGTGGGCAACGGATAGAGACAGTCCCTGCCGTTTGACGGGCTCACGGTCTAATCGGGGGAGAAAGACGAAAGACAGACAGGCTCTCTAAGCCTCCAGAACCTGGGCTCGGCCCCCATCCCGGCCTACACCTCCACATCCCCTCCCCGCTCCATTCATTCAAACACATTGATTAATTCAATAGTACTTATTGAGCGCTTACTGTGTGCTAAGGTCAGACAGCTGTGCTGTGTGCACTGTACTAAGCGCTTGCAATGTCCGATTCAGCAACAGATAGAGACCATCCCTGCCCAACGACGGGCTCACGGTCTAATCGGCAAAGCAAAACAGAACAAAATAAAACAAGACGACATTATCACGATAAAGAGAATCAAGGGGATGGGCACCTCAATTAAAATCAATAGGGTAATAAATTATATATATAAATGAGCACAGGGCTGAGGGGAGGGGAAGGGGAAGGAGCAGAGGGTGGGAGGGAGGAGGGGAGGGGGAGAAGAGGGAAAAGGGAGGGCTCAGTGTGGGAAGGCCTCCTGGAGGAGGTGAGCTCTCAGTAAGGCTTTGAAGAGGGGAAGAGAGTTCATTGATTGAGCACTGACTGTGTGCAGAGCACTGGATTAAGCACTTGGGACAGAAGAATCCCCCCCTCTAGACTCTAAGCCCGCTGTGGGCAGGGATTGTCTCTCTTTATTGCTGTATTGTACGTTCCAAGCGCTTAGTACAGTGCTCTGCACACAGTAGGCGCTCAATAAATATGACTGAATGAATGAATAGAGCAATAGCAGCGTGGCTCAGTGGAAAGCGCATGGGCTTTGGAGTCAGAGGTCATGAGTTCGAATCCCAGCTCTGCCACTTGTCAGCTGTGTGACTGTGGGCAAGTCACTTAACTTCTCTGTGCCTCAGTTCCCTCATCTGTAAAATGGGGATTAAGACTGTGAGCCCCACGTGGGACAACCTGATTCCCCTATGTCTACCCCAGCGCTTAGAACAGCGCTCTGCACATAGTAAGCGCTTAATAAATACCAACATTATTATTATTATTATTATTAATAGCAGGGAAACAGCAAGGCTCAATAATAATAGTAGTATTTGTTAAGCATTTACTATGTGCCAAGCACTGTTCTTAGGACTGGAGTAGATACAAGGTTATCAGGTTGTCATTCATTCATTCAATAGTATTTATTGAGCGCTTACTATGTGCAGAGCACTGTACTAAGCGCTTGGGATGAACAAGTCGGCAACAGATGGAGACGGTCCCTGCCGTTTGACGGGCTTACGGTCTAATCGGGGGAGACGGACAGACGAGAACAATGGCACTGAACAGCGTCAAGGGGAAGAACATCTCGTAAAAAGGTTGTCCTCTGTGGGGCTCACAGTCTTCATCCCCATTTCACAGACGAGGTCACTGAGGCACAGAGACGTTAAGTGGCTTACCCAAAGTCACCCAGCTGACAAGTGGCAGAGCTGGGATTCGAACCCATGAGCTCTGGCTCCCAAGCCCAGGCTCTTTCCACTGAGCCTCGCTCCTTCTCTAGTGGAAAGAGGATGGACTTGGGAGTCAGAGGACATATTTTCTAATCCCGGCTCCGCCGCTTGCCAGCTGTGTGACTTTGGGCAAGTCACTTCACTTCTCTGGGCCTCAGTTCCCTCATCTGGAAAATGGGGATGAAGACTGTGAGCCGCACATGGGACAACCTGATGACCCTGTATCTCCCCCAGTGCTTAGAACAGTGCTCTGCACATAGTGAGCGATTAACAGATACCACCATTATTATTATTATTAACCCACTCCAGCACTTGTCTGCTGTCTGACCTTGGGCAAGCCACTTCACTTCTCTAGGCCTCATTTCCATCATCTGTAAAATGGGGATCAAGAATGTGAGCCCCACTTGGTACAACTTTATTCCCTTGTATTCCTCAGCTCTTAGAAGAGTGCTTGGCTCATAGTAAGCACTTAATAATAATGTTGGTAATGTTGGTATTTGTTAAGTGCTTACTATGTGCAGAGCACTATTCTAAGCACTGGGGTAGATACAGGGTAATCAGGTTGTCCCACGTGAGGCTCAAAGTCTTTATCCCCATTTTCCAGATGAGGTCACTGAGGCCCAGAGAAGTGAAGTGACTTGCCCACAGTCACACAGCTGACAAGGGGCAGAGCTGGGATTCAAACCCATGACCTCTGACTTCCAAGCCCGGGCTCTTTCCACTGAGCCATGTTAGGCCACACAGCAGACAAATGGTGGAGGTGGCATTAGAACCCATGACTTCCTGACTACTATGTGCAGAGCACTGTTCTAAGCACTGGGGGAGATACAGGGCATCAGGTTGTTCCACGTGAAGCTCACAGTCTTCATCCCCATTTTACAAATGAGGTAACTGAGGCACAGAGAAGTGAAATGACTTGCCCACAGTCCCACAGTTGATAAGTGGTAGAGTTGGAATTCGAACCCATGACCTCTGACTCCCAAGCCCGTGCTCTTTCCGCTGAGCCACGCTGCTTCTCACTTATGCCCCTATCTATCATTTATTGATCTCTATTAATGTCCATCTCCCGCTCCGGACGGTAACCTCGCTGTGGGCAGGGAATGTTTCGGTTTATTGTCATATGGTACTCTCCCAAGTGCTTATTACAGTGCTCTGCACAAAGTAAGTGCTCAATAAATATGACTGAATGAATGAATGAACGGGGACTGTTTCCAGTCTGATTAGCTAGTATCTACCCCAGTGTTTAGCACAATGCCCGACACATAGTAGGAGCTTAAAAAATACTATTTTAAAAAAAGGGAGTGGTGTGGGAGCTGTCTGGGATTTTCTGGCCACTTCCGGTCAAGTTTGGGCAGAGAGCAGAGTGGCCTCTCCCTATTACTACTGCTAATAATAATGATGATGAGGGTACTTAATAAGCACTTACTATGTGCCAAGCACAGTTCTAAGCGCTGGGGTAGATACAAGGTGATCAGGTTGTCCTACATGGGGCTCACAATCTTAATCCCCGTTTTACAGATGAGGGAACTGAGGCACAGAGAAGTGAAGTGACTTGCCCCAAGTCACCCAGCTGACAAGTGGCGGAGCCGGGATTAGAACCCATAACCTCTGACTCCCAAGTCTGTGATCTTACCACTAAACCATGCTGCTTCTCTATCTATCTATCTATCTATCTATCTATCTATCTATCTATCTATCTATCATCTATCCATCCATCCATCCATCCACCCATCCATCCATCCATCCAACCATCCATCCATCCATCCATCCATCCATCCATCCATCCATCTATCTTCAATCTATCTATCTATCCATCCATCTATTTATCTTCTATCTATCCATCCATCCATCCATCCATCCATCCATTTATCTATCTATCTATCATCTATCAATCCATCCATCCATCCATCCATCTATCCATCGATCCATCTATCGTCTATCTATCTATCTATCTATCTATCTATCTATCTATCTATCTATCTATCTATCTATATCCATCTATCTATCTATCTATCTATCTTTATCTATCCATCCATCCATCCATCCATCCATCCATCTATCTGTCTATCTATCTATCTTTATCCATTCTATCTCTATCTATCTATCTATCTATCTATCTATCTATCTATCTATCTATCTATCTATCTATCTATCTATCATCTATCTATCTATCTATCTACATCCATCTATCCATCTATCCATCTATCCATCTATCCATTATCTATCTATCTATCTATCTATCTATCTATCTATCTATCTATCTATCTATCTATCTATCTATCTATCTATCTATCCATCCATCCATCCATCCATCCATCCATCCAATCCATTTATCTACCTATCTACCTACATATCTCTCTCTCTCTCTCTCTATCTCTATCTAATCTATCTATCTCCTGCTGGCCCAGAGCAACCCCTGGGAGTTTTATCGTGATTATGTTGCCTTGTTTTTGTCCGTCCGTCTCCTCCGATTAGACCGTAAGCCCGTCACTGGGCAGGGATCGTCTCTGTTGCCGAAATGTCCATTCCAAGCGCTTAGTCCAGTGCTCTGCACATAGTAAGCGCCCGATAAATACTATTGAAGATATGAATGAATGAGTCTTTACAGAGCAGAAATGGCAAGTCCTCAGAGAACCGTAGGTGGACCTGATTTGGCTTTTCCTGCCAGCGACCCCGGAGACATTGGCCCGATGGCTGAGCGGCAGATCAAACACAAGTCCTCCCCTCACCTCATCCCCCCAGCTCGGTTCCGACGGGAGACGGATCCGGAGGACGGGGGTGACCGGAGAGCCCGGACTCGGGGCGATAGGAGGCCGAAACCCCCGTCCTCTGGTCACCCTGGGGATTCACGGGTGGGCCGGACCAGCGCGCCTGGTCCGACGGAGGAGTCGGAGATCAAAATCCCCCCGGTCACACCACAGACAGGGAATCAAACCATCGCTGCTATTTACTGAGTGCTTACCGTGGGCAGCCACTGGATTAAGCACTTAGGAGAGTACGGTAGAACTCGCCTCGCCCGTCCCGCCGTCGACCCCTGGCCCACGTCCTACTCCTGGCCCGGAACGCCCTCCCTCCTCACCTCCGCCAAACTAGCACACTATTGATCTCTCACCTCCTCCAGGAAGCCTTCCCGGACTGAGCCCCCCTTCTCCTCTGCTCCTCCTCCCCTCCCCATCGCCCCAACTCCCTCCCTCTGCCCTACCGCCCTCCCCGCCCCACAGCACTTGTGTATCTTTGTATATGTACACGTGTACATGTTTATTATTCTATTTATTTGTAATAATGATGTGTATATAGCTATAATTCTATTTATTGATATCGATGCTATTAATTATAGTAATAATAATGTTGGTATTTGTTAAGCGCTTACTACATGCAGAGCTCTGTTCTAAGCGCTGGGGGAGATACAGGGTCATCAGGTTGTCCCACGTGAGGCTCACAGTTAATCCCCATTTTACAGATGAGGTCACTGAGGCCCAGAGAAGTGAAGTGACTTGCCCACAGTCACCCAGCTGACAGGCGGCAGAGCCGGGATTCGAACCCACGACCTCTGACTCCCAGGCCCGGGCTCTTTCCACTGAGCCGAACTGCTACTGATGACTACTTGTTTTGATGCCTGTCTCCCCCCTTCTAGACTGTGAACCCGTTGTGGGTGGGGATTGCCTCTATTTGTCGCTGAATTGTACTTTCCAAGCGCTTAGTACAGTGCTCTGCCCACAGTAAGCGCTCGATAAATATGACTGAGCGAATGAATGAATGAGTTGATAGACACGTTCCCTGTCCACGACAAGCTTACTCTATCAGTTGGCAATTTTTATCCAGTACCCACTGAGACTCGATCCATCGTATTTACTGAGCGCATACTATGTGCAGAGCACTGTACTAAACGATTGGGAGAGTATAGTAAAACAGAATTGGCAGTAAAGTTCCCTGCTCACAATGAGTTTGAAGTCTAGACAGGGAGAAGACTCCTTGTAGGCAGGGAAAATGTACTGAACTTTCCTAAATGCAGCAGCACGGCCTAGTGGCTAGAACCTGGGCCTGGGAGTCAGAAGGTCATGAGTTCTAATCCTGGCTCTGCCACCCGTCTGCTGCGTGACCTCGGACATGCCACTTCACTTCTCTGGACCTCGGTTACCTCATCTGTAAAATGGGGATAGAGACTGGGGGGTCCAGAGAAGCAGCGTGGTTCAGTGGAAAGAGCCCGGGCTTGGGAGTCAGAGGTCATGGGTTCGAATTCCGGCTCTGCCACTTGGCAGCTGTGGGACTGCGGGCAAGTCACTTCACTTCTCTGGGCCTCAGTTACCTCATCTGGAAAATGGGGATGAAGATTGTGAGCCTCACGTGGGACAACCTGATTACCCTGTGTCTACCCCAGCGCTTAGAACAGTGCTCTGCACATAGTAAGTGCTTAACAAATACCAATATTATTATTATTATTAGGTGGTTACTGGGTTCAACCTGATTTGCTTGTATCCACCCCAGCGCTTAGTACAGTGCCTGGCACACAGTACGTGCTTAACAAATACCACAATTATTATTATTATTATCAGTTCAGAGCCCAGCATTCGGTAGGTGCTGAAGAAACAACCCTGATTGATTGATTGATTGCCTGATCAGCAGGCTCCCAAACAATAGGCCTGCTGGATTTGGCTGAGCAGCAGTGCAGCTCAGTGGGTAGAGCACAGGCCTGGAAGTCAGAACAACCTGGGTTCATTCATTTATTCAATCGTATTTACTGAGCGCTTACTACTAATAATAATGATTGTATTTGTTAAATGCTTACTATGTGCCAAGCACTGTTCTAAGCCCTAAGGTGGAATACAGGGTCATCAGGTTGTCCCACGTGGGGCTCACACTTTTAATCCCCATTTTCCAGATGAGGGAACTGAGGCACAGAGAAATTAAGTGGCTTGCCCAAAGTCACATACCAGACAAGTGGCAGAGCGGGGATTAGAACCCACGTCCTCTGTCTCCCAAGCCCGGGCTCTTGCCACTGAGCCATGTTGTCAGCTGTGTGACGGTGGGCAAGTCACTTCACTTCTCTGTGCCTCAGTTCCCTCATCTGTAAAATAGGGATTAAAAGTGTGTGAGCCCCACGTGGAACAACCTGATTCCCCTGTATCTCCCCCAGCGCTTAGAACAGTGCTCGGCACCTAGTAAGCGCTTAACAAATACCAACATTATTATGTTGTTTCTCTGTGTGCAGAGCACTGTACTAAGTGCTAGAAGCAGCATGGCCTAGTGGATAGAGCCCGGGTCTGGGAGTCAGAAGGTCATGGGTTCTAATCCTGGCTCTGCCACTCATCTGCTGTGTGACCTGGGGCAGGTCACTTTGCTTCTCTGGGCCTCAGTTGCCTCATCTGGAAAATGGGGATTGAGACTGTGAGCCCCATTTGGGACAGGGACTGGGTCCAACCTGCTTGTATCCACTCCAGCGCTTAGTACAGTGCCTGACACATAGTCGAGCACTTAACAAATGCCGTAATTATTATTGTTACGATTCAGCAACAAATAGAGACAAGAGGCTCACAGTCCAGAAGCGGGGAGACCGACAGCAAGACTCCCGGCTCTGCCACTTGTCAGCTGTGTGACCTTGGTCAGGTCACTTCTCTTCTCTGGGCCTCAGTCACTTCATCTGTAAAATGGGGATTAAACGTGTGAGCCTCACGTGGGACGGGGACTGTGTCCAACCTGACTAGCATCTGCCCCAGCGAGTAGAGCAGTCCTTGGCGCATAGTAAGTGCTTAACGAGTCCCATAATGATTATGATTTGGCAAGGTGGCTGTAAGCCAGGGTTCCTGGGGGCGGGTGGAGGGAAGTGGGCCCACGTTCCTGAGGAAGCAGCCCTCGTGACGGGAAGCTGGTGCTGTCGACTGACCACGTTGGACGCTTCCCACCCGCGCACCCGTTTCCTCAGACGCTGCCCTGGCTGCGGACCAGCGCGGGGCCTCCCGATCCGAAGAAACCCTTGGTTTGGCCCGTTTTTAAAATGGTATTTGTTAAGGCACTCGGTCAGTCATTCGCATTTACTGAGCGCTTGCTGTGTGGTAAGCGTTTGGGAGAGGACAAAATCACAATAAGCAGATGCATTCCCTGTCCACACGAGCTTACAGTGTAGAAGGGAGGCAGACATTAATATAATGTAAATATATTAATATAAACAAATTAAATGACAGATATGGACATAAGTGAGCCTGCTGTTGGGTAGGGACTGTCTCTGTTGTTGAATCGTACTTTCCAAGCGCTTAGTTTAATGCAAAAACTCCTCCCTCTTGGCTTCAAAGCTGTTCATCCCCTTGCCCCCTCCTACCTCAGCTCCCTTCTCTCTTTCTGCCGCCCACCCCGCACGCTCCGCTCCTCCGCCGCCCACCTCCTCACCGTCCCCTGTTCTCGCCCGTCCCGCCGTCGACCCCCGGCCCGCGTCCTCCCACTGTCCCTGAACGCCCTCCCTCCTCACCTCCGCCAAACTCACTCTCTTCCCCCCTTCAAAGCCCTACTGAGAGCTCACCTCCTCCGGGAGGCCTTCCCACACTGAGTCCTCCTTTTTCCTCTGCCCCTCCTTCCCTCCCAATTCCCCCTACTCCTTCCCTCTGCTCTACCCCCTTGCCCTCCCCATAGCACTTGTGCATATTTGTATATATTATTTATTACTCTTATTAATGATGTGTATATACCTGTGATTGATGGTATTAATGTCTGACGACTTGTTCTGTTTTGCTGTCTGTCTCCCCCTTTTAATAATACTAATAATTATGGTATTTGTTAAGCAGAGCTCACTATGTGCAGAGCACTGTTCTAAGCACTGGGGTAGATACAGGATTATCAGATTGTCCCACGTGGGGCTCACATTTTTTTAATCCCAATTTTTGCAGATGAGGTAACTGAGGCACAGAGAAGTTAAGTGACTTGCCTAAGGTCACACAGCAGACGAGTGGCGGAGCCGGGATTAGAACCCACGACCTCTGACTCCCAAGCCCGGGCTCTTTCCACTAAACCACGCTGCTTTAGACTGTGAACCCATTGTTGGGTAGGGATTGTCTCTATCTGTTGCCAAATTGCCCATTCTAAGCACTTAGTACGTGCTCTGCACACAATAAGCGCTCAATAAATACGATTGAATGAATGCTCCGCACACATAGTAAGTGCTCCATAAATACGATTGGTCGAATGACTGAATGAGTGCTGTGGGGCTGGGAGGGGGGATGAATAAAGGGAGTAAGTCGGGGTGACGCAGAAGGGAATGGGAGAAGAGGAGAGGAAGGTGTAGTCAGGGAAGGCCTCTTGGAGGAGACGGGCCTTCACCAAGCCTTTGAAGCAGGGGAGAGTCATTGTGGAAACCGAGGAGGAAGGACATTCTAAGCCACAGGCAGGGGTGAGAGGTCGGTGGTGAGATAGACGCACATATTATATGCCAGGTGCTGCGATAGACATAGGGATAAATGGATTGGCTACAGTCCCCGTCCCATGTGGGGCTCACGGTCTTAATCCCCATTTTACAGCTGAGGGAACTGAGGCACTGAGAAGCAAAGTGAGGGGCCTCAGTTCCCTCAGCTGTAAAATGGGGATTAAGACCGTGAGCCCCACGTGGGGCAACCTAATAATGTTGGTATTTGTTAAGCGCTTACTATGTGCCGAGCACTGTTCTAAGCGCTGGGGTAGACAAAGGAGAATCAGGTTGTCCCACGTGGGGCTCACAGTCTTAATCCCCATTTTACAGATGAGGGAACTGAGGCACAGAGAAGTTAAGTGACTTGCCCACAGTCACACAGCCGACAAGTGGCAGAGCTGGGATTTGAACTCATGAGCCCTGACTCCAAAGCCCGTGCTCTTTCCACTGAGCCACGCTGCTTCTCCAACCTGATTCCCTTGTGTCTACCCCAGCGCTTAGAACAGCGCTCCGCACATAGTAAGTGCTTAACAAATACCAACATTATTATTATTATTATTATTTGTTCAAGGTCACGCAGCAGACAAGTGGCAAAGCCAGCATTAGAACCCAGGGCCTCTGACTCCCAGGCCTGGGCTCTAACCAGGAGGCCACACTGCTTCTAGGACGCAAGCCAAAAACATCAAGTAAAACCTATGCTTGGAGAAGCAGCCTGTAAGGGGTCTTCCAATCAATCAATCATATTTATTGAGCTCTTAGTATGTGCAGAGGACTGTACTAAGCACTTGGGAAAGTACAACAGAATTAGCAAATTCCCTGCCCACAATGACCTTACAGCCTGGAGGATAATAATAATAATATTGGTATTTGTTAAGCGCTTACTATGTGCCGAGCACTGTTCTAAGCGCTGGGGGTAGATACAGGGTCATCCGGTTGTCCCATGTGGGGCTCCCAGTCTTCATCCCCATTTTACAGATGAGGGAACCGAGGCCCAGAGAAGTGAAGTGACTTGCCCACAGTCACACAGCTGACAAGCGGCAGAGCCGGGATTTGAACCCATGACCTCTGACTCCCAAGCCCGGGCTCTTTCCACTGAGCCACGCTGCTTCCCAGCAGACATTAATATAAATCAATTAATCACGGGTAGGCACAAAAAGCGCTATGGGGCTGAGGGAGGGCTGAATAAAAGGGGCAAGATCCAAACGCAAGGGCAACGCAGAAGGAAGTTAGAGAAGAAGAAATGAGGGTTTAGTCAGGGAAGGCCTCTTGGAGGAGCCCCTAATAATAATTATAGAATTTATTAAATGCTCACTACGTGCCAGGCACTGTACTGAGCGCTGGAGTGGATATAAGCAAATCGAGTTGGCCACAGCCCCTGCCCCCTGTGAGGCTCACAGTCTCAATCCCCATTTTCCAGATGAGGTCACTGAGGCCCAGAGAAGCAAAGTGACTTGCCCAATGTCACACAGCAGACAAATGGGAGAGCCGGGATTAGAACCCATGACCTTCTGACTCCCAGGTCCCGTCTCTCCCCACTTTGCCGTGCTGCTTCTCCGCTTCGCCTTTTGGGCAGGGAAGTGTCTACCGACTTGGTTGTACTGGACTCTCCCAGCGCCTAGTAGAGTGCTTTGCGGACAGTAAGGGCGGCATAGAGTCTACCGATTGATGGATTGATTGATCGGTGAGAGCCAGACGCTATTCCGTACACCAGGCTCTTCCTCCCGGGGCCAAACCTCGCTCTGCCTGCCCCTTTCCGACCCTGAGGCCCCGCAGAAACCCCACAAACACGATTCCGGCCCACCCGGCCCTAAGCCAGAGACACAGAAACCCAAAGCAGAAGGTCACCAACGGGCCCAAGTGATGCTGCGATGGTCAGGGATGATGATGATGATGATAATAATAATAATAATGATATTAAGTATTTGTTTTAGTGCTTACCATGTGCCAAGCACTGTTCTAAGTGCTGGGGTAGATCAAGGTAATCAGGTTGTCCCTCATGAGGCTCACGGTCTTAATCAGCGTGGCTCAATGGAGAGAGCTTGGGCTGGGGAGTCAGAGGTCATGGGTTCAAGTCCCAGCTCTGCCACTTGTCAGCTGTGGGACTTTGGGTGAGTCGCTTCACTTCTCTGTGCCTCAGTTCCCTCATCTGGAAAATGGGGATTAAGACTGTGAGCCCCACATGGGACACCCTGATCACCTTGTATCCTCCCCAGCGCTTAGAACAGTGCTTTCCACATAGTAAGCGCTCAACAAGTGTCATCATTATTATTTATTTATTAATCCCCATTTTACAGATGAGCTGCTGAATTAGAGAAGCAGTGTGGCTCAGTGGAAAGAGCCCGGGTTTGGGAGTCAGAGGTCATGGGTTCGAATCCCAGCTCTGCCACTTGGCAGCTGTGGGACTGTGGGCAAGTCACTTCACTTCTCTGTGCCTCAGTTCCCTCATCTGTCAAATGGGGATTAAGACTGTGAGCCCCACGTGGGACAACCTGAGAAGCAGCGTGGCTCAGTGGAAAGAGCACGGGCTTTGGAGTCAGGGCTCATGAGTTCGAATCCCAGCTCTGCCACTTGTCGGCTGTGTGACTGTGGGCAAGTCACTTAACTTCTCCGTGCCTCAGTTCCCTCATCTGTAAAATGGGGATTAAAACTGTGAGCCCCACGTGGGACAACCTGATTCCCCTATGTCTACCCCAGTGCTTAGAACGGTGCTCGGCACATAGTAAGCGCTTAACAAATACCAACATTATTATTATTATTACCCCAGCGCTTAGAACAGTGCTCGGCACATAGTAAGCGCTTAACAAATACCAACATTATTATTATTATCACTTGGGCCTGTGTACATATTTGTTCAGTGTCTGATCCCTCCTCCCTGTGTCTGACTCACTACCATCAGGCTGTCGAATTTATTGAGCGCTTACAGTGTGCAGCTCACTGTACTAAGCGCTTGAGAGAGGACATTACAACAATAAGACACATTACCTGCCTACAACGAGCTTATGGTCTTGAGGGGGAGATGGAAATACAAAAACGTCAGATACGGACATAAGTGGTGTGGGGCTGGGAGGGGGGATGAAAATCAATCGATCAATCAGTTATATTTATTGAGCACTTACTGTGGGGAAAACACTCACTCTCACTCAAAAGTATTTATTGAGCACTTACTATGTGCAGAGCACTGTACTAAGTGCTTGGAATGGACTATTCGGCAACAGACAGAGACCATCCCTGCCCAATAACGGGCTCGAAGCAGCGTGGCTCAGTGGAAAGAGCATGGGCTTTGGAGTCGGGGCTCATGAGTTCAAATCCCAGCTCTGCCACTTGTTGGCTGTGTGACTGTGGGCAAGTCACTTAACTTCTCTGGGCCTCAGTTCCCTCATCTGTAAAATGGGGATTAAGACTGTGAGCCCCACGTGGGACAACCTGATTCCCCTATGTCTACCCCAGTGCTTAGAACAGTGCTTGGCACATAGTAAGCGCTTAACAAATACCAACATTATTATTATTATTATTATTAAATGGGGGAAACAGCAGAGCAAAACAGAACAAAACAAAACAACATCATCATCCTATTCGGTAAATGAATAACCTACTCCCCCAAACACTGTATTAAGTGCTTGGGAGAGTTCAATATAACTAAAAACAGACACATTCCCTACCCACAATGAGTTTACAGTCTGGGAGGGAGCCAGACAATATGACTAAAGAAATAAATATGTAAATAAACAAATTACATCTATGTACACGAGTTCCTGGGGGAATGAATAAAGGGAGCGAGTCAGGGTGACGCAGAAGAGAGTGGGAGAAGAGGAAAGAGGGTCCTTGGACAGTGCATGAAAGGGAAGGATATTACATGGGATTTGCAGATAATAATAAAAATAATTATGGTATTTGTTAAGCGCTTACTATGTGCAGGCACTGTAGTAAGCACTGGGGTTGGATACAAGCAAATGAGGAGGCTCACAGTCTCGAGCCCCATTTTAGAGATGAGGCAACTGAGGTCCAGAGAAATTCATTCGTTCATTCAATCGTATTTATTGAGCGCTTACTGTGTGCAGAGCACTGGACTAAGCAGTTGGCAAGTACAATTCAGTAATAAAGAAAGACAATCCCTGCCTACACCGGGCTTACAGACTAGAAGGGGGAAGACAGACATCGAAACAAGTAAATAGGCATCAATATAAATAATTAGAACTGTAGATATATATATATATATTCATCGTACAAATAAACAGGCATTAATAGAAAAAAACAGAATTTTAGATATGTACATATATACACAAGTGCTGTGGGGCGGGGAGTGGGGTAGAGCAAAGGGAGCGAGTTGAGGCAACGGGGAGGGGGAGCTGAGGAAAAGGGGGTTTAGTCGGGGAAGGCCTCCTGGAGGAGGTGAGCTCTCAGGAGGGCTTTGAAGAGGGAAAGAGAGTTAGTTTGGCGGCGGTGAGGAGGGAGGGCGTTCCAGGTCAGTGGTAGGACGCGGGCCAGGGGTCGACGGCGGGACAGGCGCGAACGAGGGACGTGAGGAGGTGAGCGGCAGAGATTCGGAGTGCGTGGGCTGGGATGTGGAAATGATTTGCCCAAGGTCACACGGCAGACAAGTGGCAGAGCCGGGATTCGATCCCAAGACCCTTCTGACTCCCAGCTCGGACGGGGAGTCAGACCTTCTGACTCACTGGGCCACCCTGCTTCTCTCCTCCCATCACTCTGGAGCCTGTGTGGGAGATGGCAGCAATCATTCATTCATTCAATCAGATTTAGGGAGCATTTACTGCGTGCAGAGCCCTGTACTAAGCACTTGGGAGAGTATAATATAACAATAAACAGATACACTCCCTGCCCAACCAGCTTCCTTCCTCCTTTTCCCTTCATTCTCTCTTTCTCCCTCTGTCTGTCTCCCCAACGGTTGCTCTGTCCATATACCTTCTTTGGAGGCCACATAGCTTCGTCTCTGGAGAGATCTCAGTAAGACAATTTGGATCATGCATTCATTCAGTCGTATTTATCGAGCGCTTACTGTGTGCAGAGCACTGTACTTAGTGCTTGGGAAAATACAATAGACCGTCACATTCCCTGCCCACAGGGAGCATGGAGTCCAAAGCTGGGGAGACAGACATCGATGCAAATAAAGAAAATGACAGTTATGGACATAAATGCTGTGGGACCGGGACGGGGGGAAGAGCAAAGGGAGCAAGTCAAGGTGACGCAGAAGGGAGAAGGAGAAGAGGAAAGGGGGCCTTAGTCAGGGAAGGCCTCTTGGAGGAGGTGAGCCTTCAGTAGGGCTTTGAAGGGGGGAGAGTCGTTGTCTGGTGGATTTGAGGAGGGAGGGTGTTCCGGGACAATGGCGGGACGTGGGTGAGGGGTCAGGGGCGAGACAGGCGAGAAGGAGCCCCGGTGAGGATCTTTTGTTTGATGCAGAGGTGGATGGGCAACCGCTGGAGGTTTTTGAGGGGTGGGCTGACACGTCCTGAGCGTTTTGGTAGAAAAATGATGTGGGCAGCAGAGTGAAGTAGGGACTGGAGTGGGGAGAGGCAGGAGGCAGGGAGGTCAGCGAGGAGGCTGATGCAGGCGGAGACGATGAGGGATTGTATTAGCATTTTGGATGGAGAGGAAAAGGCGGCTTTTAGCGATGTCGTGAAGGTGGGACCGACGGGATTTAGGGATGGATTGAATATGTGGATCATCGTCATCAATGGTATTTACTGAGCCCTTACTATGTGCAGAGCACCGTACTAGGCACTTGGAAGAATAAAAATCATTCATTCATTCATTCAAGAGTATTTATTGAGGGCTTACTATGTGCAGAGCACTGTACTAAGCGCTTGGAATGGACAGATCGGTAACAGATAGAGACAGTCCCTGCCCTTTGAAGGGTTTACGGTCTAATCGGGGGAGACGGACGGACAAGAACGATGGCAATAAATAGAGTTGACCGACACTTCCGATAAGATCCAGAGTCCCCTTTCCCATTGCTCCTCCCCAGGTTAAAGCTCTCAGTGCATTGCCCTATCCCCAGTGGGCGCTCAGTACATCCCATTGCCCTCAGTGAGCGCTCAGTATAGGGCGTTCCCTCCAGTGGATACTCATGGCAGTGCATTCCCTCCGAGACCACTCATTACACTGGACACTCCCCAGAGGGCACTCAATACAGAGCATTGCTCTCAGTGGACGCTTAATACGGTGCTCTGCCACCAGTGGGAGCTCAGTAGACTGCCTTGTCCCCACTAAGAGTCCAGTACAGATGCATTGCCCCAGTGGGTGCTTAACACAATGTATTACCTCCAGTGGTTGCTCAGTACAGTGCATTGCCCATAGCAGGTGCTCAGTAGAGTGTATTGCCTCCAGTCGATGCCCAATATTCATTCATTCATTCAATTGTACTGATTGCACACTTACTGTGTGCAGAGCACTGTACTAAGCGCTTGGAAAGTACAATTCGGCAACAGAGAGAGACAATCCCTGCCCGACGACGGACTCACAGTCTAAAAGGGGGAGACAGACAGCAAAGCAAAACAAGTAGGCATCAATACCATCAGAATAGATAAATAGAACCATAGATATATGCACATCATTAATAAAATAGAGTAATAAATAATATATTCAAATATACACAAGTGCTGTGCGGAGGGGAAGGGCATAGACCAGAGAGAGGAAGTAGGGGCAGTGGGGAGGGGAGAAATATATATATATAACTATGTATATATTATATGCATATATATGCAGCGTGGCTCAGTGGAAAGAGCACGGGCTTTGGAGTCAGAGGTCATGAGTTCGAATCCCACTCTGCCACTTGTCAGCTGTGTGACTGTGGGCAAGTCACTTAACTTCTCTGGGCCTCAGTTACCTCATCTGTAAAATGGGGATTAAGACTGTGAGCCCCACGTGGGACATCCTGATTCCCCTGTGTCTACCCCAGCGCTTAGAACGGTGCTCGGCACATAGTAAGCGCTTAACAAATACCAACATTATTATTATTATTATATGCATATATATGCAGTGTGGCTCAGTGGAAAGAGCCCGGGCTTGGGAGTCAGAGACTGTGGTTTCTAATTCTGGCTCTGCCGCTTGTCTGCTCTGTGACTTTGGGCAAGTCACTTCTCTTTTCTGTGCCTCAGTTACCTCATCTGTAAAATGGGGATGGAAACTGTGAGCCCCATGTGGCACAACCTGATCACTTCGTATCCCCCAGCACTTAGAACAGTGATTTGCACGTGGTAAGCGCTTAACAAATACCACCATTTTTATATATATATGTAATATATACCATTATATTATAGTAAGCACTTAACATACCTTCTCAGGGTCGCACCTGGAGAGTTTCCAGTCCTCTATCAGTCTCGGCTACGGGAGGGAGAGTCAAGCCGAGGCCCGTCCGTGCCATTCCGAGCTTGGGCAGTGGCTAGCGAGTGGAAGGCCATCTCTCTTACAAGGCAAAACTCCCCCGTGCTGGGCAGCGGCGGCCCGGCAGAGAGTCGAGGGTGGAGACTCGGATTTACTGCGCGGAAGGAGGCGATGGTCAACCGCTTCCAGATTTTTCCCAAGAAAACTCTGTGGATCCACTCCCAGAAGGATTGCAGATGGGAGAGCCGGGCCTTCTGGGAGAGACGTGTCCGTGGTGTCGCCGCGGGTTGGAAACGACTCGACGGCATACGACAAGACAATGTGCCAGACGCTGGACTAAGCACTGGGGTAGATATAATCAAATCAGGTTAGACACAGTCCTTGATCCAAATGGGGTTCACAGTGATTCATTCATTCAATAGTATTTATTGAGAGCTTACTCTGTGCGGAGCACTCTACTGAGCACTTGGAATGGACAATTCGGCAACAGATAGAGACAATCCCTGCCCATTGACGGGCTCACAGTCTAATCCGGGGAGACAGACCGAGTGAGAAAAACAAGACAACTTAATCGCAGTGAATAGAATGAAGGGGATGGGCACCTCATTAACAAAATAAATAGGGTAATAAAAATCTATCCAAATGAGCAGAGTGCTGAGGGGAGGGGAGGGAGAGGGGGACCAGCGGGGGCAAGGGGAGAGAGGGGGCTTAGCTGAAGGGAGGTGAAGGGGGAGCAGAGAGGGAGCAGAGGGAGCAGAGGGAAAAGGGGAAGCTCCGTCTTATTTACCATTTTACCGGTGAGGGAACTGAGGCCCAGAGAAGTGAAGTGACTTGCCCAGGGTCACCTAGCAGATGAGTGGCAGAGCCGGGATTAGAGCCCAGTCCTAATCCCCAGGCCTGGGCTCTATCCATTAGGCCTTGCAGTTTATTATTATAACTCCTGAAGGCCCGTGGATTCCTATCTACGAAAATTTGCCCTCTCCCTACCCCCGACTTGCTGCGAGCCCTTCCTGTTCTGGCAGTGTGGGATTCATTTTGTATTCTCTACCCGCTTCTGCAAATCACCGGCACATTGGAGTTGTTGCATCCTAAGCATTGAGCTACGCTCTCCCAGCCCCGCTCCCACAGTGCTTATCTACCTATCCTTAAACTCCATTCCATCTCCCTACCTGTAATTTAGTTTTCAGTCTTTCTCTCTAGCTAGATTGTAAACTCCTTGAGTGCGGGGATGGTTGTCTATTAATTATTGTGCTGTTCTCTCCCAAGCACTTAGTACAGTAATGTTAATAATAAAAATGATAATGGCATTTGTTAAGTACTTACTAATCCCGGCTCCGCCAGCTGACAGTTGTGTGATCGTGGGCAAGACACTTAACTTCTCTGTGCCTCAGTTCCCTCATCTGTAAAATGAGGATTAAGACTGTGAGCCCCATGTGGGCGTGGCTCAGTGGAAAGAGCCCGGGCTTGGGATCCAGAGGTCATGGGTTCAAATCCCAGCTCTGCCTCAGCTGTGTGACTGTGGGCAAGTCACTTAACTTCTCTGTGCCTCAGTGATCTCATCTGGAAAATGGGGATGAAGACCGTGAGCCTCACGTGGGACAACCTGATGACCCTGTATCTACCCCAGCGCTTAGAACAGTGCTCTGCACATAGTAAGCGCTTAACAAATACCAACATTATTATGATCTGGTTACCCTGTATCTAGTGCTTAGAACAGTGCTTGGCACATAGTAAGCATTTAACAAATACCATCATTATTATTGTTGTTGTTATTTATTCATCCCACTGTATTTATTGAGTGCTTACTGTGTGCAAAGAACTGTACTAAGCGCTTGACGGAGTACAACAGAACAATAAACAGATACATTCCCTGCTCAGAGTGGGCTTACAGCCTACAGCAGTCTAGGGTAGGGTGGGCGTGGATGGGAGCCGGGAAGGCTCCTACTTGGAACTTTGTAGGCGACGGGAAACGTCAAGTTCACCAACAACTGCTTGACGGGGAAGGTTGTCAGGGGGGCCTGGAACTCACTCGGGCTCAGCCAGGAGGAAGAATTCCAGAAATCGGGCATTTCCGAGATCATTAAGGGCAAGATGCTCTAAAGAGTTCCTTCCCCAGGTCTGGACCGGGGAGCCTGTGGAGGCCGGGGTGGGGTCTGGGTTGGAGAGCCCTTGGGAGGGGATGAGAGGGAGGGACCAGGGGAAGTGCAGGCCGGATCTGGACGTGGGGCTCCCCTCCGGCCTAGTGGGCTGTGAGGAAGAGGGTCCCTGGGAAGAACCCGCTAGGGCTACACACTGGAACCTGACAATGGCACGAGCTGTCAAAATTCACCTGGAGACCGGGCTCTAATAATAATTCATTCATTCATAATTATGCTACTTGTTAAGCGCTTACTTTGTGCCAAGCACTGTTCTAAATGCTGGGGCAGATACAAGTTAATCGGTTAGACACAGTCCCTGTCCCACATGGGGCTCACACTCTTGATCTAAGAGACTGACTAAGGCCCCCTTTCCCTCTGCTCCCCCAACCCTTCCCATCGCCCCAACTCCCACTCTTTGTTCTGCCCCCCGTCCCTGCCCCGCAGCACGTGTATATATTTACATGTACATATAAATATGTGTGTGTATATATGTATATATATGTGTGTATATGTGTATATATGTATAATTCTACTTATTTTTATTAATGATGTATATATATCTATAGTTTATTTATAATGACGCTACTGATGTCTGTTTACTTGTTTTGATGCCTGCCTCTCCCCTTCTAGACTGTGAGCCCTTTGTGAGCCAGCATTGTCTCTATTTGTTGCCGAATTGTACTTTCCAAGTGCTTAGTACAGTGCTCTGCACACAGTAAGCGCTCAAGAAATACGATTGAATGGATGAATGAATGACAGAGCCGGGATTAGAACCCAGGGCCTTCTCACTCTGCTTCTCACGCTGCTCTACTGTCCTGTTGTCCCCAACTGATGATCGCAGTGGGACGGGGCAGGGAGGGGGCGGAGGGGTTTCGGAATCTGAGCAATTGGGCGGGGGGGGATGTGAGGGGGCCTGGGGACTCTGGGGTACTGGAGAAAATGGGGAAACTGCAAGGGAAGGGGAACTGTGGAGAACTGGAGGGGCACTGGGGAACTCAGGAACTGGAGGCTCTGCATTCATTTATTCATTTGATCATTTATTGAGCGTTTACTGTGTGCAGAGCACTGTACTAAGCACTTGGAAAGTTCAATTCGGCAACAGATAGAGACAATCCCTACCCAACAACGGGCTCACAGTCTAGAAGAACTGCTCTGTTCTGCTCTGCTGAGCTGCTCTGCCCAAAGTTAGCACTCAATAAATACCATTATAGTTATTATTATTGCTTGTTTTTTATTTGTAAAGTGCTTACTACGTGCAGGCACTGTACTAAGCGCTGGGGTGGATTTAAGCAAAGAACTGGAGGAGCCGGGATTGGAACCCATTGCATGACAATGAATTGACTAAACTAGGGGCTGTGGGGGCTTTGCAGCCAAGACCCCTGGGAGGAAAGGAATATGAGAAAACGGTTGAAAATTGGGAGGGATGAGGGACACGGCAGCCGGGAATGTCTCGCTGAAGAAGCAGCATGGTATAGAGGATAGAGCGCAGGCCTGGGAGTCAGAGGGTCATGGGTTCTAATTCCGGCTCCACCACTTGCCTGCTGAATGACCTTGGGCAATTCACTATGCTTCTCTGTGCCTCAGTTACCTCTTCTGTAAAATGGGGATTGAGACTGTGAGCCCCACGTGGGACAGGGACTGAGCCCAATCTGGGTTGCTTGTACCCCACCCCAGTGCCTGGCACATAGTAAGTGCTTAACACCGCCATTATTATCATTATTATTTGAAGGGAAGGGCAGGTGGGTGGTCCCTGTGTTGACAGGAGGCCAGGACTGCCCAGAGGCACCTGGGGGTGGGAAACTGTGGAACTCTTAGGGCCCCATCCGGACTCAGGAGGAAATCTGGGGAGAGAGGTCATAAACGGCATCTAAGCGGAGGAATGGGAATGGGAGAGGGAGGCTAAGTGACCCGATGGGAATCTCGTCTGTCCTCTTGTCCTCCGCTCCCCCGGCCCCGTGGTCCCTGACCTGCACCCCTCCCCTAACCTCCACCCCCACTCAGCAGGCCCAGAGAAGAAGACTGACTTCAGGGAACCTGACTGAGGGTCCAAACCCTTTGATTCTGTTGCCAGGGTAACTGCCCCCGGCAGTTGCCAGGGAGACCTTCGACAAAGACCGGAGCCAGGACCTTGCGCCTGCCACTGGCGATTTTCTTCACAGCACACGGCATTTATGTCCATATCGGTCATTTCAGATATCAGTGTCTCCCCGTGGAGACCGTAAGCTCCTTGTGGGCAGGGAATGGGTCTGATGATTCTGGTCTGGAACTCTCCCAAGTGCCTAGTAAAAAATAAAAAAAAAATGGTGGTATTTGTGAAGTGCTTACTATGTGCAAAGCACTGTTCTGAGCGCTGGGGGATACAAGGTGATCAGGTCGTCCCACGTGGGGCTTACAGTTTTAATCCCCATTTTACAGGTGAGGTAACTGAGGCACAGAGAAGTTAAGTGACTTGCCCCAAGTCTCACAGCTGGCAGGTGGCGGAGCTGGGATTCGAACCCATGAACTCTGACTCCCAAGCCCGGGCTCTTTCCCCTGAGCCACGCTGCTTCTCGGTACAGTGGTCTGCACAGTGTTAAGCCCTCAATAAATAGGATTGAATTGACTGACTGGGTTTTCAGGGTAGGGCCGGGCTGCTGAAGGCAGGAAAGCTTGAGGGAGGCGAGACCCGGCTCTTGATCATAGGGATTGAGCCATATAATACCAGTAATGATAATAATAATAGTAACAACATCAATAGTTATAATAGCCATGGGTCGCCCCATCTTCAAAGCCCTTTTAAAAAACACACCTCCTCCAAGAAGTCTTCCCTGACTAACCCTCATTTCCCCCTCGTGCCCCTCCTGCCTTCGGCATCGCCTCTGCACCATCTCCCTGCCCCCCAACCCAACCCCACACTCCCTGTTCCTCCCCCCCACCTCTTGTTGTTAACTTTAACATCATCATCATCATAATAACGATGGCATTTGTTAAGCGCTTACTATGCGCCGAGCACTGTTCTAAGCGGTGGGGGAGATACGGGATCATCAGGTTGTCGCACGTGGGGCTCACAGTCTTCATTCCCATTTTACAGATGAGGTCACTGAGGCACCAAGAGGTTAAGTGACTTGCCCAAAGTCCCACAGCTGACAAGTGGCAGAGCCGGGAGTCGAACTCATGACCTCTGACTCCTAAGCCCGGGTTCTTGCCACTGAGCCACGCTGCTTCTCATTTGACTCCCCCACTAGACTATAAACTCTTGGTGGGCAGGGATGGTGCCCAGAAACTCTGTTGTACTGTCCTCTCCCAAGCGCTTAGTATGGTGCTCTGCACCCAGTAATCGCTCAGTAAATACCATTGATTTTATACTATAATAATTATAGTATTTCTTAAGTGCTTACTATGTGCCGGGCACTGTTCTAAGCCTTGGGGTAGATACACCATAATTGGGCTGGATACAGTCCCTGTCCCCCACAGGGCTCACAGTCTTAATCCCCATTTTACCACTGTGGGAACTGAGGCCCACAGAAGTGAAGTGAGTTGCCCAAGGTCACACAGCAGACAAGTGGCGGAGCCGGGATTAGAACCCTTGGAGTCAGAGGTCATGAGTTCAAATCCCAGCTCTGCCACTTGTCAGTTGTGTGACCGCGGGCAAGTCACTTAACTTCTCAGTGCCTCAGTTACCTCATCTGTAAAATGGGGATTAAGACTGTGAGCCCCACGTGGGACCACCTGATTCCCCTGTGTCTACCCTAGCGCTTAGAACAGTGCTCGGCACATAGTAAGCGCTTAACAAATACCAACATTATTATTATTATTATTATTATTATTAACCCGTGACCTTCTGAATCCCAGGCCCGGTCTCTAGTCACGAGGCCATGCTGTTTTTCATAATAATGATAGTAATGGATGGGGTGAGTGTTGGCGGCTTGGAAGGAAAAACGGGGCAGCAGGGATGATCTAGAATGCCTTAGGCTACCTCAGTTATGGATTTATCAAGCAGCCATTCAGGCAGTTAAAGAATTTATTGAGCAATTACTGTGTGCAAAGCAGAAGCAGCGTGGCTTAGTGGAAAGAGCCCGGGCTTGGGAGTCAGAGGTCATGGGTTCTAATCCCTCCCCCACTACTTGTCTGCTGTGTGACCTCGGGCAAGTCACTTAACTTCTCTGTGCCTCAGTGACCTCATCTCTAAAATGGGGATGAAGACCGTGAGCCTCACGTGGGACAACCTGATGACCCTGTATCTACCCCAGCGCTTAGAACGGTGCTCTGCACATAGTAAGCGCTTAACCACTACCAACGTTATTATTATTATTCTCTGTGCCTCAGTTACCTCATCTGTAAAATGGGAATTAAAAGTGGAAGCTCCATGTGGGGATGGCCTGATTACCCGGTATCTGCCCCAGTGCATAGAACAGTGCTTGGCACATAGTGTTTAACACATACCACAATTATTATTATTATTATTATAAACAGATCAGATGTAGTCCTTGTCCTACATGGGGCTCAAATGTCTCAGAGGAAGGGAGAGCGGGTGTTAATCGGTCAATCAATCAATCAATCAATCAATTAATCGACCAGTGGTATTGGAGTATTTACTGAGTGCTGTGAAAGTAACACAGTAGGGTAAGGAAGCTGAGGCCCAGAGAGGTCAAATAACTTCCTCGAGGTCACCCAGCCGGCCAGTGGCAGAGCTGGGACTAGAACCCAGGTCTCCTCTGATTCTGACCCTGTAGCAGAGTTATTCAATCATATTTATTGAGCCCTTACTCTGTGCTGAGCGCTCTGCTGAGCACCTGTGAGAGAACAGTATAACAATAGACACATTCCCTGCCCCCAACAAGCTGAGGGACAGAGCCTGGAAGTCAGAGGACCTGGGTTTTAATCTCCGCCACACATCTGCTGGGTGACCTTGGGCAAGTCACTTCACTTCTCTGGGCCTCTGTTCCCTCATCTGTAAAATGGAGATTAAAAGTGTGAGCCCCATGTGGGTCAGAGACTGTGTCCACCTTAATTAAAATGTATCTATCCCAGCACTTAGAACAGTGCCTGGCATATAGTAAGTGTTTAACAAGTAGCGTTATTATTATTATTATTTTAGGAATCTGTCCCCAGGGCAGGGAATGGGACAAGGTGGCCTTGGTGGGGAAGGAGGGTGTCAGGGAGTGGGAGTGGGGACAGACTTTTTTTAATGGCAGTTGTTAAGTGCTTACTATGTGTCAGACACTGCTCTAAGCGCTGAACACTGCTCTAAGCACTGGTCACTGTGCTGGTGTTAAGGCTGCTGGCTGTGGCTGGAGACAGGGAGAACAAGACCTGTTTACTTGTTCTGATGCCTGTCTCCCCACTTCTCGGCTGTAAACCTGTTGTGGCCAGGGACTCTCTTTATTGCTGAACTGTACTTTCCAAGTGCTTAGTACAGTGCTCTGCACACAGTAAGCGCTCAATAAATATGATTGAATGATTGACCAAGGCCCCAGGCCTATGGGGATGTACACGAAGGAGGGGTTTGGAGTTTCCAAGATGGAGGCTCAGAAGACTCCCAGCTGTCCTGAAGGCCTGGCTTGACATTAGCGTTAGAACAGATGTCAATCAATCAATAACAGTCATAATAATAATAATAATGATAATTGTGGTATTTAAAATAAAAAAATAAATACAATAAATGGTGGTATTTGTTAAGTGCTTACTAAGTGCAAAGCACTGTTCTAAGCCCTGGGAGATACAAAGTGATCAGGTTGTCCCACGTGGGGCTCACATTTTTAATCCCCATTTTACAGATGAGGTCACTGAGGCCCAGAGAAGTGAAATAACTTGCCCAAAGTCACACAGCTGGCAAGCGGCAGAGCCGGGATTAGAACCCACGACCTCTGACTCCCAAGCCCGGGCTCTTTCCACTGAGCCACACTGCCTCCCAATTTATTAAGCACTTACTATGGGCTAAGCATTGTTCAAAGCGCTGGGGTGGATACAAGCAAATTAGGTCGGGCCCGATCCAAGTCCCACATGGGGCTCACAGGCTTAATCCCCATTTACCGAGGCCCGGAGAAGTGAAGTGACTTGCCCAAGGTCACACAGCAGACCAGTGGCAGAGCTGGGATTGGAATCCAGGTCTTGCTGATTCCTTGTCCTGTACTTTACTAGGCCTCGCTACTTCTCCACTCAATCAATCCATCAAATGGATTGACTGAGTGCTTACATTGTGCAGCGCAGTGTCTCCCCCTCTAGACTGTGAGCTCGTTGTGGACCGGGAATGTGTCTGTTTATCATTATATTGTAATAATAATGTTGGTATTGGTTAAGCGCTTACTATGTGCAGAGCACTGTTCTAAGCGCTGGGGGAGATAGAGGGTAATCAGGTTGTCCCACATGAGACTCACAATTGATCCCCATTTTACAGATGAGGGAACTGAGGCACAGAGAAGTGAAGTGACTTGCCCACAGTCACACAGCTAACAAGTGGCAGAGCCGAGATTTGAACCCATGACCTCTGACTCCCAAGCCCGGGCTCTTTCCACTGAGCCACGCTGCTTCTCTAAATAATAATGCTGGTATTTGTTAAGTGCTTACTATGTGCAAAGCACTGTTCTAAGCGCTGGAGGATACAAGGTGATAAGGTTGTCCCACGTGGGGCTCACAGTCTTCATCCCCATTTCCCAGATGAGGGAACTGAGGCCCAGAGAAGTTAAGTGATAATAATGTTGGTATTTGTTAAGCGCTTACTATGCACCGAGCACTGTTCTAAGCGCTGGGGGAGATACAGGGTAAACAGGTTGTCCCACGTGGGGCTCACAGTTAATTCTCATTTTACAGATGAGGTAACTGAGGCACAGAGAAGTGAAGTGACTTGCTCACAGTCACACAGCCGACAAGTGGCAGAGCCGGTAGTCTCCCAAGCGCTTGGTACAGTGCTTTGCGCCAAGTAAGCACTCAACAAATGCCACTGAATGAATGAGTGGCTCCTCTATGGCAGCTACTGGGAAAATGGGGATGGGGAAAAGTTCTGGAGCTCTGCCGGGGTGAAAGCTCTGACGGGGACTGACTCTCTCTGGAAAAACAGGTCCGGCCGGGATCGCCCCCATCCCGGATTTCTCCACGGATCCTCCCTTCTGCATCGCTCTTGTACTTGGATTTTCTCCCTTTATCCACCCCACCCTCAGCCCCACATACTCTAGACTCTTCCCTTGTGGGCAGGGAATGTGTCTTCCAACTCTGTTCTGCTCTAATCATGGTATTTGCTAAGCGCTTACTATGTGCCGGAGACTGTTCTAAGCGCTGGGGCTCATAGTCTTAATGCCCGTTTTCCAGATGAGGGAACTGAGGCGCAGAGAAGGGACGTGGCTGGCCCAAAGTCACACAGCTGACAAGTGGCGGAGCTGGGACTAGAGCCCCTGTCCTCTGACTCCCAAGCCCCTGAGCTTGCCTGAGCGCTTACTGTGTGCAGAACACTATACTGAGTGCTTGGGAAAGTACAATACAGCAATAAAGAGAGACAATCCCTGCCCACACGAGCTCACACTCTAGAGCGGGGGAGACATCACTACAGATAACTAAAATTACAGATATCTACATAAGTGCTCGTACCTCTCTCCTGGGCTTTTTCCAGTAGTCCACGCTGCCTGTTTTTAATAGGTATCATTCTGGGAGCCCCGTGTGGGTCAACCTGATCACCTTGAATCCCCCAGCGCTTAGAACAGTGCTTTGCACATAGTAAGCGCTTAACCATTATTTATCCCCATTTTACAGATGAGGTAACTGAGGTGCAGAGAAGTGAAGTGACTAATCCCAAGTCACCCAGCTGACAACCTGCGGAGCCAGGCTTAGCATCCACGAACCTCCGACTCCCAAGCCCGTGCTCTTTCCACTAAGCCACGGGCCCAAATTATAACTGAGGTTTTTTTTTTTAAGCACTTACTATGTGCCTAACACTGGACTAAGCGCTGGGGTAATTACAAGATAATCAGGTCCCCGATTCTGGTCAGACTTTTGAATCTTGGGAAGGCATTCTTGTGCTTTCCATCGTTTCTGAGGGGAAAGGAGACTTTGCAACCTCCTCAGCCAGCAGAAACCCTTTTCCTTTGACTTTAAGGAAGCAAAAGCGGCACAGCCTGGTGGAAAGATCCCAGGCCAGGGAACCAGAGGCCCGAGATTCTGATTTCGGCTCCGCCACTTACCTCCTGTGTGACCCAGGGCAAGTCGCTTGACGTCTCTGGACCTCAGTTCCCTCATCTGCAAATTGGGGATGCATTCATTCATTCAGTAGTATTTATTGAGCGCTTACTCTGTGCAGAGAACTGTACCAAGCGCTTGGAATATACAATTTGGCAACAGATAGAGACCATCCCTGCCCAGTGACGGGCTCACAGTCTAATGGGAGAAGCAGCGTGGCTCAGTGGAAAGAGCCCGGGCTTTGGAGTCAGAGTTCATGGGTTCGAATCCCGGCTCGGCCACTTGTCAGCTGTGTGACTTTGGGCAAGTCACTTAACTTCTCTGTGCCTCAGTTACCTCATCTGTAAAATGGGGATTAAGACTGTGAGCCCCACGTGGGACAACCTGATTCCCCTGTGACTACCCCAGCGCTTAGAACAGTGCTCGGCACATAGTAAGCGCTTAACAAATACCAACATTATTAATGGGGGGAGACAGACGGACAAAAACAAGACAACATAATCACGATAAATAGAATCAAGGGGAAGGACACCTCATTAACAAAATAATTCCCATTCTCTCTCCTACCCAGACCGTGAGACCCATGGGGGACCTGCTTATCTTGTAATTACCCCAGCGCTTTAGTACAGTGTTAGGCACATAGTAAGTGCTTAAGAAAACACCACAGTTATAATTTGGGCCCATGGCTCAGTGGAAGGAGCACGGGCTTGGGAGTTGGAGTTTGTGGGTGCTAAGCCTGGCTCTGCCACTTGTCAGCTGGGTGACATTGGGGAAGTCACTTCACTTCTCTGTGCCTCAGTTACCTCGTCTGTAAAATGGGGATGAATAATAATAATGGTGGCATTAAATGCTTACTAGGTGTCAAGCACCGTTCTAAGCGCTGGGGGGGGATACAAGGTAATCAGGTTGTTCCACGTGAGGCTCACAGTTTTCATCCCCATTTTACAGATGAGGTAACTGAGGCATAGAGAAGTCAAGTGACTTGCCCAAAGTCACACAGCTGGCAAGTGGTGAAGCCAGGATTAGAGCCCACGGCCTTCTGACTCCCAAGCCCAGGCTCTTTCCACTGAGCCACGCAGCTTCTCTTAAAATGAAGACTGTGAGACCCATGTGGGACAACCTGATTACTTTGCATCTACCCCAGCGCTTAGAACAGTGCTTGGCACATAGTAAGCACTTAACAAACACCAACATTATTATCATTATTATTATTATTGAGGTCTGACACTAAGTGCTACCTATGTGAATCCAAGACCTCTGACTCCCAAGCCCGGGCTCTTTCCGCTAAACCACGCTGTTTCGCGTAAGATGAAGACTGCGAGACCCGCCTGGGACAACCTGATTACCTCGTACCTAGTATGTGCTTGGCACACAGTAAGCGCTTAAGTTCAGGCTAAGATGCCTGCCGCTCTCTTAGTCAGCCAGTCAGTCAATCAATCATATTTACTGAGCATTTACTGTGTGCAGATCACTGCACTAAGCACTTGGGAGAATACAATAACAGACACATTCCCTGCCCAGATATGACAGGGATTGCTCTCTCTCTCACTAACCTGCACTTGCCCCAGTGCTTAGCACATGGAAAGTCTTGTCTTATGCTATCGAGTCGTTTCCGACCCATAACTCTCTTCCTCTCTTCAAAGCCCTGCCGAGAGCTCACCTCCTCCAAGAGGCCTTCCCACACTGAGCTTCCCCTTTTCCCTCTGCTCCCTTTCTACTCCCCCTTCACCTCCCCTCAGCTAAGCCCCCTTTCCCCCCTTTCCCTCTGCTCCTCCCCCTCTCCCTTCCCCTCAGCACTCTGCTCATCTGCTCATTTGTATACATTTTTATTACCCTATTTATTTTGTTAATGAGATGTACATCCCCTTAATTCTATTTATTGCTATTGTTTTTGTCTGTCTCCCCCGATTAATAATGTTGGTATTTGTTAAGCGCTTACTATGTGCTGAGCACTGTTCTAAGCGTTGGGGGAGATACAGGGTAATCAGGTCGTCCCACGTGAGGCTCACAGTTAATCCCCATTTTACAGATGAGGGAACTGAGGCACAGAGAAGTGAAGTGACTCGCCCACAGTCACACAGCTGACAAGTGGCAGAGCCGGGAGTCGAACTCATGACCTCTGACTCCGAAGCCCAGGCGCTTTTCCACTGAGCCACGCTGTGAGCCCGTCAATGGGCAGGGATTGTCTCTATCTGTTGCCGAATTGTACATTCCAAGCACTTAGTACAGTGCTCTGCACATAGTAAGTGCTCAATAAATACTATTGAATGAATAGTGACACCATGGACACATCACTTTCAGAACTTCCCGCTCTCCATCCGCAATCGTTCTGGATCCAGAGAGCTTTCTTGGTAAAAATCCAGAAGCAGTTGACCATCGTCACCTTCCGCGCGGTAAAGTTGAGTCTCCGCCTCGACATTCTCCCGGGCTTCCGCTGCCCAGCATGGGGGAGTTTTGACTCGTAGCCGATGGCTGCCTCTCGCTAGCCACTGCCCGAGCTAGGGATGGCACGGACGGTCCTCCGCTTGACTGTCCCTCCCGTAGCCGAGACTGGTAGAGGACTGGAAACTCTCCACGTGCGACACTGAGAGGGGATATGGAAAGTACTGAATACATATTAGAATGAAGAGGAGGAGGAGTAGAAGCAGAAAGATATTTGAATGTCAAGAAGATCATGACAATTGGAAGTTTTAATACTCTTGTAGTGAACGGAGAGCAGATTGAAATAGCTGACAATTTTTCTCTCCTGGAATCGATAATCAATAATTAAGGCACTAATAGCCAAGAAATATGCTGTAGATGAATGTGAAGAAGACTTGCTATGAAGAGCCTGGAAAAAGTCATGAAATGTGCCGATGTAATTACTGCCACGAAAATACAGATCGTCAACTCTATTGTTTCCAGTGACAACGTATGGATCCGAAAGCTGGTCGGTGAAAAAACAGGACAGAAAGAACCTCGATTCTTTTGAAATGTGGTGTTGGAGAAGGCTTTTGTGAATACAACGGACTGCCCGAAAAACAAATAGATTTTAGAGCAAATCAAACCAAAGTGGTCTTTGGAAGGAAGACTCGATTTAGATGAGCGTATTTTGGACACTTAATCAGGAGGACTAATTCTCTGGAGAAGACACTAATGCTAAAAAAAGTCCAGGGAAAATGAAGAAGAGGCAGACCCGCAGCTAGATGGGAGAGAGACCACAACGACGATAACGGAAGAACCGTTAGAAAGGTTGCGGATTATGGCAGAACACAGGATTTATTGGAGAAAGTATATCCATGGAATCGCTATCAATCGGAAACAACTCGATGGCACTTAATAATAATAATAAAGTAATAGAAACAGCGTGGCTTGGTGTATAGAGCATGGGCCTGAGAGTCAGAAGGTCCTGGGTTCTAATCCTGCCTCTGCCACATACCCGCTGTGTGACTTTGGGCAAGCCGCTTCACTTCTCTGGGCTCTAGACTGTGTGCTCACTGTGGACAGAGAATTTGTCCGTTTATTGCCATACAGTACTCTCCAAAGCAGCTAGTACAGTTGCACATAGTAAACGCTCAATAAATACGATTGAATGAATGGGCCTCAGTTCCCACATCTGTAAAATGGAGATTAAGAGCGTGAGCCCCATGTGGAACAGGGACTGTGTCCAACCTGATCAACTCGTATCTGCTCCACCGTTTACAACAGCGCTCGGCACATAGTAAGCGCTTAACAAGTACCATCATCACTGCTATTAGTAGCCATAAGTGTTCGATTCCCGACTCTAAATCTCATTATCACGTCCTGGTCCGGGGCGTTCTACCAGATGTCCCCTCTCAGGCCGGGTCAGCCAGAACCTCACTTCAGGAATGGGGGTGTCCAGCCCCCCGCCACCCCCCAACAGGCTCCTCCCTCCCCACCAAGGGGGAGGTGAGAGAAGGCCCCATTATAATAATAATGTTGGTATTTGTTAAGCGCTTACTATGTGCAGAGCACTATTCTAACGCTGGGGTAGTTACAGGGTCATCAGGTTGTCCCACGTGAGGCTCACAGTCTTAATCCCTATTTTACAGATGAGGTCACTGAGGCACAGAGAAGTGAAGTGACTTGCCCACAGTCAGCTGACGAGTGGCAGAGTTGGGATTCGAACTCATGACCTCTGACTCCCAAGCCCGGGCTCTTTCCACTGAGCCACGCTGCTGTGGGGAATAATAATAACAATAATAATTATGGTATTTTGTGAAGTGCTTACTACTTGCCAGGCACTGTTCTAAGCAGTGGGCTAGATAGAAGTATTTTGGGTTGTTATAAAAATAATAATAATTGTGGAATTTAAGGGCTTTCTGTGTGCCGGGCACTGTATTAAGCACTGCGATAGATAAAGCAAATCAGGGTGGACACAGTCCCTGTCCCACGTGAGGCTCCGGTCTTAATCCCCATTTTCCTGATGAGGGAACCGAGGCCCAGAGAAGTGAAATGACTTGCCTGAGGTTAGTCGGCAGATAAGTGGTGGAGGTGGGATTAGAACTCTAGAACTCAGGTCCTTCTTACTCCCAGGCGTGGGCTCTATACACGAGGCCACGCTGCTTCTCATCAGCTGGTGCAGGGCGGGGACGGGGCGCCTAGGGATGGGCAGTGCAACAGGCTCTGGAGGACTCTGTAGTGGACACTGTCAGGCAGCGAGAGCAGGCCCTGAGGGGCAATGTTGCCGCGGCGTGGCTGGGAAGCAGCGTGGCTCAGTGGAAAGAGCCCGAGCTTGGCAGTCAGAGGTCATGGGTTCGAATCCCAGCTCCGCCACTTGTCAGCTGTGTGACTGTGGGCGAGTCACTTCACTTCTCTGGGCCCAGGTTCCCTCATCTGTAAAATGGGGATTGACTGTGAGCCTCACGAGGGACAACTTGATTACCCTGCATCTACCTCAGCGGTTAGAACAGTGCTCTGCACATAGTAAGCACTTAACAAATACCAGCATTATTATTATTACTTACTTATTATTATTATTAATAATAATGTTGGTATTTGTTAAGCGCTTACTATGTGCAGAACACTGTTCTAAGCGCTGGGGTAGACACAGGGGAATCAGGTTGTCCCACGCGGGGCTCACAGTCTTAATCCCCATTTTACAGATGAGGGAACTGAGGCACAGAGAAGTTAAGTGACTTGCCCACAGTCACACAGCTGACAAGTGGCAGAGCTGGGATTCAAACTCATGAGCCCTGACTCCAAACTCCAAAGGCCGTGCTCTTTCCACTGCGCCCTACTGGAGAAGCAGCGTGGCTCAGTGGAAAGAGTCTGGGCTTGGGAGTCAGAGGTCACGGGTTCGAATCCCGGCTCTGCCACTCGTCAGCTGGGTGACTGTGGGCAAGTCACTTCACTTCTCTGTGCCTCAGTGACCTCATCTGTAAAATGGGGATTAAGACTGTGAGCCCCACCTGGGACAACCTGATTACCCTGTATCTACCCCAGCGCTTAGAACAGTGCTCTGCACATAGTAAGCACTTAACAAATACCAACATTATTATTATTACTTCTCCATGAGCCCACAGAACCCGGTTACCACACCGGGGCTGATGATGGGCAGAGAAGCAGCGTGGCTCAGTGGAAAGAGCCCGGGCTTGGGAGTCAGAGGTCATGGGTTCAAATCCCGGCTCAGCCGCTTGTCAGCTGTGTGACTGTGGGCAAGTCACTTCACTTCTCTGGGCCTCAGTTACCTCATCTGTAAAATGGGGATTAAAAATGTGAGCCCAGTGTGGGACAACCTTGTATCCTCTCCAGCGCTTAGAACAGTGCTTTGCACATAGTAAGCACTTAACAAATATCATCATTATTATTATTATTATGGGTGGCTCCCTGGGAGCATCTTCAGCAGGGCCAAGGGGAACTGACTGTGTCAGCTGAAGGCAGAGCTTATTCAAATGAGAGGAGATGTTAGGACACCCCCCGTGTGGGTCACATGCTGAACCCCCCTTCAAGTGCTTAGTACAGCGCTCTGCACACAGTGAATGCTCCAATAAATACGATTGAATGAATGAGACAGAGATTTATGGTGCCAGATTTGGCCAGAGCTGTGGCCTCTGTGTTTTGTACACCCCACCTCTCTGGGAGCGGTAACACTGTCCATTCAAGACTCTGTCTAACACAGCCCATCTCACACTGGGGTCTACGAAGCAGCGTGGCTCAATGGAAAGATCACGGGCTTAGGAGTCAGAGGTCACGGGTTCTAATTCCGGCTCCGCCACCTGCCTGCTGTGTGACCCTGGGCAAGTCACTTAATTTCTCGGTGCCTCAGTTCCCTCATCTGTAAAATGGGAATTAAGCCTGTGAGCCTCATGTGGGACAACCTGATTACCCTGTACCTACCCAAGTGCTTAGAACAGTGCTCGGCACATAGTAAGCGCTTAACAAATACCAACATTATTATTATTATTATTCTAATCCTGGCTCCGCCCCTTGTCTGCTATGTAATTTTGGGCAAGTCACTTGACTTCTCTGTGCTTCAGTTACTTCATCAGTAAAGGAGGAGGTTAAGACTGTGAGCCCCTCCTGGGACAACCTGCTTATCTTGTAACTACCCCAGTGCTTAGAACAGTGCTTAGCACATAGTGAGCGCTTAATAAATGCAATCATTATGATTATTAAGGCATGTGGGACGTGGACTGTGTTCAACCTGATTAGCTTGCATGTACCCTAGCACTTAGAGGACAGTGACTGGCACATAATAAACACTTAATAAAAAGCCTAAAAAAAAATACCACTGATCTCAGACTATGATAAAACACCACTGAACCAGACTGTGGTTCAACACCACACTTTCAGACTGTGGTTTAACACCACAAATCTCCGACCGGGTCTAACACAATCTCAGACTCGGATTCCACACCACCAATCTGACTGTGGTTTAACACTGTGCTCTCAGATCGTGATTTAATACCGCCAATCTCAGTCTGGGTCTAACACAATCTCCGACTCTGATTTCAGACCACCAATCTCTCACTGTGGTTTAACACCGCGCTCTCGGACTGTGATTTAATACCGCCAATCTCAGACTGGGTCTAACACAGTCTCCGACTCTGATTTCACACCACCAGCCTCTGACTGTGGTTTAACACCACGCTTTCAGACTCTGGTCTAACACCATCTCCGACTCTGATTCCACACCACCAGTCTCAGACTGTGGTCTGACACCGACGATCTCAGACCGCGGTCTAACGGTGCCAATCTCAGACTGCTGTTCAACACTTCCGATTTCAGACTGTGGTCTAACACCGTTGATCTCAGACCATGGTCTCTCAGTGCCGATCTCGGACCATGATCTCGTTCATTTAATTGTATTTATTGAGTATTTACTGTGTGCGGAGCACTGTACTAACAGACACATTCCCTGCCCACAACGGGCTGTCAGTTTAGAGGGAGAGACAGACATGAATAGAAATAAATAAATTACAATACGGGCATAAGTGCTGTGGGGGTGGAATGGGGGAAGAGCAAAGGTAACATGCCAGGGCTACACAGAAGGGAGTGGGAGAAGAGGAAAGTGGGGCTTAGCCAGGGAAGGCCTCTTGGAGGAGGTTTTGAAGGAGGGAGAGTCATTGTCGGCCGTTTTTAAGGAGGGAGGGCATTCCATTGATTCAATAGTATTTATTGAGCGCTTACTATGTGCAGAGCACTGTACTAAGTGCTTGGAATGAACAAGTCGGCAACAGATAGAGACAGTCCCTGCCATTTGACGGGTTTACAGTCTAGTCAGGGGAGACGGACGGATGAGAACAATGGCAATAAATAGAGTCGAGGGGAAGAGCGTCTCGTAAAAACCGATGGCGACTAAATAGAATCGAGGCGATGTACAATTCATTAACAAAATAAATAGGGTAATGAAAATATATACAGTCGAGCGGACGAGTACGGTGCCGAGGGGATGGGAAGGGAGAGGGGGAGGAGCGGAGGGAAATGGGTGGAAAAGAGGGCTAAGCTGCGGAGAGGTGAAGGGGGGGTGGTAGAGGGAGTAGAGGGAGAAGGGGAGCTCAGTCTGGGAAGGCCTCTTGGAGGAGGTGAGTTTTAAGTAGGGTTTCGAAGAGGGGAAGAGAATCGGTCTGGTGGAGGTGAGGAGGGAGGGCGTTCCGCGACCGCGGGAGGACGCGGCCCGGGGGTCGACGGCGGGACGGGCGAGACCGGGGGACGGCGAGGAGGTGGGCGGCGGGGGAGCGGAGCGTGCGGGGTGGGCGGTAGAAAGAGAGAAGGGAGGAGAGGTAGGAAGGGGCAAGGGGACGGAGAGCCTCGAAGCCTAGAGTGAGGAGTTTTTGTTTGGAGCGGAGGTCGATAGGCAACCACTGGAGTTGTTTAAGAAGGGGAGTGACAGGCCCAGATCGTTTCTGCGGGAAGATGAGCCGGGCGGCGGAGTGAAGGATAGACTGGAGCGGGGCGAGAGAGGAGGAAGGGAGATTGGAGAGAAGGCTGACCCAGTAGTCTAGCCGGGATATAACGAGACCCCGGAGCGGTAAGGTAGCCGTTTGGGTGGAGAGGAAAGGGCGGATCTTGGCGATATCGTAAAGGGGAAACCGGCAGGTCTCGGTAACGGATAGGATGTGTGGGGCGAACGAGAGAGACGAGTCAAGGATGACACCGAGATTGTGGGCCAGAGGCAGGATGTGGGCGAGGGGTCGGCGGCGAGATAGAGGAGATGGAGGCCCAGGGAGAAGCTTAGCATTAGAGGAGCTAAGTGTGCGTGCTGGATTGTAGTAGGAGAGTAGTGAGCTGAGGGAGAAGGAGGCGAGGTGATGAAGGGCTTTCAAGCCAATGATGAGGAGTTTTTGTCTGATGCGGAGGTGGATGGGCAACCACTGGGGTTTCTGGAAGAGTGGGGAAACATGGCCTTAACGTTTTTGTAGAAAAGTGATGCGGGCAGCAGAGTGAAGTATGGACTGGAGTAGGGAGAGACAGGAGGCAGGGAGGTCAGTAAGGAAGCAGGTACAGTAATCGAGGCTGGAGGTCTGTCTATCACAGTGGATCTCTGACTATGGTCTAACACTACCAATCTAAGACTGTGGACAAACTCTGTTAAAATCTGCCCTTTCCTCGCCATCCAAACTGCTACCAAGTTAATCCAAGCACTTATCCTAACCTGCTTTGATTACTGTCTCAGCCTCCTTGCTGACCCACCTGCCTCCTGTCTCTCCCCACTCCCCACTCCAGTCCATATTTCACTCCTGCTGCCCTGATCATTTTTCTACAAAATGCTCAGGACATGTTCCCCCCTCCTCAATAACCCCCAGAAGTTGTCCATCCACCTCCGCATCAAACAAAAACTCCTCACCATTGACTTTAAAGCCCTCTGTCACCTTGCCCCCTCCTACCTCACCTTGCTACTTTCCTACTACAACCCAACCCACACGCTTCGCTCCTCTAATGCCAACCTTCTCAGTGTACCTTCATCTCGGCAATCTCGCTGCCGACCTCTTGCCTACGTCCTGCCTTTGGCCTGGAACTCTTTCCCTCTCCATATCTAACAGACTGTCCCCGACTTCAAAGCCTTATTGAAGACACATCTCCTCCAAGAAGCCTTCTCTGACTAAGACCTCCTCTCCTCTTCTCCCTATCCCTTTTATGTCACCCTGACTTCTATGTCATCCTCCCTCCTATCTCCACAGCACATATATATATATATATATCTGCATATATCTGTTATCTATTTATTTATTCATTCATTCATTCACTTATTTATTTATATTAATATAATTTATATTAATATAAATATATTTATATATTAATATTAATATTAATATATTAATATTATATAAATATATTAATATATTTATATTAATGTCTGTCATCCCTTCTAGACTGTAAACTCACTGTGGGCAGGGAATGTGTCTGTTTTGTATTGCACTGTGCTCTCCCCAGCGCTTAGTACAATACAGAGAAGCAGCGGGGCTCAGTGGAAAGAGCCCGGGCTTGGGAATCTCGGCTCTGCCACTTGTCAGCTGTGTGACTGTGGGCAAGTCACTTCACTTCTCGGTGCCTCAGTTACCTCATCTGTAAAATGGGAATGAAGACTGTGAGCCTCACGTGGGACAACCCGATGACCCTGTATCTACCCCAGCGCTTAGAACGGTGCTCTGCACATAGTAAGCGCTTAACAAATACCGAGATTATTATTATTACTCTGCACACAGTAAGTGCTCAATAACTCGATCGACTGACTCACTGACTGACTGTGGGACCTTGGGCAAGTCACTTCACTTCTCTGGGCCTCAGTTCCCTCACCTGTAAAAAGGGGATTAAGACTGTGAGACAGTCCCTATCTGTGTCCAACCTGATAAGGTTGTGTCCACCCCAGTGCTCAGCACAGTTCCTGGCACACGGTAAGCGGTTAACAAATACCGTTAAGAAATAAAAGGTCCACCACAGATTGGCTCGCGCCTTTTGTGCATTCAGCGCGGTTGCCGTCATCGTCATTCTTTCTGGAGCCTTTTCCTTGTTTCCTTTGGAAGCGCAGAAACCTCTGACACACTTGGATGTGAGTGTTGACCACATTATTTCCTGTCTGGAAGGGTGAAAGAGGAGGCCACTTCCTTTAAATGCACACAGATCCTTTCCCTCTCCTCTCTATCTCCCCTGGGGTCACTCTTTCTGACTTTCTTTTTCTTTTCTTTTCTCTCCTTCTCCCCATACTTAGGGGGAGTCAGAGATGGAGCTCCCTGAGAAGTAGGAAGGCTAGAATCATCAGAGCCCCATGTTTGACAGCAGAAAAGATTCCCTTCAATAAGGAGTAGCACCGGTTCCCAGGAGAGCAGCTCTAAAAGAAAGATTTTTCATAACCTCCACTGGCTCCCTGCGTCCTGTCGCATCAAAGGAAAACTCCCCCTAATCCGCTTCGAGGCTTTCCACCCTTTGGCTCCACCTTCCCTATCTGCTCTCTCCTCCCACAGTTCCCTAGCTCATACTCTTCATTCTTTTTTTTTTTTAATGGTATTTGTTAAGCGCTTAACTGTGTGCCAGGCACTGTACTAAGCGCTGGGGGGATACAAGGTGATCAGATTGTCCCATGTGGGGCCCACAGTCTCAATCCCCATTTTCCAGATGAGGGAACTGAAGCCCAGAGAAGTGAAGTGACTTGCCCAAAGTCATACAGCTGTCAAGCGGCGGATCCGGGATTAGAACCCAGGACCTCGGACTCCCACGACCGGGCTCTTTCCACTGAGCCACACTGCGGCTCTTGAGTCTTCCCCAGCTAATCCTCTAAGCATCCCTCACTTTCGATCCTCCCATCTCTGTCCCTCTCCTCGGGTATTCCCCAGTCTGGAACTGCCATCCACCAGGTCCAAGTTCTCTCCCTGTCCAAAGCCCCCTGAAATTCATTCAATTCAATCATATTTATTGAGCGCTTACTATACTATCCAGTTTCCTTGCACAGTTGGGGGTGGTCCTCTTTCCTGTCAGTCTGACCCCCGTCAATAGGCAGGCCATAATAATAATAATAATAATAATAATGATATTTGTTAAGTGCCTACTATGTACCAGGCACTGTTCTAAGTGCTGGGGGAGATGGAAGCTAATCGGGTTGGACACAGTCCCTGTCCCACAGGGGGCTCACAGTCTTAGAGCGCCCGGTAGCGTGGCTCGGTGGAAAGAGCCCGGGCTTGGGAGTCAGAGGTCATGGGTTCGAATCCCAGCTCTGCCACTCGTCAGCTGTGTGACTGTGGGCAAGTCACTTCCCTTCTCTGTGCCTCAGTTTCCTCATCTGTAAAATGGCGATGAAGACTGTGAGCCTCACGTGGGACCACCTGATGACCCTGTATCTCCCCCAGCGCTTAGAACAGTGCTCTGCACATAGTAAGTGCTTAACAAATACCAACATTATCATTATTACTATTAATCCCCATTTATACAGATGAGGGAACTGAAGCCCAGAGAAGTTAAGTGACTTGCCCAAACTCACACAGCAGACAAGTGGAGAACCCAGGATTAGAACCTATGACCTTCTGACTCCCAGGCCTCTGCTCTATCCAATAGGGCGGCTCCACCTCTCAACTGCTGTGTGACCTTGGGCAAACCACTTCACTATTCTGGGCCTCAGTTCCCTCATCTGCAAAATGGGGATGGAAACTGTGAGCCCCACGTGGGACAGGGACTCTGCCCACCTCAATTTCCTTATACCCACCCCAGTGCTTAGTACAGTGTCTGCCATATAGTAAGCGCTTTCCTCATCTTCCACCCCCTTCTGCATCACCCTGACTTGCTCCCTTTGTTCTTTCCCCTCCCCAACCCCACTCCACATATATATCTGTCATTTTATTTATTTGTATTGTTGTCTCCCTGCCTCCTGCCAGCCTGCGTGCTCACTGTGGGCAGGGAATATCACGGTTTACTGTTGCATTGTTCTTTCCCTAGTGCTTAGTACAGTGCTCTGCACACAGTAAGTGCTTAATAATTATGATGGGATGAAATACCATCATTAATAATAATAATAATAATAATGTTGGTATTTGTTAAGCACTTACTTTGTGCAGAGCACTGTTCTAAGCTCTGGGGCAGATATAGGGTAATCAGGTTGCCCCATGTGGGGCTCACAGTCTTCATTCCCATTTTCCAGATGAGGTAACTGAGGCACAGAGAAGTGAAGTGACTTGCCCACAGTCACCCAGCTGACAAGTGGCAGAGCCGGGATTCGAACCCATGACCTCTGACTCCCAAGCCCGGGCTCTTTCCACTGAGCCACGCTGCTTCATTATTATACTTATTATTAGTGGAAAGAGCACGGTCTTGGGAGTCAGAAGACATAGGTTCTAATCCCAACTCCACCACTTGTCTGCTGCATGACCTTGGGCAAACCACTTAAGTTCAAAAAGGTTTGAAATGAGGGTCTATGAGATGGTTGGGTACAGGATTAAAAGCAAGTGGATTTAATTAGCTTTAACTCTAAATCAGAGTCTTGTAAATTATTGCTGTTGGAAAAACCTATGAACTGCAAGATTTCATCAGTTCTAAAATTAGGAATTAAAAAAAAAGAAAGTCAACAAATTTGAGTTCATATAGTTAATTTTTGAGGTAGGCAATAAAATGTTGGCATCTTCCAGTGCCCTACTCTGCCATCATTTAATTATCTTTGCAGCTTTAATAATAGTGTTGGTATTTGTTAAGTGCTTACTATGTGCAGAACACTGTTCTAAGTGCTAGGGAAGATACAGGGCATCAGGATGTCCCACGTGAGGCTCACAGTTAATCCCCATTTTACAGATGAGGGAACTGAGGCACAGAGAAGTGAAGTGACTTGCCCAAAGTCACACAGCTGACAAGTGGCAGAGCCAGAATTGGAACCCATGACCTCTAACTCCCAAGCCCGGATTCTTTCCACTGAGCCACGCTTCTTCTCTAGCTTTACTTATTCTTCTGCATGCACGCCACTATAGTGTTACAAATTCAGTTCAATAATCCTGTATGGGCTCTAGATATTCCCCAGGATTTAAATTTCCTCTTTCTGGCTTCACGTGCCCCCGTCCTGTGTAAATTTCATTTTGGAGGAAAGCCCTTTGGCTGAAAAAACTTTGAAACAGCCATATCTCACTGTGATCCTCAGGCCTAAACGTCATGGGTTTTAATCCTGGTTCCCCCTCTTGTCTGCTGTGTGACCTTGGGCTAGTCACTTTCCTTCTCTGTGCCTCAGTCACCTCATCTGTAAAATGGGGATTGAGATGGTGAGCCTCACGTGGGACCGGGAGAGTGTCCAATTCGATTTGCTTGAATCCACCCCGGCGCTTATTTGCGTGTCTGGCACTTAGTAAGTGCTTAACAAATACCATTATTACTATTATGATTATTATTATTCTCCATGCTTCAGTTCCCTACCTGTAAAATGGAGATTAAGGCCTTGACTCCCACGTGGGACAATCTGATTACCTTTTGTTTACTCCAGCACTCAGAGCAGTGCTTGGCACATAGTAAGCACTTAAATACCATAATTATTATCATTAGGCCATGCTGCCCTGGGGCCAGGGGGTCTGCTTCTATATAGAGAAGCATCGTGGCTCAGTGGAACGAGCACGGGCTTGGGAGTCAGAGGTCACGGGTTCAAATCCCGACTCTGCCACCTGTCAGCTCTGTGACTGTGGGCAAGTCACAACTTCTCTGAGCCTCAGTTTCCTCATCTGTAAAATGGGGATTAAAACTGTGAACCTCACACGGGACCATCTGATTACCCTGTATCTCCCCCAGCGCTTAGATCAGTGCTCTGCACATAGTAAGCGCTTAGCTAATACCAACATTATTATTATTATTGTGGCTGCAACCTCCCCTCCAGCTGTTCTGTCCCCCATCCCACAGGAGCACCTTTATGTCTGCTCTTGTTATTTTTAACATGACGTAGTGGATAGACCACTGGCCCGGGAGTCAGAAGGTGATGGGTTTGAATCCCGGCTCTGCCCCTTGTCTGCTGTGTGACCTGGGGCAAGTCACTTCACCTCTCTGGCCCTCAGTTCCCTCATCTGTAAAATGGGGATGAAGAGCATCAGCCCCACGTCAGACAGGGGCTGAGTCCAAGGTGATTACCTACTACAGAAACACTCTGGGCATGTCAGTCCCCTCTGCAAAATCCTCCAGTGGTTGCCTATCAACCTCCGCTCAAAACAAAAACTCCTCACTCTAGGCTTCAAGGCTGTCCATCCCCTCGCCCCCTCCTACCTCTCCTCCCTTCTCTCTTTCTCCTGCCCACCCCGCACGCTCCGCTTCTCTGCCGCCCACCTCCTCACCGTCCCTCGGTCGACCCCCGGCCCACGTCCTCCCGCGGTCCCTGAACACCCTCCCTCCTCACCTCCGCCAAACTGACTCTCTTCCCCTCTTCAAAGCCCTACTGAGAGCTCACCTCCTCCAAGAGGCCTTCCCACACTGAGCTTCCCCTTTTCCTCTGCCCCTCCTCCCCTGCCCATCGCCCCGACTCCCTCCCTCGGCTCTATCCCCTTCCCTGCCCCACAGCACTTGTTTATATTTGTACATATTTATTATTCTATTCATTTTATTGATGATGTGTATATATCTATAGTTCTATGTATCTATTTTGATGCTTATTGATGCCTATTTCTTTTGTTTTGTTGTCCGTCTCCCCCTTCTAGACTGTGAGCCTGTTGTTGGGTAGGGATTGTCTCTCTCTGTTGCTGAATTAATAAAACTGTTGATATTTATTAAGCGCTTACTATGTGCCAAGCATTGTTCTAAGCACTGGGGTAGATACAAGGTGATCAGGTTGTCCCACATGGGGCTCACAGACTTAATCCCCATTTTCCAGAGGAGGGACCTGAGGCCCAGAGAAGTGAAGTGACCTGCCCAAAGTCACACAACTGACAAGTGGCAGAGGTGGAATTAGAACCCACGACCTCTGACTCCCAAGCCTGGACTCTTTCCACTGAACCATGTTGCTTCCCAAGTGCTTAGTCCAGTACTCTGCACACACAAAGAGCACAGTAAATACGGTTGAATGAATGACCTTGTACCACCCCCAGCGCTTGGAACAGTGCTTGGCTCATAGTAAGCGCATAACCAATACCATCATTAGAAGCAGCGTGGCTCAGGGGAAAGAGCGTGGGCTTTGGAGTCAGAGATCATGGGTTCGAATCCCCGCTCTGCCAGTTGTCAGCTGTGTGACTTTGGGCTTAACAAATACCAACATTATTATTATTATTATCATTCAAACTAGCATGAGAAGCAGCGTGGCTCAGTGGAAAGAGCACAGGCTTAGGAGTCAGAGGTCACGGGTTCAAATCCTGCCTCTGCCACTTGTCAGCTGTGTGACTGTGGGCAAGTCACTGCACTTCTCTGGGCCTCAGTGACCTCATCTGGAAAATGGGGATGGAGACTGAGAGCCTCCAACCTGATGACCCTGTATCTCCCTCAGCGCTTGGAACAGTGCTCTGAACATTGTGAGTGCTTAACAAATACCACCATTATTATGATTATGATAATTATTTATTAGTATCTTGATGTGCTTCGGTGATGACTGACAGGCCCACTAAGGCCTGGGCCACTCGGGGCGCGTGACGTCAGCGCGTCCCACCGCCTGCCCGGGGTCACGTGGGGCGCGGCTTTCCCGTGCGGCGCCGGCGCCCTCTGGTGGCCTCGACGATAAATGGCAACGCCAAACCTCACCGGGGCCCCAAACCGCCTTTCAATCAATCATTCATGTTGTAAAAATTCGTTCGTTCGTTCGTTCGTTCGTTCGTTCGTTCATTCATTCATTCATTCATTCATCCATCCATTCATTCATATTTATGGAGCTCTCACTATGTGCAGAGCACTGTACTAAGCGCTTGGAATGGACAATTCGGCAACAGATCCATTCCCTGCCCAGTGATGGACTCACAGTCTAATCGGGTGTTAATAATAATAATAATAATGATAACGTTGATATTTGTTAAGCGCTTACTATGTGCAGAGCACTGTTCTAAGCGCTGGGGGAGAGACAGGGTCATCAGGTTGTCCCACGTGAGGCTCACAGTCTTCATTCCCATTGTCCAGATGAGGTAACTGAGACACAGAGAATGTTGGTATTTGTATTTGTTAAGCGCTTACTATGTGCAGAGCACTGTTCTAGGCACTGGGGTAGATACAGGGTAATCAGGCTGTCCCACATGAGGCTCACAGTCTTCATCCCATTTTACAGATGAAGGAACTGAGGCACAGAGAAGTGAAGTGACTTGCCCACAGTCACTCAGCTGACAAGTGACAGAGCTGGGATTAGAACCCATGACCTCTCACTCCCAAGCCCGGGCTCTTTCCATTGAGCCACGCTTCTTCTTACTGAGCCACGCTGCTTCTCGCGGTCTTGTTAATACCATCGTGGGATGGTATTGTTAATTCACTCAATCATACTTAGTAAGCTTATTGTGCAGAGCACCGTACTAAGCCCCTGGGAAAGTGCACTGATGCCTGTCTACTTGTATTGTTGTCTGTCTCCCCCTTGTAATAATAATAATAATGATAATAATAAAAATGTTGGTATTTGTTAAGTGCTTACTACGTGCTTGGCAAATAGCGCTGGGGAAGATACAAGGTAATCAGGTTGTCCCATGTAGGGCTCACAGTCTTCATCCCCTTTTTACAAATGAGGTAACTGAGGCCCAGAGAATGAAGTGACTTGCCCAAAGTCACACAGCTGACAGGTGGCAGAGTAATGATGGCATCTGTTAAGTGCTTACTATGTGCCAAGCATTGTTCTAAGCATTGGGGAGGATACAAGGTGATCAGGTTGTCCCACATGGGGCTCACAGTCCCCTATTTTACAGAGGAGGGAACTGAGGCCCAGAGAAGTGAAGTGACTTATCCCAAGTCACACAGCTGACAAGTGACAGAGCTGGGATTAGAACCCATGACCTCTGACTCCCAAGCCCAGGCTTTTTCCACTGAGCCATGCTGCTTCTTGTTTGCTGTGATCCATTGTTGAGTAGGGATTGTCTCTCTTTGTTGCTGAATTGTACTTTCCAAGCGCTCAGTACAGTGCTCTGCACATAGTAAGTGCTCAATAAATGCGACTGAATGAATGAAAAAGCCCGGGCTGGGAGTCTCTAAGGTCCTGAGTTCTAGTCCTGACTCTGCCACTTGTCTGCTGTGTGACCTTGGGCAAGTCACTTAACTTCTCTGTGCCTCAGTGACTTCATCTGTAAATTGGGGATTAAAAGTGTGAGCCCCATGTGGGAAAACCTGATTACCCTGTACCTACCAGCGATTACAATAGTGCTTGGCACATAGTATTCACTTAACAAATATCATCATTATTATTACAATACAGCAACAAAGACTGACAATCCCTGCCCAAAAGGGGCTCACAGCCTGGGAGCGGGGGAGACCGACATCAATACAAATATACAAATAATATAAAAACAATTATAGATATATTGTTAAGTGCTTACTATGTGCCAGGCACTGTAGTAAGCACTGGGATAGATACAAACTGATCAGGTTGGACACAGTCCATGCCCTACGTAGGGCTCATAATCCTAATCCTCATTTTACAGATGAGGTAACTGAGGCACAGAGAAGTTAAGTGACTTCCCCAGGATCACACAGCAGACAAGTGGTAATAAAAATAATAATTGTGGTATTTGTTAAATGCTTTCTATGTGCCAGGCACTGTAGATTGATTGAGTGCTTACCATGTGCAGAGCACTGTATTAAGCATCTGAGAGAGGACATGCCCCACCTACAACTTTTCGAACCATTTTGAACCCTTTCTCACATTCCTTCTCTCTCCATCCCTGTATTGATCCTTGGGGACTTTAATAGCCACTTAACTGTTCCCGACGACTCTTTCACTGCCTTCTTTCTATCACTCCTCAATTCCATTGACCTTATGTTCCATTCATTCATTCAATAGTATTTATTGAGTGCTCACTATGTGCAGAGCACTGTACTAAGCGCTTGGAATGGACAATTCTTGTCTGTCCGTCTCCCCCGATTAGACTGTAAGCCCGTCAAACGGCAGGGACTGTCTCTATCTGTTGCCGACTTGTTCATCCCAAGCGCTTAGTACAGTGCTCTGCACATAGTAAGCGCTCAATAAATACTATTGAATGAACAATTCGGCAACAGATAGAGACAGTCCCTGCCCAGTGACGGGCTCACAGTCTAAACGGGGCAGACAGGCAGCAAAACAGAACAGAACAAAATAAAAACAAGACACCATCATCAAGATAAATAGAATCAAGGGGATGTACACCTCATTAACAAAATCAATAGGGTAATAAATAATATATCCAAATGAGCACAGTGCTGAAAGGAGGGGAAGGGGGAGGAGCAGAGGACGGGGTGGGGGAGGTGAGAAGAGGGGGAGCAGAGGGAAAGGGGGGCTCAGTGTGGGAAGGCCTCCTGGAGGAAGTGTGCTCTCAGTAGGGCTTTGAAGGGGGGAAGAGAGTTAGTTTGGCGGACGTGAGGAGGGAGGGCAGTTCCACCCCAGTTCACCCATTCACCTACCTGGACACACTCTCGAACTCATCATCTCTAGCCACTGCACAATCCTCTACCCTCGCCAAATTTGAAACCCCTCCATCCGTCCACAACCTCCTTACCTGCCTTCTCTCCCACACACCTCCTCCTTACAAATCTGTTCTCGTCCCCTATCAGTTCGGTCCCCAAGAGAAGGTAGTTTGGCTAAGGGAGGTTAAATGGGGCAAGATGCGTTGAGAAAATTGGATCGGGTCAAAAGATCGGAGGTCCACACTCTCTACTGAACTCAACTCACTCACTCCCCTATCCCTCAGTCAATCTCGCACCACTAAAAATAATAATAATAACAGTGGTACTTGTTAAGTGCTTACTTTGTGCAAAACACTGTTCTAAGCACGGGGGGGATACAAGGTGATCAGGTTGTCCCACTTGGGGCTCACAGTCTTCATCCCCATTTTACAGATGAGGTCACTGAGGCCCAGAGAAGTGAAGTGACTTGCCCAAAGTGACACAGCTGACAAGCGGCGGAGCGGGGATTAGAACCCATGACCTCTGACTCCCAAGCCCGGGCTCTTTCCAGTGAGCCACGCTGCTAACCCACCATCCTAGATAACTTCCACAGTGGGCTTCCTTCGGTCCCGAGCATGAGCCGCAGAGCGCTGCTGGTGGAAATCTCGATAGCAGGCCGAACCCGTCCACTTCAAGTTTATCCTTACGCGCTTTAACTCTGCCTTCTCCTCTGCCTGTCAAATTTATTTCTCCATCCGTACTGATACCGATGCTCATTGTCCTCTCCAGTTGTTCCAGATGTTTAACTTCCACCTCAAACCCCCATCACCCTGTCTCCCCCATCTCCTTCCCCTAATGACCAGGCCACCTACCTTATTGAGAAAATCAAAAGTATCAGTTGTTATCTCCCTGAAATCTCCCCAGATCCTCCCCAGTCCCTCCCTCCTCCTGCCCCTCCTTCAATCCTCTTATCTTTCCCAGCAGTATCTCAAGAGGAGGCCAGCTGCCTTCTCTCAAAATCCACCCCTCCGCCCCCTTCATCCCTTATCTAAACATTTGCCCTTCCCTTCTTCCCTCCCTGACTTCCATCTTCAACCGTTGGCTCTCCGACGGCTTCTTCCCCACTGCTTTCAAACATGCCCACGTTGGCCCTATCCTAAAAACCCTTCCCTCGACCCCACGGCTCCCTCCAGTTATCACCCCGTCTCCCTCCTACCACTCCTCTCCAAACTCCTTGAGCGAATTGCCTACCCCCTCAACTTCCTCTCCTCCCATTCTCTCCTTGACCCCACTCCAATCTGACTTCCTTCCCATCGCTCCACAGAAACCACCCTTTCAGAGGTCACCAGTGAGCTCCTTCTTGCCAACTCTAATGGCCTTTACTCCATTCTAATCCTCCTCAACCGCTCAGCTGCCTTCAACCCCATCGATCATCCCCTTCTTCTGGCCTTGGCTTCCCTGACACTGTCCTTTCCTGGTTCTCCTCCTAACTCTCTGGCTCCTAATTCTCAGTCTCTTGAGTAGGCTCTTCCTCTGCCTCCTACCCCCTAACTGTGGCGGTCCCTCAGGTTCAGATCTGGGGCCCCTTCTATTCTCCATCTCCACCCACTCCCTTGGAGAACTCGTTTGCTCCCATGACTTCATGTACCACCTCTATGCAGATGATCCCTAAATCTCCATCTCCAGCCTTGATCTCTCTCTCTCTCTGCAGTCTCACATTTCCTCCTGCCTTCAAGACATCTCTACTTGGAGGTCCTGCTGTCACCTCAAAAACAGAACTCGTTATCTTCCCACCCAAACCCTGCCCTTTCCTTGACTTTCCCATCAGCACCACCATTCTTCCTGAATAATAATAATGATGGCATTTGTTAAGTGCTTACTATGTGCCATGCACTGTACTAAGCGCTGGGGTGGATACAAGCAAGTCAGGTTGGACACAGTCCCTGCCCCATGTGGGGCACACGGTCTCAATCCCCATTTTACAGATGAGGTAACTGATGCCCCGAGAAGTGAAGTGACTTGCCCTAGGTCACACAGCAGACAAGTGGTAGAGCCGGGATTAGAACCCATGACCTTCTGACTCCCAGGTCCATGCTCTCTGTCCACTACACCACGCTTTCCAAGCTCATAACCATGGCATTATCCTTGATTCTTCTCTCATTCAACACACATATTGAATCTATCACCAAATCCTGTCGGTTCAAAGTTCCTAACAAGTCTGCCCGGGCTGGCGTCTCTCCCTGCCCTCCTCATCCTCTCCCCAGCCCCCAGGATGGTCTGCAGGGCCTGGTATCTCTCCCTGCCCCCTTCCACCTCTCCCCACCCCCCCCCCCAGCACGCTCTACCTGGCCTGGTGTCTCTCCCTGCCTCCCTCATCCTCTCTCCAACCCCCAGTATGGTCTGCCTGGCCTAGGGTCTCTCCTTGCCCCCCAGTATGGTCTCCCCAGGCTCCCCCACTTTAGACTGTGAGCCCGTTATGGTTAGGGCTTGTCTTTATCGCTGTATTGTACTTCCCAAGAGCTTAGTATAGTGCTCTGCACACAGTAAGTGCTCAGTAAATTTGATTGAATGAATGAATGAATGGTGTCTCTCCCCACCCCTCCCTCCACATTCATTCAATAGTATTTATTGAGTGCTTACTATGTGCAGAGCACTGTACTAAGCGCTTATAATGTACAAATGGCGTCTCCTTCACGCCCCTTCCCTTTGGGCAGTGGTTCTGTGTGGGCTCACCTGAGTGGGGGAGGGGGGTGCTGCTGACATCTTGCATCCTCTCTGGGCCTCAGTTTCTTCCAGGTGGGAAACAGGGAAAAGACCCCTGTTCTCTCTTCCTCTCTCTTTCCTCTTTCCTCCCCGTTCCTTCCCTTCCTCACTCCCCGCTATTTTCCTCCCTCCTTCTCTGCCTCTCCCCCAACCCCCCTTCCTCCCTCTCAGACCATGAACCCTGCGAATCAGTTTGGACATAGTGAAGGACAGGGTCCATTTCCCATCTGATTACCTTGAACCCCGGATCTATCCCACCCCACCACTCAGTACGTCCTTAATAAATCTTATCCTTATAATGATAATAATAATAATAATAATGTTGGTATTTGTTAAGCGCTTACTATGTGCAGAGCACTGTTCTAGATACAAGGTAATCAGGTTGTTCCCTCGTGAGGCTCACAGTGTTCACCCTCATTTTACAGATGAGGTAACAGAGAAGGTAAGTGACTCACCCACAGTCACACAGCGGAGAAATGGATTCGAACCCATGATCTCTGACTCCCAAGCCCGTGCTCTTTCCACTGAGGCACGCATTATTCTCTTCATTCATTCAATAGTATTTATTGAGCACTTACTATGTGCAGAACACTGTACTAAGCGCTTGGAATGTACAATTCGGCAACAGATAGAGACAATCCCTGCCCAGTGACGGGCTCACGGTCTAAACGATAATAATGATGGTGTTTGTTAAGCGCTTACTATGTGCCAAGCACCATTCTAAGCACTGGGGTAGATACGAGATAATCAGGTTGTCCCACCTGGGGTTCACAGTCTTCATCCCCATTTTACAGATGAGGGAACTGAGGCACAGAGAAGTTGTGACTTGCCCTAGGTTACATGGCTCTCAAGTGACGGAGCTGGGGTTATCATTATCTTTTGGATTATCATTTGGAGCATTTATCATTTGGTGGCCGGGCCCCAGAGGAGGCAGGCGACATTTGAGGGGGAGGGGAAGTCCAAGTCAGAGCCCAGGCTGGTGGGTGCCAGTGGTGACCCAGGGGCCCAGGGGGTCCAGGTCTTTCTTGCACCCTCCCCGCTTCCCTACCGGCTTTTCTGGCCTGTCCAAGTCTGAAAGTGCTCCCAAATCCACAGCCCCAGAAGACTCTAGGATGGGAGGGTTCTGCAGGGAGGAGGAAAGGAAGGGAGAAGAATGATAGATTTGGGGAGAGTCCGAAGTGTCATCTCGGTTAGCTGTAACTGTTCACCCTCCAATGGCTTCTTTCCCACTGCTTTCAAACATGCCCACGTTGCCCCTATCCTGAAAAAAAATCCTCCATGATAGGAATAATAATAACGTTGGTATTTGTTAAGCGCTTACTAGGTGCAGAGCACAGTTCTAAGCACTGGGGGAGATACAGGGTCATCAAGTTGTCCCAGGTGAGGCTCACAGTTAATCCCCGTTTTACAGATGAGGGAACTGAGGCACAGAGAAGTTAAGTGACTTGCTTACAGTCACCCAGCTGTCAAGTGACAGAGCCGGGATTCAAACTCATAACCTCTGACTCCCAAGCCCAGGCTCTTTCCACTGAGCCACGCTGCTTCTCTGCAGCATGATCTCACGGCTCACAGTTTCTCACATCTTCCTCCATTTATGGCCCCATCTCCCTCCTACCATTCCTCTCCAAACTCCTTGAGTGAGTTGTCTTCATCCACTGCCCCAACTTCTTCTCTAATCTCTCCTCAAGCCCTTCCAATCTGGTTTCGGTCCCCATCATTCCACAGAAAGTGACCCAAGGTCACTGTTGTTTTCCTTTATCACAAATACCACGCCCCTACTCCAACCCAATCCTCCTCTCGGCTGCCTGTGACACTGTCGACTACCCTCTTCTCCTGCACAGACTATCCAACCTTCACTTCACTGACACTTTCCTCTCTCGGTTCTCCTCCTATCTCTCTGGCCGCTCATACTCCATCTCCTTCGCAGGCTCCTCCTCTGCCTCCCACCCCCTAACTGTGGGGGTCTCTCAGGGTTCAGTTCTGGGTCCCCCTTCTCTTCTCCATCTCCCTCCACTCCTTGGCGAACTTGGCTTCAACTATCATCTCTATGTGGATGATTCCTAAATTTACATCTCCAGCCCTGACCTCTATCCTATGCCATCTCTCATTTCCTCCTGCCTTCAGAACATCCTTAGTTGTATTTCCCACCAACCCCCCCTTTTTATGGTATTCGTTAAGCACTTATTACGTGCCAGGTACCGTAATAAGCACTGAAGTAGATACAAGCTAATCGGTTTGGACTCAGTCCATGTCCCACATGGGGCCTACAGTCTTAATCCCATTTTACGGATGAAGTACCTGAGGCACAGAGAAGTTAAGTGAATTGCCACGGTCAAACAGCAGACAAGTGGCAGAGGCAGGATTAGAACTCTGGTCCTTCTGACTCCCAGGCCTGTGCTCTATCCACTATGCCATGCTGCACTTCAAGCTTAACATTCCCAACACAGAACTCCTCATTTTTCCACCCAAATCCTGCCCTCCCCATGCATGACAGAACGGATAGAGCACGGGCCTGGGAATCAGAAGGGTGTGGGTTCTAATCCCGGATCTGCCACTTGTCTGCTGTGTGACCTTGGGTAATTCACCTTACTTCTCTAGGCCTCAATTACCTCATCTGAAAAATGGAGATTGAGACTGTGAGCCCCACGTGGGACATGGATTGTGTCCAACCTAAGTGTCTTGTATCCACCCCAATACAGTGCCTGGCAAAAAGCAAGTGCTTAACAAATACCACAATTATTATTCCCATCACTTTAGACAGCATCATCATCCTTCCTGTCTCACAAGCCTGCAACCTTCGCGTTATCCTTGACACATCTCACTCTCATGCAACCCACATATTTAATCTATCACTAAATTCCAATTCCATTGATTCCACCTTCACACGCTTAGTACAGTGCTCTGCACACAGTTAGCACTCAATAAATACGACTGAAGGAATGAACACCACTAAAATCCATCTTTTCCTCTTCATCCAAACAGCTACCATATTAATCCAAGCACTTATCCTATCTCGCCTTGACTACTGCGTCAGCCTCCTTGCTGACCTCCCTGCCTCCCTTCTCTCCCCATTCCAGGCCAGACTTAACTCTGCTGCCTGGATCATTTTTCTAAAAAAACTCTTCAGTCCACGTTTCCCCTTTCCTCAAGAACCTCCAGTGGTTTGCTCCTCCACCTCCACCTTTCATTTCATTCATCCATTAATTCATTCAATCATATTTATTGAGCTCTTACTGTGCGCAGGCCACTGTACTAAGCACTTGGTTTAATACAAAACAACAATAAACAGGGCCATTTGAACAGAATCTCCTTCCTACCAGCTGAAAAGCACACAAACACCTTACCCCGTACAATTTTGTCTTATGCTGTCGAGTCATCTCTGATCCTTAGGGACGCCATGGACGCATCTCTCCCAGAACGTCCCACTTCCATCTGCAATCGTCCTGGTGGTGGATCCAGAGAGTTTTCTTGGTAAAAATCCGGAAGCGGTTGACCATCGCCTCCTTCCGCACAATAAACTCGTGTCTCCACCTCCACGCTGCCCAGCACGGGGGAGTTTTGACTTGTAGGAGAGATTGCCTTCCACTCGCTAGCCACTGCCCAAGCTCGGAATGGCACGGAGGGACCTCGGCTTGACTCTCCCTCCCGTAGCAGCGACCGGTTGAGGACTGGAGACTCTCCAGGTGCCTCCCTGACAGCTTACAAGTTTACCTCTGATTTACTACTGCAACCCGTCCACACACTTTGTTCCTGTAATACCAACTACTCAATGTACCTCGATCTCTTCTCTCTCGCCGCTGGCCTCTCGCCCACATCGTGCCTCTGGCCCGGACCTCCCTCCCCCTTCACATCTGACAGGCCACCGCTCTCCCCATCTTCAAACTCTTTTTAAAATCACATCTCTTCCAATCGTCTTTCACTAAGCCCCCATTTCCTCTCTTCCCTCTCCCTTCTGCGTCGCCCTGGCACTTCGATTTACGCCTTTTTATTCACCCCTCCCTCAGCTCCCAGGCACTTATGTAATTCACATCTGTAATTCATTTATTTATATTAACGTCTCTTCCTCCCGCTCGACTGTAACTTTGTTATGGGCGGGGAAGGTGTCTCCAAACTCTACTATACTAGCGCTTACTACAGTGCTTCGCAGAGATTAAGTGCTCAATCAATACTATCGATTGATTCCAGCATTTTGCCACTGGGTGGCAGGCCCAGCCAAGCCCTGTTAGAGCCAAAAAAGAGTTTTTTCACTCCTTGGCAGGGGATTCGCAGAAGAAGATGGAGAGGGGGAACAGATAATAGTAACAATAATAATAATGACAGTAATAATTGTGATATTTATTAAGCACTTACTATGTGCCGAGCACTGAACTAAAGTGCCAGGTACAAGATAGAGCCCGGGCCTGGGAGTCAGAAGGACCTGGGTTCTAATTCCACTCTGTCATATGTCTGCTGTGTGACTTTATGCAAGTCATTTCACCTCTCTGGGCCTCAATCACCTCATCTGTAAAATGGAGATTGAGACTGCGAGCTTCAGGTGGGATGTGGGCAGTGTCCAGCTGCAGTAGTTTGTATTAACCCCCGTGCTTAATAAATACCACAAAAAAACAAAAACAAAGACAAAAAAACAGTTTGAACACAGTCCTCGTCTCTCAGAGAACCAGCGGGGAGACGCTCATTCCCTGCATCCGGCTGTAGAACGGGGTGGGTGGCAGGTGGTGGGACAGGGCGAGGCAGGGATGGAGCGCTTAGTACAGTGCTCCGCACACAGTAAGCACTTAAGAGAATCAAATGAATGAATGGGAATGTTGCTAAGAAGATACCTCACACTGGTGAACTATGGTGAAACGTGAGTGGGAGCCCAGTGGCTCCGGGCATTGGCCGGCCGACCTCGGCCCTTTTCGCAGCAGCGGGGCTATCGGGCCTGATTTCGGGCACCTGCACGTCGGCCCAGTGGGGCAAAGGGCACTGAGCCTCCAACCTGGGGTGGTGGGGCGGAGGGCTGTTGGCCGGAGGAGGGTCGGGGCGCGGCACTACCAGGCTGGAGGTGCTCAGTTGATGGTGCCAACCGGCCCTATTATTGGGGATGAGCGTATGCCAGTCTCTGACCACCGCTCCTAGCCAAGGTCCAGCAGACAGTGGATGACGGAAGGAGGCTAACACATTCCTGCCCAGGGCAAGCTTCTTTATAGCCCCTTAGTCCCACAGACAGCCAGTTTTCACCCAGAATTAACAGACTCTAGGTTATAATAATAATAATAATAATGTTGGTATTTGTTAAGCGCTTACTAATAATAATAATAATAATGTTGGTATTTGTTAAGCGCTTACTATGTGCAGAGCACTGTTCTAAGCGCTGGGGTAGACACAGGGGAATCAGGTTGTCCCACGTGGGGCTCACAGTCTTAATCCCCATTTTACAGATGAGGGAACTGAGGCACAGAGAAGTTAAGTGACTTGCTCACAGTCACACAGCTGACAAGTGGCAGAGCTGGGATTCGAACTCATGAGCCCTGACTCCAAAGCCCGTGCTCTTTCCACTGCGCCACGCTGTTGTGCCGAGCACTGTTCTAAGCACTGGGGTAGATATAGGGGAATCAGGTTGTCCCACGTGGGGCTCACAGTCTTAATCCCCATTTTACAGATGAGGGAACTGAGGCACAGAGAAGTTAAGTGACTTGCCCATAGTCACACAGCCGACAAGTGGCAGAGCTGGGATTCGAACTCATGAGCCCTGACTCCAAAGCCCGTGCTCTTTCCACTGAGCCACGCTGCTTCTCTATCTGAACTGGACTCGGCCCACCCAGGCTCCGGTGCCGCTAGGCCTCTGGTTTGTCCTCACCCCCCCGTTTCCTTCCATCCAAACTGCCCAGGTCCCCCTTGCCCAGGTGTCCGGCCTGGCCGGCCTTCCCCACTGCCCCCTTGAGAGACTCAATCGCGTTGCCCACGTGCAGGATTCGCCCCGCCCGGCCTCTCCACGGGCTCCGGGATCTTCCGCCTCGCTCTCAGCAGGCCCTGACTTGGGGACCCAGTGAGCCCAGGGCTGAGGACTGGGAAGCGGGGTGCACCTGAGGGCCACGACACGGCCCCAGACCAGCAGCTGACAACCCCCTCCTAGGCCCCCCAAACACTAGGGTGGCTATGAGGCTCCTGAGGCTAACCCAGCTGTAGATTAAGGCTGGGGAGGGAGGGAGAGGGAAGGAAGGGGACTGTAAAAGTAGGCTCGGGGCAGAAGAGGTTGGGGAAGTGTGGGGCAGAGGGGATGAGGGAAGAGGAGAGAAAAAGACAAGATGAAGAAGAGGGAGAGGAAGAAAGAGGGGTGGGCAGAGGAGAGAGGATAATTAACCTCTCTCTGATTATCTCTAATTATTCAGAGAAGCAGCGTGGTTCAGTGGAAAGAGATCAGGCTTGGGACTCAGAGGTCCTGGGTTCGAATCCCTGCTCTGCCACTTGTCAGCTGTGTGACTGTGGGCAACTCACTTCACTTCTCTGTGCCTCAGTTCCCTCATCTGGAAAATGGGGATGAAGACTGTGAGCCTCATGTGGGACAACCTGATGACCCTGTATCTCCCCCAGCGCTTAGAACGGTGCTCTGCACATAGTAAGCGCTTAACAAATACCAACATTACTATTATTATTATTAATTATGGTATTTGTTAAGCGATTACTATGTGCCAAGCACTGAGAAGAGGATGGGGGGGGGGAGGAAAGCCACACTGAACTGTGGCTTCCCTGAGCTCAGAGGTCTGTGGGCCCTTGGGGACAAGTGGGAGGGAGGCCCCAGCTCGGTGAAGGGAAGATTCTGGTGTGAGGCAGCCTTTGCTTGGATCTCTCCCTTCTCCTCCCCTACTATCATTTCTCAGCTGGCTCCTCCATGGCAGGGGCACCTGCAAGTTGACTACAACAGAAGGAAGCAGGATATTCGGCTTGCCTTTTGAGTTGTTGTTGTTCCTCAGTCAATCGTATTTATTGAGCGCTTACTGTGAGCAGTGTACTAAGGGCTTGGAAGAGGAAATAAAACAATAATGGACATATTAGAGAAGCAGCATGGCTCAGTGGAAAGAGCGCAGGCTTGGGAGTCAGAGGTCATGGGTTCTAATCCCAGCTCTGCCGCTTGTCAGCTGTGTGACTTTGGGGAAGTCACTTAACTGCTCTGTGCCTTAGTTACCTCATCTGTAAAATGGGGAGTGAGACTATGAGGCCTCATGGGGCAACCTGATCACCTTGTATCCTCCCCAGCTCTTAGAACAGTGCTTTGCACATAGTAAGCGCTTAATAAATGCTATCATTATTATTATATTCCCTGCCCTCGATGAGCTGTTCTAAGCTCTGGGGTAGATACAAGGTAATCAGGTTGGCCACCGTCCCTGTCCCACATGGGGCTCACTGTCCAAGTAGGAGGGACAACAGGAACTGAACTCACATTTTACAGATGAGGTAAATGAGGCAGAGAGAAATGAAGCGATTTTCCAAAGTCACCCAGCAGACAAGTGGCAGAGCCAGAATTAGAACCCAGGTCCTCCTGACTCCCCGGCCCGGGCTCTCTCCAATAGGCCACTGGTATGTTCAACCTGGGAGTGAACAGCACTGACCAGGCCAAACACAGATGTTCAATCAATCCATCAGTGGCATTTACTGAGAACTCACTGGGTGCGGGGCACTGTGCTAAGTGCTCTCTCCCTGTCATCCTCCAGCCCAGATGGTACGAAGTGGGGAGGGCGCAAGTGTTGGGTCCAGCTGGTGCGAGCAGACAAATCAAGGAAACAGCAAGCAAACGCGCACTGGGGGGGAGTAGAAAGTCCTGGCATTTTAATCACCTGAAGAGATTATTAGAAGGAAGCCCACCTTGAGGCCAGTGCATATCAGTACCGAGAGATGATATATATATACATATATATATATATATGTGTATATATATATAGTCATTGTGCTTTTCAGTAAGAGAAATAGGGGTTTGTATTTACATAAGAAACTAAAGCTTCTGAGATCCTTAAATATCATATTTATGGAAATGACTTTGAAATACAGCCTTTACAAAATAAAAATAAGCTTGAATAAATAATATTCCATCCATTAAATAAGATTACTCTTTCAGAGAAGCAACCTTGTGCCGGTTTTCTTCACAATGAAGTCTCGCGGAATCTCTCCCCTATAAAAGAAGCATCAGGTCGGTTGTCTTTCTAAAAATAAAACTGCAATCACCATTGCAATGTGAAGCCTGAGATTTAAGCCTGAATAAATACCCGTCCAGCTCCCCCCGCCCCCACCCCCGTGTCCTGGGGGCTGAGCGGGAGCGGGGGGCCAGGTGGACAGACAGACGGACAGACCCGCTCCGGGCTCCCGGAGCCGCTCCCCTGGCCCGAGCTGTCCGGCCGGGCGTCTCGGTGCCTCCGGGGAACCCTTCGAAGCTGGGGGCGCTGGGGTCTATGGGGCACGACCCTCTCCGCGAGGAACCGGCGGGAGGTGTCGGGGGGCAGCGAGGGAGGTGGTTGGGGGCTGCGGCAGGGGTCGGGGTCGGCCGGACACAGCGGGCGGGGGCGGGTGGGAGTGGTCAGGGGTAGCGAGGAGGGTTAGGCCTGGGGGGACAGCTCAATCAACCCCTTAGCGCCCACTGGGCCGCCCCATCTCTCATCTAGAAATCCTCTCTGGGAACCTGGGAGACGGACAGGAGGGCCCGCCCCGAGGCACGGCCAACCTGGCTGGCTGAGAACAACCTCTCCCGGTGGCCCCCATGAGGATCGGCAAGCCCACTTGCCTGGACTTAAGCAGCGGACGCCTATCTCTCCAGCGCTTCCGATCGGGAGCAAAGGAGAGGTTATTTACGAAATCAGACTTCGGGGTGGCGGGGGGGTGGGGGGAAAGGGGATTTAGAGCGGAGACGGACCGGTCACTGGGTAGGACCTGTTGCATAAAAATCGACAGCCTGAACGTTTGCCTCTTGGAACATTTTTGGTTTGGAAAAAAAACGCAACTCGGAAGCGGTCCGGTATATCCATTCTGTCCTCGTCCCGAAAACCGGTTCCCAAATGAGAATGAATCCCGCTGGACTTTTCCCTCCTCCCAGTTGCTCCTCCTCCTCCTCCTCCTGGGGATGCATTCCGTGCGGAAAGGCCGTCAGCGTCGTCTGTGCGGCCAAGGAATCGGTCTCGCACGTGGGGTTGGGGTTTCGTCGGCTGGGCGCCGGAGGGAAGGATACCGGGTGACCCTCCGCCCCAAGCTGCGGAGCGGGACTCCAAGCTGGAAGGCCCGGAATGAATTCTGAGAAGGCCTCGGCGTTATTGCTTGGTGGGGGAAAGCCAGAGGCCACAGAAACCTTCGCCTTCCGGGACTCCAGTTCCTAGGACTTCAGCTCCAGGAACTCCGGCTTCTGGGCTCCAGCTCCTGGGACTTCAGCTCTCAGCACTTCAGCTCCAGGGACTCCAGCTCCTGGGACTTCAGCTCCGGAGACTGCAGCTCGAGGAGGGCTTTCTCCTGTCAGAGAGGAGCAGGCCGAGGCGGATGCTTCGCCGGCCACCACCGGAGGAACGTGTACGCGTGTGAACGGAGTGGGGAAGCGCAATGCTCGTGGGAAGCCCCAGGAAACCCGTGAGTGCCAGGAGGTGGACAGTCGGCCCCAGTTCTCTGAGGGATGACTTGGCTCTTCGCCCCCGGGTCGTGGGCCAAGCAGCGGTGCCTCTGCGACCGCTGCACGCTCTTCCGGGGGAACGGCCTTGTCCCGCGCCTGGGAATTCCGGCAGACTGGGAAGGCCTGGGGGTTCTCCGTCTTCCCTGTCGGCAGCTCAGGAAAATGCAAGAAAAACCACCGGTACGAAATGGAGAGCGATGGGTGTGCTGAGCCTCCTCACCCTTCCCCGCCCTCCCCGCCCCCCCACGGCCCCTCCCCCGCCCCCCCATCCCCACCCCCGGTCTTCCTCCACGCCGGTCCCGGGCGTGGGCTGCGGCCAGCCACCTGGCTACGAGTCCCTCGGTCCCGGGGTCAGACGCCGCCGGCTTTGTCGCTGTAGAAGGGCGTGACGTGGAACATGTAACAGTGAGTGCAAACGCGGACTGGTTTCATCTGGCCGTAGCGAGGTAGAGGAGCTGAATGAGAAGAGCAGCGGGAGCAGAAAATCTGAAACACACATAGACCCACACACAATCACGACACAAACACACAGCCCCACAGTGTTGTTCACCCGCCCAGTCGCCCTTCTTCGATGCACTGTGCAGTGACTTAATAATAACGATGGTATTTGTTAAGAGCTTACTAAGTGCCAGGCACTGCTCTAAGCGCTGGGGCGGATACAAGCAAATCGGGTTGGGCACAGTCCCTGTCCCAAGTGGGGCTCACGGGCTCAATCCCCATTTTACAGATGAGGGAACTGAGGCCCAGAGAAGTTGCAGTGACTTACCCAAGTTCACACAGCAGACATGGATTAGAACCCATGACTTTCTGACTCCCAGGCCCAGGCTCCATCCACTGCGCCATGGAGTTCATCCATCCAAGCCTAGGATGTGTCTCGGGGGTGGGGCCCGGTATTCCCTTGTTCCACAGCCCCCCTATGTCCCTTCCCAGGTCCCCACAAATGGGGCCATTCGGTTTGAGTTGCAAATTCTCCCAGTTTCCCAAGGCTCCCTACACGTGGCCACCCGAGGTGGCTACTTCTCTGGCTTCCCTCCTAGATATGTCCATATCTGTAATTGTATTTATTTATATTGATGCCTGTCTCCCCCTGTAGACTGTAAGGTCGTTGTGGGCAGGGAATGTGTCTGTTTACTGTTATACTCTCCCAAGCGCTTAGCAGAGTGCTCTGCAAACAGTAAGCACTCTATCAATATGACTGATTGACTGACTGGACCAAAATCCCTTCTGCCTTGGTCCAGCCTTCCCCCGGCAAACTCGGACCCCAGGGAGTTGAATTTCAAGCCCTCAATCCCCTTGCTTTCTCTTACCTCCCCTGGCTACTCTTCTACTCTAACCCAGCCCGCACACTTCACTCCTCTAATGCCAATTTACTCACTGTACCTCGATTTCAACTATCTCACCGCCGCCCATCTCCTGCCTCTGGCCTGGAACACTCTCCCTCCTCAAATCCCACAGACAATGACTCTTCCCCCACTTCAAAGCCTTTTTAAAGATCCATCTTCTCCAAGAGGCCTTCCCTAAGTCCCCCTTTCCTCTTCTCCCTCTCCTTTCTGTGCCATTGACTTGCTCCCTTTATTCTTTCCCCCTCCCAGCCCCACAACACTCGTGTCCACATCTGTCATGTATTTATGTGCCTATTTTAATGTCCGCCTCCCCCTCTAGACTGTAAGCTCGCTGTGGCAGGGAATGTGTCCGTTTTACTATTATAGTGTATTCTCCCCAGAAGTTAGTACAGTATTCTACATACAAGTAAGTGTTCAATAAATAGGATGACTGGCTGACCGTGTCTTGGAGTTTGGGTCTATGTCATGGGGTGGTGTCTTCAGAAAAGACACGAGGAATTTCCCTGTGGAATCCTGGGGCCTTGGCGGGTTCTCAGCTGCTGCAGCTGGAGGGGTCTGTGCCCATTTTCCGCTCTGCATGGACCAGGATCCTGCCCCTCCTCCTCAGACCGCTGCCGGGAGCATCTCAGTCCCTACCAGGAGGGGAGAATGAGTTCCCCTGACCCATTCATTCATTCGATCGTATTTATCGAGTGCTTACGGTGTGCAGAGCACCATACTATGCGCTTTGGAGAGTACAATATGACAATGAATAGACACATTCCCCACCCACAACGAGCTTACAGTCTACAAGGGGAGAAAGACATTAATATAAACAAATGAATGATGGATATGGACATAAGTGCTGTGGGGCTGGGAGGGGGGAATGAATAAAAGGAGCAAGTCAGGGTGATGCAGAAGGGAGTGGGAGAAGAGGAAAGGAGGACGTAGTCAGGGAAGGCCTCTTGGAGGAGATGGGCCTTCCACAAGGCTTTGAAGCGGGGGAGAATCACTGTGGGATTTGAGGAGGGAGGGAGTTCCAGGTCAGAGGGAGGATGTGGGTGAGGGGTCGGCGGAGAGATAATCGAGATGGAGGCTCAGTGAGGAGGTTGGCATTAGAGGAGCGGAGTGTGCGGGCTGGGGTGAAGTACGAGAGTAGCAAGGTGAGGTAGGAGGGGGCAAGGGGATTGAGTGCATTAAAGCCGAAAGTGAGGATTTTCTGTTCGATGTGCAGGTGGATGGGCAACCCTGGGAGGTTTTTGAGGAGCGGAGAAATGTGGGCTGAACGTTTTTGTAGGGGCTCCGCCTCCACCCGGCTTCCAGTCGAAGTCCCCGGTCCCCCCGCGCTCCTCACCTTGCCACAGCTCCGACAGTGGTGCTTCCGGCGGATGACCGTGAACGGAGCCTTGCAGGCCGTGCAGTAGCTGCAGACTTCGTCGGGGACCCACTCGGGAGGATCTGCACAAACGAGAGAGGCTCAGTACGGCTCTCTGCCCACAGAAAGCGCTCAATAAATAGCGTTTATTGATGGGTCAGTTCTGCTCTGAGCACACCTCGGGCACAAAGGTCTGGATTAACAGAGAAAACTCGTAGGTCATGCCCATTCTGTAACCAGGAACGTATTAGGAGGACATCCTGGGGAGACGGGAAGGTCATTGTGGGTGGGGAACTTGTCTACCAACTCTGCTGTACTGCGTTCTCCCAAGCGGTACTTGGGAAGCAGCACATGGGAGGCAGTATGACATAATGGCTAGAGCAAGGGCCTGGGAGTCACAAGGTCATGGGTTCTAATCCCAGCTCCCCAACCTGTTTACTGTATGGCCTCAGGCAAGTCACTTCATTCATTCAATCATTCAATAGTATTTATTGAGCACTTGAGCACTATGTGCAGAGCACTGTACTAAGCTCTTGGAATGTACGATTCAGCCACAGATAGAGACAATCCCTGCCCATGGACGGGCTCACAGGCTAACATTTCACTTCTCTGAGCTTCAGTTACCTCATCTGTAAAGTGGGGTTTGAGACTGTGAGCGCCACAAGGGACAGGGACTGGGTCCGACCCCATTTTATTGTATCCACCCCAGCGCTTAATACAGTGGCCGGCACATAGTAAGTGCTTAACAAATACCGCAAGCATTATTGTTATTATTAAGCACTTAGTATACTGCTCTGCACACAAATAAGAGCTCAGTAAATAGCACTGATTGATTTCACTGAAGCTGGAAACTGCCAATTTTGTCAGCGACAGATTTCTGTACCATCTAAGTGCTTCTGTTACTCATGCCTTCCCTGAGCACTGCTGTCCACAGCTCTACACTCTGCTGCTTCCTCTTACTTGGAATTTATTTTAATGTTGGTGTTCCCTGCTAGACTGTGAGCTCCTTGGGGGCAGAGACCAATTATAATAATAAAAACTGTGGTATTGGTTAAGCGCTTACTATGTGCCAAGCACCATACTAAGAGCTGGAGGTCTATATATCTCTATATCTACCTCTTTATCTACTTATCTCTAATTATCTATCTATACACCTACATATCTATATTTAGCTATACATCAAGCTATAAATATAGATACAAGATAATTCTGTGGGTCTAGTGGCAAGAGCCCGGCCTTGAGAGTCAGTGAATGTGGGTTCTAATCTCGACTCTGACACTTGTCTGCTGTGTGACCTTGGCAAGTCACTTACTTCACTTCTTTGGGCCTCAGTGACCTCATCTGGAAAACGGGGATTAAGACTGTGAGCTCCACGTGGGACTACCTGATTACCTTTTATCTACCCCAGCACTTAGAACAGTTGGTATTTGGTATTTGTTAAGCACTTACTATGTCCAGAGCACTGTTCTAAGCACTGGGATAGATACAGGGTAATCGGGTTGTCCCACGTGAGGCTCACAGTTAATCCCATTTTACAGATGAGGTAACTGAGGCACACAGCTGACAAATGGCAGAGCAGGGATTCGAACCCATGACCTCTGACTCCCAAGCCCAGGCTCTTTCCACTGAGCCACAAACAGTTCTTGGCACACAGTAACTGCTGAACAAATACTATATTATTACTTATAATAAATAATATTTTTAATTCTAATTACTATTAGGGAAGCAGTGTGGCTTAGTGGAAAGAACACAGTCTTGGGAGTCAGAGGTTGTAGGTTCTGATCCTGGCTCTGCCACTTGTCAGCTGTGTGACTTTGGGCAAGTCACTTCACTTCTCTAGACCTCAGTTCCCTCATCTGTAAAATGGGGACTAAGACTGTGAGCCCCACATGGGACAACCTGATAACCTTGTATCTACCCCAGCGCTTAGAGTAGTGCTTGGCACATAGTAAGTGCTTAACAAATACCACCATTATCGTTATTATTATTAACAAGTACCATCATCATCATCGACGTGGCAGCTAATTCTGTTGTTCTCTCCCAAGCTCCTGGGACAGTGCTCTGCGCACAGTAAGCGCTCAATAAATACCTTTGATGACGACACTGATGATGACGAGGGTGATGCCATCCTGCCGTGACGGCAGCAGCAGTTTTGGTGCCCCGGGCGATGAGGGCTTATGGCGCCAGAGAGTTGAAGGAAGGGGCCGTGTGCCTAGCTGTCCCCCCTCTCCCTCTGCCCAGCAATCTCCCGGGAGGCAAGTGAAAGATTGCTCAGCTGGCACTGACCTTGTGGAATCACATGTCCTGCAATTCCAAACTAGGGGAACAGTAGCCAGTGGCTTGGTGGAAAGAGCTCGGGCTTGGGAGTCAGAGAATGTGGGTTCTAATCCCGGCTCCCCCACTTGTCTGCTGTGGGACCTTGGGCAAGCCACTTAACTTCCCTGTGCCTCAGTTACCTCATCTGGAAAAATGGGGATCAAAACTGTGAGCCCACATAGGAACACCTGATTACTCTGTCGCTACCCCATTACTTAGAACAGTGCTTGGCACATAGTAAACGCTTACCAAATACCATAATGATAATTATTATTATTATTAATAATCCCCACGGCAGGTGCAATTGGTGGTAATAATAATAATAATGGTGGTACTTGTTTAAGTGCTTACTATGTGCAAAGCCCTGTTCTAAGCGCAGGGGGGATACAAGGTGATCAGGTTGTCCCACATAGGGCTCATAGTTTTAATTCCCATTTTACAGATGAGGGAACTGAGGCACAGAGAAGTGAAGTGACTTGCCCACAGTCACACAGCTGCCAAGTGGCAGATCCGGGAATTCCTCGCCACCGGCTTTAAAGCCGTCCATCCGCTTGCCCCCTCTTATCTCACCTCGCTACTCTACTACGACAACCCAGCCAGCACACTCCGCTCCTCTAATGCCAACCCACTCACTGTACCTCAATCTTGTCTCTCTTGCCGCCAACCTCTCGCCCACGTTCTGCCTCTGGCCTGGAACGCCCTCCTTTTTAATATCTGACGGACAATTACTCGCCCCCCATATTGAAGGTACATCTTTTCCAAGAGGTCTTCCCTGATCAAGCACTCATTTCCTCTTTTTCCACTCCCTTTTGTCTCCCTGACTTGCTCCCTTCATTCCCCACCCTCCCAGGCCCACAGCACTTGTGTACGTCTTCATAATTTATGTATTCACATTAATGTCTGTCTCTGCCTCTAGACTGTAAGCTTGTTGCGGGCAGGGAATGTATCTGTTATATTGTTTTCCTGTCCTCTCCCAAGTGCTTAATACAGTGCTCTCCACACAGTAAGCGCTCAATAAATATGACTGAATTGAATTCTCCCCCTCTAGACTGTAAGCTCATTGTGAGCAGGAAACATAATAATAATAATTCATTCAGTAGTATTTATTGAGCGCTTACTATGTGCAGAGCACTGTACTAAGCACTTGGAATATACAAATCAGTAACAGATAGAGACAGTCCCTGCCCTTTGATGGGTTTACAGTCTAATCGGGATTATAATAATAATAATAATAATAATGACAAGGGTATTTGATAAGTGCTTTCTACGTTCTAAGCGCTGGGGTAGATACAAGGTATCTGGTTGTCCCACGTGGGGCTCGCAATCTTCATCCCCATTTTACAGATGAGGGAACTGAGTGCCAGAGAAGTTAAGTGACTTGCCCAAGGTCACACAGCAGACAGGTGGCGGAGTTGGGATTAGATTCCATTTTAGATTCCGTTATATTGTGTTATACATATAACACAATATAACGGAATATATATATACACGTAGAGAAGCAGCGTGACTTAGTGGAAAGAGCATGGGCTTGGGAGTCAGAGGTCATGGGTTCTAATCCAGACTCCGCCAACTGTCTGCTGTGTGACCTTGGGCAAGTCACTTAACTTCTCTGTGCCTCAGCTACCTCATCTGTAAAAATGGGGATTAAGAAATGTGAGCCCCACGTGGGACAATCTGACTACCCGGAATCTACCCCAGCGCTTAGAACAGTGTTCTGCACATAGTTAGTGCTTAACAAATGCCATAATTATTATTATATCTCTCTATATATCTGTTATATTGTTATACTGTACTCTCCCAAGTGTTTAGTACAGTGCTCTGCAAACAGTAAGTGCTCAGTAAATTTGACTGACTGTTCAGCTCACTGGGTTTTGCCGGGTTTCTTTTGCTCTTCTTGGGTTTTGGGTGTGAGGTGTGGAGGGGGAAGGATTTCAGGATACCTTCGAAGTCCCCGTCTCTGGCCTTGGCGGCGAGCTCTGAAGAAGAGGTGGTTTCCTGGCACAGGGCGCAGTCTTCCAGGGCGGCGCTCCGCAAATTCGGGTTCACTGAAAAAGTCAATCGCGGCCGTCTCAATGCCGGGGGAGGGTGCACCGAGGCCGGACCCTCCCCCCGCACACCCGCCGGGGCCCAGATGCCACCCCTTCCCGCCTTCCCTGTGGTGACCCCAGGAAATGAGGACAGTCTCTGTTCTTGAGCATTATCATTATTTTGTTGCTGAATTGTACTTTCCAAGTGCTTAGTACAGTGCTCTGCACACAGTAAGCGCTCAATAAATACGATTAAATGAATGAACGAATGAGCACTTCATTCAATCGTATTTATTGAACGCTTACTGTGTGCAGAGTACTGTACTAAGCACTTGGAGTGTACAATTCGGCAACCGAGAGAGACAATCCCAGCCCAGTGATGGGCTCACAGTCTAAACGGGGGAGAAAGCAAAGCAAAACAGAACAAAACAAAACAAGCAGTCTAGCACAAGCATCACCAAGATAAATAGAATCATAGAGATAAACACATTATTAACAAAATAAATAGGGTAATAAATAATTTATACAAATATGCACAGTGCTGAGGGGAGGGGAAGGGGGAAGAGCCAAGGGTGGGAAAGGGGGGAATGGGGAGGGGAGGAGGAGCAGAGGGAAAGGAGGGGCTCAATGTGGGAAGGCCTCCTGGAGGAGGTGAGCTCTCAGTAGGGCTTTGAAGGGGGGAAGAGAGTTAATTTGGCAGAGTTGAGGAGGGAGGGCATTCCAGGACAGCGGGAGGACGTGGGCCAAGGGTGGACGGCGAAACAGGTGCGAACAGGGGACCGTGAGGAGGTGAGCGGTGGCAGAGGAGCGGAGCGTGCGGAGTGGGCAGTAGAAAGAGAGAAGGGAGGGGAGGTCGGAGGGGGCAAGGTGACAGAGAGCTTTGAAGCCAAGTGTGAGGAGTTTTTGTTTTGTGTGAAGGTTGATAGGCAGCCACTTGGAAGTTGTCTGAGGAGGGGAGTGACATGCTCACAGCGTTTCTCTAGAACGATGACGCGGGCGGCAGAATGAAGAATAGACTGGAGCAGGGAGAGACAGGAGGATGGGAGATCAGAGAGGAGGCTGACGCAATAATCCAGTCGGGATATGATGAGAGCTTGTAACAGCACGATAGCTGTTTGGATGGAAAGGAAAGGGAGGATCTTGGCGATATTGTAAAGGTGAGACTGGAAGTTTTGATGACGGATTGGATGTGTGGGGTGAATGAGAAGCAGCGTGGCTCACTGGAAAGAGCACGGGCTCTGGAGTCAGAGGTCATGGGTTCGAACCCCGGCTCTACCACTTGTCAGCTGTGTGACTTTGGGCAAGTCACTTAAATTCTCAGTGCCTCAGTTAAGACTGTGAGCCCCACGTGGGACAACCTGATTCCCCTGTGTCTACCCCAGCGCTTAGAACAGTGCTCGGCACATAGTAAGCGCTTAACAAATACCAACATTATTATTATTATTAATGAGAGAGCAGAGTCCAAGACGACACCGAGGTTGTGGGTCGGTGAGACGGGAAGGATGGTGGTGCCGTCCACAGGGACAGGGAAGTCAGGGAGAGGACAGGGTTTGGCAGGGAAGATGAGGAGCTCAGTTTTGGACATGTTGAGTTTTAGGTGGCGGGCAGACATCCAGGTGGAGACGTCCCGGAGGCAGGAGGAGATACGAGCCTGGAGGGAGCGGGAGAGAACAGGGGAGGAGATGGAGATTTGGGGGTCATCTGCGTAGAGATGATAGTTGAAGCTGTGGGAGCGAATTAGTTCACCAAGGGAGTGAGTACAGATGGAGAACAGAAGAGGACCAAGAACTGACCCTTGAGGAAAATTGACCCTTGAGGAACCCCTACAGTTAGTGGATGGGAGGGGGAGGAGGAAACCGTGAAGGAGATTGAGAATGAAAGGCCAGAAAGATAAGAGGAGAACCAGGAGAGGACGGAGTCTGTGAAGCCAAGTTGAGATAAAGTGAGGAGGGAGAAGGGGATGGTCGACAGTTCAAAAGCAGCTGAGAGGTTGAGGAGGATTAGGATAGAGCACTTATTATGCATAGAGCACTGTATTAGGCGCTTGGGTTGTGGGGGCCCCTGGATGCTACTACTCCTAGGGTAGATACAACCTGTGTCTTCCCCAGAGCTTAGAATAATGCTCGACACATAGTAAGCGCTAAACAAATATCACACAATTACTATTACTACTTCTAGAGCTATTAGAAAAGCAGCAATGTGGCCTAGTGGATAGGGCCCGGGCCTGGGAGTCAGAAGGTCATGGGTTCTAATCCTGGCTCCACCACTTGTCTGCTCTGTGACCCTGGGCAAGTCTCTTCACTTCTCTATGCCTCAGTTACCTCCTCTGGAAATGGGGATTGAGATTGTGAGCCCCACTTGGGACAGGGACTGTGTCCAAACCAATTTGCTTGTATTCACCCCAGTGCTTAGTTCTGTACCCGGCACATAGTAAGCGCTTAACAGATACCATAATTATCATTATTGTTATTAATACTACCACTAATAATAATTAAAAAAATGTGTGGCCCCAAGAGTCCGGGAGTGTGAGAGGCAGTGAGGACCCAGTGGGAAGAGGACAAGGCCAAGAGTCAGGAGACCCAGGTTCTACTTCCAGTTCTGCCCTTGGCCTGCTGGGTGATCTTGGGTGAGTTCTGGGCCCGTTTCCTCCTCTGTAAAATGGGGAGAAGGTAGATTTTGAGCCCCTTGTGGGGCAGGGACTGGAGTGGATCTCCTAGCTTTGTGTTCAACCCAGGGCATAGCATGGAGGGTGTGCTTCAAAAATGCCATAGTGATGTTGATTACTATGCAAGAGTTAAGAGAAGCAGCATGGCCTAGTGGATGGAGCACAAGCCTTGGAGTCCAGAGGACCTGGGTCCTAATCCTGGCATTGTGGCATTGTGTTTTAATTGTGGCATCTGTTAAGTGCTTACGCTGTGCCAGGCACTGTGCTAAAGCCCTGGGGTGGACACAAGCAAATTGGGTTGGACACAGTCCCTGTCCCACATAGGGCTCACAGTCTCAATCCCCAGTGAAGTGAGGACTTTCCAAAGTCACCCAGCAGACAAGTGGCAGAGCTGGGATTGGAATCCAGGTCCCGTTGACTCTCAGGCCCGGGTGCTATCCACTACACCGTGCTGCTTCTCAGTGATAAACGTACTAGCAGCAGCCGGAGCAGTAGAATATACCGAGTACCCACTTAGCCTTGTCTTGTCTTATGCCGTCGAGTCGCTTCCGACCCGTAGCGATGCCATGGGCACATCTCTCCCAGAACGCCCCGCTCTCCATCTGCAATCCTTCTGGGAGCGGATCCATAGAGTTGTCTTGGTAAAAATCCAGAATAATCACTGCCGCCTTCCATGCGGTCAAGATGAGTCAACACCCTCGACTCTCTCCCGGGCCGCCACTGTCCGGCCTGGGGGAGTTGCAGAGATGGCCTTCCACTCGCTAGCCACTGGCCAAGCTAGGAATGGCATGGACGGGCCTCGGAATGGCACGGACGGGCCTCTGCTTGACTCTTCCTCCCATAGCCAAGACTGGTAGAGGACTGGAAACTCTCCAGATGCCACCCTGAGAAGGGACCTACTGAGTGCAATGGATTTAAGGAAGCACTTAAGGAGCCAGCACCACAGAGCCAGACCTCAAGGAGTGTGCGATCAGATGGCACAGAAAGGAACTCTGCTATAGCCTCTAGTAAATTCATGGTGGGCAGGGGCTGTGTCTGTTTCACTGTTAGACTAGACTCTCCCAAACACTCAGTACAGTCTTCTGCACACAGTAAAAACTCAATAAATACATTCACTAATTAATGTTGGTACTTGTTAAGCACCTACTATATGCAGAGCTCTATTCTAAACGCTGGGGTAGATACAGGGTAATCAGGTTGTCCCACGTGAGGCTCATAGTTAATCCCCATTTTATAGATGAGGTAACTGAGGCACAGAGAAGTTAAGTGACTTGCTCACAGTCACAGAGCTGACAAGTGGCAGAGCCAGAAGTCGAACCCATGACCTCCGACTCCTAAGCCTGGGCTCTTTCCACTGAGCCACGCTGATACATCTGACTGACCGACTGAATGATCTAGGGCTCTCAGCTGAGAGCCCAGGAGACAATACCTTGCAGTCAGGGCTCACTGGATGCCAAGGACTCCTGGCACCCGGGGCCCCCAGCACCTGAGGACCTAGCTGTCATTTAGTTATTTCTATTAATGTCTGTCTCCCCCTCTAGACTATAAGCTCATTGTGGGTAGGGAATGTGTCTGTTACACTGCTGTACTGTATTCTCCCAAATGCTTAGTATAGTGCTCAGCACACAGTACGAGCTCAATAAATATGACTGACTGGCTGACTGGCTCCCGACACCCAAGGACTCCAGGCCTCCAGGGATACCAGTACCACAGGACACTTGGCCCTGGGGATACCACATGGCGTAGTGGATAAAGCCCAGGCCGGGGAGTCATAAGGTCATGGGTTCTAATCCTGACTCTGCCACTTGCCTGTTGGGTGACTTTGGCCAAGTTTCTTCACTTCTCTGGGCCTCAGTTACCTCATCTGGAAAATGGGGGTTGAGACTGTGAACCCCACAAAGACCAGGGACCATGTCCAAATCAATTTGCTTGTATCCATCCCAACACTTAATACAGTGCCTGGCACATAATAAGCACTTAACAAATATCATTATTATTATTATTATTATTATACCAGGACCCGAGGTCACTTGGCAACAGGGCAACGTGGCAACCAGGTATATCAGCACCCAAGGAGTCCCGGCCGCCTAGATGGGGTTTGGTTCAGGAATGAATGTTGTCAGGCTCAGCCCTCCGGGCCACGAGGCTCCCTGTAGCAGGCCCAGAGGCCCGCCGTGGCTCTCTGCCCTGGCTCCACTTTCGACCAGATGCCCTCGAGCGGACCTCCTGTGGGTGAAGGGGATCCCCAGGAAAGGCCGGAGCGTGCAGTTGGTCACAGGGACAGCGTTCAACCTCATTTAACTGTTTCATCCCCAGCACTTAGAATACTGCTTGGCACATAATAACTCTTAACTAGTACCATAATTCTTAATTTTCTCACAAAAGGACACATGAGAGCAGTACAGGGTTCAGGGCTGAGTGGCGACTCTGGTGGTCCCCAGGACCAGAAGCAGCAGCTCTTGAGTCGCCTGTTGAGCTGGCCCAGATTCATTCATTCTTCAAACGTATTTATTGAGCGCTTACTATGTGCAGAGCACTGTACTAAGCGCTTGGAACGTACAATTCGGCAACAGATAGAGACAATCCCTGCCCACTGACGGGCTTACAGTCTGATCGATTCCCACGGGTAACGAGGGCTCCGGCTGGGCCCGAAGCCGGCTCACCTTTCTTTAGCTTGTCCTTGTCCTCCGTCTCCGGTTTGGTGGCCATCACTTCGAACAGGGTCTTCAGGATGCTGCGCAGGTCGCTTGCGTAGTTGGTCTGCAGCTGGTCAGCCACCCCTGGTGGGCCAAGCGGCCAACAGAGACAGACAGAGGCTTGGGGCAGTTCTTCCAAGGTAGCCAAATGCCAGAAAGGGAGCATGGTCATTAACATCCCTCTCCATCTCAGGGCCTCGGGGTGGGGAGGCAGAGCAGGACTTGCCCCATCTCCACATGGCTCTGCCCTCTAGGCGGACATGGGCCTGGTGGGGTCTGGCAGGGTCTGGCAAGGCTTGGCTCTGACAACTCCCAGAGTCCATTGCCTGAGCCTGTTTACCCCCAAAGACAACTTTGAAAAATTTCTCCTCTCCAGAAAATTGGCATGGCCTGGTGGAATGAAAAAGCAGCATGGCATAGTGGATAGCACAGGGACCTGGGAGTCAGAAGGTGATGGGTTTTAATTCCGGCTCTGCCACCTGTATGCCGTGTGACTTTGGGCAAGTCACTTGATTTCTCTGGGCCTCAGTTACCTTATTTGTAAAATGGGGATTAAGGTTGTGACCCCCTGTGGGACAGGGACTGTGTCCAACCTGATCAGGTTGTATCTACTCTAGTGCTTTGAACAGTACTTGACACATAGTAAGCACTTAACAAATACCATCGTGATTATTATTATTAGAGGAGGGGGCCAGGGGTCAGGGGACCTGGGTTCCATAGGTGTCCACTCTTCGGGGGTGACCGGATTACTGCATCAACCTCCTTTCTGATCTCCCAATCCCGTCTCTCCCCTTCATTTCACCAAATACTTTAGTCCATACTTCATTCCGTTGCCGATATTATCTTTTTACAGAAACGGTCTGGGCATGTCACCCACCTCCTCAAAAATCTCCACTGGTTGCTTATCAACTTTCGCACGAAGCAGAAACTTCTAATTTTTGGCTTTAAAGCTGTCCATCCCCTTGCCCCCTCCTACCTCACCTCCCTTCTCTCCTTCTACATTCCAGCCCACACGCTCTGCTCCTCTGGTGCCGCTAACCTCCACACTGGGCCTCCATCTTGCCTGTCTGCTCAACTGTATATATTTTCATTACCCTATTTATTTTGTTAATGAAATGTACATCGCCTTGATTCTATTTATTGCTATTGTTCTTGTCTGTCTGTGTCCACCGATTAGACTGTAAGCCCATCAAAGGGCAGGGACTGCCTCTGCTACCGATTTGTACATTCCAAGCGCTTAGTACAGTGCTCTGTACATAGTAAGTGCTCAGTAAATACTATTGAATGAGTGAATGAATGATCCCTGACCCATATCCTACCTCTGGCCTGGAACACCCTCCCTCCTCAAATCCACCAAACAATCACTCGTCCTCCCTTCAAAGCCCTATTGAAGGCTTACCTCCTTCAAGAGGCCTTCCCAGGCTAAGCCCTCTTTTCCTCAGCTCCCCCTCCCTTCCACGTCACCTCGACTCGCTTCCTTTGCTCTTCCCCCTTCCCCATCCCATAGCACTTATGTATATATCTATAATTCTATTAATTTATTTTGACGCCTGGTTGCCTGTTTTGATGTCTGTCTCCCCCCACCCTCTAGACTGTAAACCTGGTGTGGGCAGGGATTGTCTCTCTTTATTGCTATATTGTAGTTTCCAAGCACTTAGTACAGTGCTCTGCACACAGTAAGCACTAAATAAATACAACTGAATTAATTTCTGAAGGGGGCTGCATATGGAGAAGGGGAGTTATCATTATTATTATTATGGTTTTTGTTCCAAGCAGAGAGTTGGCATGAGCAAGAGGTCCATGATAAGAGACAAGAATAAGGCGCAGTGAATAGGTTGACTTGAGAGGAGCAAAGTGTGTGAGCTGGGGTCAAGTGGGAGAGGAACAAAGGGTGTGAGCTGGGACATAGGAGAGGATCAAAGTGTTTAAACTGGGGTGTTTTAGGAGAGAAGTGGGCAAGCTGGGGTGTAGTGGGAAATGATCAAAACATCCAAGTTGGGGCAGAGTGGGAGAGGAGTAAAGTGTGTAAGTTGGGGATAATAGGGGAGGAGGAAAACGTAAGAGCTGGGGCGTGGTGGGAGAGGAGCAAGAATAAATTGGTGGGAGACAGTTTAAGGAGTGCCTTAAAGCTGACTACCAGGGGATGCCTGCAGGGCCATGGCCTCACCTGCGGAGCAGAAAGCCGCTGCTCTCCTACGCCCTGCTCGACTCAAGCTCATGGGGCTGAGAAGGTTTGGGCTAATGTCACTACGAGGGCAGTTACGCTGGTGGGGTTGTTGCCCGGAAGACACTTGCCTTGGTCCCTTATTGGACCTCTGTCCAGCTGCAGAAAAGGAGTCCATGGGATTGCTGAGACCACATTGAATGTCCAGGTGAAAACCAACCCATCAAGGAACAACGTTTCAAAGTCTGCCGGGGAACTGATGGGGATTTCTTTGGATCTGGGCCCGAGCCGTCGCACAGGGGCTCCCCTGAAGGGGTGGGAGATGGAGGCCTCAACCCCTACGCATCTGTGTCACAGCCGACAGCTTCTCGGTGCCCTGTGACTGCATCCAATAACAATAGACGTAAGGGTATTGATTAGGGCTTCCAGCACTGTGCTAAATGCTTCGGTCGGACTAGTCCCTGTCCTCCAGTCCCTGTCGAAGAGGGAGTGAGAATGGGTTAGGAGACTGAGGCCGAGAAAGGGGAAGTGCCTTGCCCAAAGTCCCAAGGCAAGGCAGGGGCAGAGCTGGGACTCGAATCGCAGGCCTTCCGGCTGCCAGTACCGGGCCCCTTTCACCAAGCCGCACTGCCTCCCTTCATCGAATTATGCGGACGATGCCAAGGAGGCCAACCAAGACGAACGCGTCTCCCCCACCTGAGATGCAGACGAACAGTCGGTGGATCAGGTCGTTGCTGCTATGAAAGCGGGACCTTATCTTCTCCCTGGTGGCCAGTTTAGCCGCCCGCAGAGTCAGCCGGACCTCCTCCTCCTCCTCCTCCGCCTCCTGCTCCTCCTCCTGGTCCACGACATCCATAGAACAGGAGCTGGACCGGAAGCTGTTGGACACAAGGAAGAGGAAGGTCAGGGAGAAAAGGCTCCCGTTTTCTCCCCGGCAGAGTACGGGTCTTGGGATTTTGGTTCCGCAGTGGCCCAGGTTTCCTAGCGGAAGGCGGGCTCTTCCCTTGGCTCAGATGCCCTCCTCATTGTGAAAAACCATCTCTCTGGGTGCCTCTGAGCTCCTGGGGCCCTGCAAGTTTCCTCTTCCTTCCAGCTTGGCTCTTCCCATCTCCTCGCCCGAGAGCAGGCTGGCAGTGCCAAGGTGGTGTTTGGGGGCGCACGCCCCCCGTCAGTCTGCCCGCGTTCATCGGTGCCCCCCACGAAACCCTGCTTGAGTTATCCCCATTTGGTAGGCCCGGAAACTGAGTCGCTTGAGGGCAGTCAGTCAGCAGTCAGTCAGTTGTATTTATTGAGCACTTACTGTGTGCAGAACACTGTCCTAAGCACTTGGGAGAGTACAATATAACAATATAACAGACACATTCCCTGCTCACAGTGAGCTTACAGTCTAGAGGCGGACACAGACACTAACAGAATTCAACAAATTACAGATATGTATGTAATCTGTTGAATTCTCTTAGTGTCTGTGTCCCCCCTAGACTGCTGTAGGTCTGGGAGGGGGAATGAATAAAGGGATCAAGTCAGGGCGACACAGAAGAGAGAGGGAGAAGAGGAAAGTAGGGCTTAGTCAGGGAAGGCCTCTAGGAGGAGATGGGCCTTCAGTAAGGCTTTAAAGAGGGGGGAGAGTAATTGTCTCTTGGTTATGAGGAGGGAGGGCATTTCAGTCCAGAGGCAGAACTTGGGCGAGAGGTTGGCGTGTGAGATAGAAGAGATGGAGGTACAGTGAGAAGGCTGGCATTAGAGGAGCAAAGTGTGCAGACTGGGTTGGAGGGAGAGTGGTGAGGTGAGGCAGGAGGGGGGGCCAGGTGATTGACTGCTTTAAAGAGGGGAGGCGACTCAACCCGGTCTCCCCAGAAATGGGCTTTTCTGGCCCCATGGCCGCAGGACACCCCGACCAGCATAAAATCAATGTTGAGGCCTCCACTAGAGGCTGAGTCCTGGAGGTGGGCCCTTGAGGCCAGCCCTGGTTGTTGCCGGGCACGGCCAGAGAGATCTGTGAGGGGTGGAGGGAGGGGTAATAATAATAATATTGGTATTTGTTAAGTGCTTACTATGTGCAGAGCACTGTTCTAAGCGCTGGGGTAGACACAGGGGTATCAGGTTGTCCCACGTAGGGCTCACAGTCTTAATCCCCATTTTACAGATGAGGTAACTGAGGCACAGAGAAGTTAAGTGACTTGCTCACGGTCACACAGCTGACAAGTGGCAGAGCTGGGATTCGAACCCAAGACCTCTGACTCCAAAGCCCATGCTCTTTAAGTACGAGAGGTACCTGGGTCTCTTTTCTCTCCGGGTCCCGGATGGATGTTCGGTCTGGAGGGTCTGAGTGTGGTGAAGAGTGACTCATCCCAGAAATAGTAACAGTGATAATAACAGTAACAGTATTATTACTGTTGTAAGTGCTTACTATGTGTCAAGCACTGTTCTAAGCGCTGGGGAAGAAACGGGATGATCAGGGCAAACACAGTCTCTGTTCCACACAGGGCTCATAATCTGAATTTTACAGATGAAGTAACTGAGGTACGGAGAAGTTAAGTGACTTGCCCAAAGTCATGCAGAGCAGGCGCCTGGTGGAGCTGGGGTTAGAACTCAGGTCCTCTGAGTCCTGGGTCCGGTCCCTTTCCACTAAGCCACACTGCTCTTCACCGTTAGTGCCCGGGTGGCCTCAGACCTGCCGTCAGGGAGGGTGGGCCCACCGGCTGTGCTGGACGGTCCTAATGGGCCCCTCTCTACCTTAAAGTTCCCCCACGACCAGCACCCGGGCAGACCTCCCCGGCCAGGGCATCTGCCACTTGTCAGCTGTGTGACTGTGGGCAAGTCACTTCACTTCTCTGTGCCTCAGTTACCTCATCTGTAAAATGGGGATGAAGACTGTGAGCCCCACATGGGACAACCTGATTCCCTTGTGTCTACCCCAGCACTTAGAACAGTGCTCTGCACATAGTAAGCACTTAACATATACCAAAATTAACATTATTATCTAGCAAAGGGGCACGGAAGCAGCACGGCTTAGTGGAGAGAGCACGGTCCAGCAAGTCAGAAGGACCTGGGATCTAATCCCGGCTCCACCACTTATCTGCTATGTGACCTCGGGCAAGTCACTTTATTTCTCTGTGCCTCAGGAACCTCATCTGTAAAATGGGGATTAAGAATATGAACCCAGTGTGGGGCAGGGACTGTGTCCATCCTGATTAACCTGTATCCACCCCAGTGCTTAGAACAGTGCTTGGCACAGAGTAAGCACTTAACAAATACCATTATTATTATTATTATTAGTATGTTTGGTTCATTTCTTGAATGTTTACAGGAGGAAGTGGAAAATCCTTGGGAATTCAGGCCTTCCCCAATTCAATCTTATTCGAGCAGCTGGGTGAGCAGCGGTCATCTGCTGCAGTGGAAAAGATTTTTCCAACTCTGGACTTATTTTCCACATCCACGATTTCCTGGGGGAGGAAGGCTGAAGAAGAGGCACACTGAGAAAATAGAATCTATGGTGATTATCGGGTCCCCTGATGAAAAAGCACCGTTTGGGAAATTCTCTTTCCACTGATACGGCCCTGATGCCCAGCTCAGTATCACACTTTAATACAACTAATACTACTCTTACCATTACTAATAATAATAATGATGGCAATTGTTAAGCGCTTACTATGTACAAAGCACTGTTCTCAGCGCTGGGGGGGGATACAAGGTAATCAGGTTGTCCCACATAAGGCTCACAGTCTTAATCCCCATTTTACAGATGGGGTAACTGAGGCACAGAGAAGTTAAGTGACTTACCCAAAGTCACACAGCTGACAATTGGCTGAGTCGGGATTTGAACCCACGACATCTGACTCCCAAGCCCGGGCTCTTTCCACTGAGTCATGCTGCTTCTCATAATGATAATGTTGGTATTTGTTAAGCACTTACTATGTGCCAAGCACTGTTCTAAGCACTGGGGTAGATACAAGATCATTAAATCGTCCCATGTGGGGCTCACAGTCTTCATCCCCGTTTTCCAGATGAGGTAACTGAGGCACAGAGAACCTAAGTGATGTGCCCAAGGTCATAGACAGAGCTGACAGATGGCAGTCGGCATTAGAACTCACGACCTCCGACTCCCAAGCCCACGCTCTTTCCACTGAACCATGCTGCTTCTCAATATTACTACTATTACTACTACTACTAATAATAATTATAATTAAGTGCTTACAATGTGCCAAGCACTGATCTGAGCTCTGGCATCGATAGAAGCAAATCAGGATGGACGCAGTCCCTGCCCCACATGGGGCTCACAGTCTTAATCCCCATTTTACAGATGAGCTGAGGCCCAGAGAAGTGAAGTGACTTGCCCAAGGTCACACAGCAGACAAGTGGGGAAGCCGGGATTAGAGCCCATGTCTTTAGATTTCCACTAGGCCACGCTGCTTCCCTTTTCAAGTGGAGATGAGCCACAGACAATGTCCAAAAATCCAGACCTCCAACCCAATCTGCAAGCTTTTAAACAACTCCTAATCTGGTTTTCCTTCAACAAGATGCAGCCCAGGAACCCCACCTCTGCAAATGGTGAAACCTACGCACCCCCCATCAATCAATTTATCGATCGTATTTTCATTCATTTATTCAATCAATCGTATTTATTGAGCGCTTACTGTGCACAGGGCACTGTACTAAGCACTTGGGACAGTACAATACAGCAATAAAGAGTGACAATCCCTGCCCACAACGAGTTCACAGTCTAGAAGGGAGGAGACAGACATCAATACAAATAAACAGATATCAATATAAGTAAATAAAATTACAGATACACAGATAAGTGTGGTGGGGAGGGGAGGGGGGGAAGAACAAAGGGAACCAGTTGGGGAAATGCAGAAGCAAATGGGAATTGAGGAAAAGTGGGGATTAGTCTGGGCAGGCCTCTTGGAGGAAATGGCTTTTAAGATGGGGAGAGTAATTGGTGGATTTGAGGAGGGAGGGAGTTTTTATTGAGTGTTTACTGTGTGCAGAGCACTGGCCTAAGCGCTCAGGAAAATATAATAGAATTGGTAGACATAATCCTTACCCACAAAGACTTTACAGCAAAGTCAAACCCCAGAGGCCACTGTTCTCCCCACTTGCTGAGCCACTAATCATTACAATTACTATTATTATTATTATTATTATTAGGAGGCTGCAGCCCTAGCCCCTTGTCTGGGGCTGGGAGTCGTCATATATTCATTCATTCATTCAGTAGTATTTATTGAGCGCTTACTATGTGCAGAGCACTGTACTAAGCGCTTGGAATGAACAAGTCAGCAACAGATAGAGACAGTCCCTGCCGTTTGACGGGCTTACAGTCTAATCGGGGGAGACGGACAGACAAGAACAATGGCAATAAATAGATATATTTATTTATATTTATGACTGTGTATTTGTAGTGATGTCTGTCTCCCCTCTTCTAGACGGTGAGTTCGTTGTGGGCAGGGATTGTCACTCTTTAGTGCTGTATTGTACTTTCCCAAGCTCTTAGTACAGTGTTCTGCACACAGTAAGCATTTACTGTGAAGCAGCACGGCTCAGTGGAAAGAGCCTGGGCTTGGGAGTCAGAGGTCACGGGTTCTAATCCCGGCTCCGCCGCTTGCCAGCTGTGTGACTTTGGGCAAGTCACTTAACTTCTCTGCGCCTCAGATACCTCATCTGTAAAATGGGGATTAAAACTGTGAGCCCCACGTGAGACAATCTGATCACCCTGTATCCCCCCAGCGCTTAGAACAGTGCTTTGCACATAGTAAGCGCGTAACAAATACCACCATTATTATTATTATTAATAATAAGACAAAATGAATGAATGAATCAGATCTAGGTTCTAGTCCCAGCTCTGCCACTGTCCACTAGGTTACTTTGGGCAAGTCACTTACCCTTCCTAGGCTTTGAAGTTTTCAGTTGAAAAATGAGGATATAATATCCATCCTCCCGCCCTCTTAGACTGTGAACCCTGAGTGGGACAGAGATGGTGCCCAAGCAGATGATCTTGTTTCTACCCCAGTAATAATTAATTCATTCAGTCAATAGAATTTATTGAGCTCTTACTAAGTGCAGAGCACTGTATTAAGCACTTAGAATAGACAATTTGGCAACAGATAGAGACAATCCCTGCCCAATGACAGGCTCACAGGCTAATCGGGGCGGGCGGGCGGCCATGGCGCGGGTGCTGGTGGTGGGCGCGGGGCCGATGGGCGGGCTGCCGTCCGCTCTGCTCGGGAGGCGGCCCCCCGGCCCGAGCCCCAGACGAGTGGTCGTGTGGGACCAGGCCCGGGGCCCAGGAGGAAGAATGGCTACGTCCCGAAGCCCGTACAACTCCCGCTGCACGGCAGACCTGGGGGCTCAGTACCTCACTTTCACCCCTCAGTACTCTGAGAGACATCCAAGTTTCTATGATGAGCTGTTAGCTAATAGGGTTTTGAAGCCCCTGACATCCTCTGTAGAAGGAATGGTGGTGAAAGAAGGAGAATGCAACTTTTTGGCACCTCAAGGAGTCTCCTCAATTGTCAAGTATTTTTTAAGAGAATCAGGGGTGGATATCTTCTATGAACACCGGGTAACCAAGGTCTTCCTCAGAAGTGGCAAATGGGAGGTTCACAGAGAAACGGGACCTGCGGAGGAGTTGGACATCGTCATCCTCACGATACCAGTTCTGCAAATCCTTCAGCTTCAAGGTGACATTGTGAACACTGAGGAGACCGAGTCGCAGAGAAGTGAGGAAACCGAGGCGCAGAGAAGTGAGGAAACCGAGGTCACCTGGCAGCCAAGGGGAGGAGCCGAAATTAGAACTCACGTCGTCTGACGACTCCCAGGGCCCTGTTTTTTCCACTAGGCCATGCTGCTTCTCTTTTCCTTATATACAATTGCTTGCTTAATACATTTTGTTAATGTCCATTTTGTATTTTGTTACTGAGGTGTACATCCCCTTGATTCTATTTATTGTGATTATGTTGTCTTGTTTTTGTCCGTCTGTCTCCCCCGATTAGACTGTGAGCCCGTCATTGGGCAGGGATTGTCTCTATCTGTTGCCGAATTGTACATTCCAAGTGCTTTGTACAGTGCTTTGCACATAGTAAGCACTCAATAAATACTATTGAATGAATGAATGAATAATCGGGGGAGAAAGACGGACAAAAACAAGACAACATAATCACGATAAATAAAATCAAGGGGATGTACACCTTATTAACAAAATAAATAGGGTAATGAAAATATATACAAATATATACAAATGAGCACAGTGCTGAGGGGAGGGGAAGGGAAAGGGGGAGGAGCAGAGGGAAAGGGGACTTAGCTGAGGGGGGGGAAGGGGGGAAGGGGGAGGGAGCAGAGGGCTGAGGGGGAGCAGAGAGGGAGCAGAGGGAAAAGGGGAAGCTCAGTCTGTGAAGTCCTCTTGGAGGAGGTGAGCTCTCAGTAGGGCTCTGAAGAGGGGAAGAGAGTTGGTGGAGGTGAGGAGGGAGGGCATTCCAGGGCAGAGGTAGGATGTGGCCCGGCGGTTGACGGCGGGATGGGCGTGAACAGGGGACGGTGAGGAGGTGGGCGGCAAAGGAGCGGAGCGTGCGGGGAGGGGCAGTAGAAAGAGAGAAGGGAGGTGAGGTAAGAGGGGGCAAGGGGATGGAGAGCCTTGAAGCCCAGATTGAGGAGTTTTTCTTTCGTGCGGAGGTTGATAGGCAACCACTGGAGGTTTTTGAGGAGGGGAGTGGCATGCCCAGAGCGCTTCTGCAGGAAGATGATCCAGGCAGCGGAATGAAGAATAGATGGGAGTGGGGAGAGACAGGAGGAAGGGAGATCAGAGAGAAGGCTGACACAGTAATCCAGCTGAGATATTATGAGAGCTTGTACCAGTATGATAGCCGTTTGGATGGAGAGGAAAGGGCGGATCTTGGCGATATGGTAAAGGTGAGACCGGCAGGTGTTGGTGATGGATTGGATGTGTGGGGTGAAGGAGAGAGCTGAGTCAAGGGTGACACTAAGGTTGCAGGCTTGAGAGATGGGAAGGATGGTTGTACCATCCACAGTGACAGGGAAGTCGGGGAGAGGACCGGGCTTGGGAGGGAAGATGAGGAGCTCAGTTTTAGACATGTTGAGTTTTAGGTAGCGGGCAGACATCCAGGTGGAGAGGTCCTGGAGGCAGGAGGAGATACGAGCCCGGAGGGAGGGGCAGAGAACAGGGGAGAAGATGGAGATTTGGGTGTCATCTGCATAGAGGTGATAGTTGAAGCCGTGGGAGCAAATGAGTCCACCAAGGGAGTCAGTGTAGATGGAGAACGGAAGAGGGCCAAGAATTGACCCTTGAGGAACCCCTACAGTTAGTGGATGGGAGGGGGAGGAGGAGCCCGCTAAGGAGACTGAGAATGACCGGCCAGAAAGATAAGACGAGAACCGGGAGAGGACGCAGTCCGCGAAGCCGAGGTGAGATAAGGTGTGGAGGAGAAGGGGATGGTGGACAGTGTCAAAGGCAGCTGAGAGGTCGAGGAGGAATAGGATAGAGTAGGAGCCATTGGATTTGACAAGAAGGAGGTCATGGGTGACCTCTAAAAGAGCAGTCTCAGTAGAGTGGAGGGGATAAATATTATATCCCCTCCACTCCCCTCCCCAGTAATAATAATAATTATGGTATTTGTTAAGTGCTTACTATGTGTCAAGCACTGTTCTAAGCACTGGGGTAGATACATGGTAATCAGGTTGTCCCACGGGGGGCTCACAGTCTTAATCCCCAATTTGCAGATGAGGTAACTGAGGCATACAGAAGTTAAGTGACTTGTCCAAAGTCACACATCTGACAAGTGGCGGAGCCAAGATTAGAATTCAAGACCTCCGACTCCCAAGCCCGTGCTCTTTCCAGTAAGCTGTGCTCCTAGTCTATTCAGTAAGCCCTTCATATATAGCATCATCACTATGAAAATAGCATAAATGTATTTACAGTGGAAGTATTTACTCTGCTGGGTGAAAGAACATCACTTTGGGAATGGTTACAACAATAACTGGGATATTTATACTTATTCCAACCACCACTGGCCCAAATTAAATAACAGCTGTGCCACTGTGTCTATGCAGTTGGGAGAGGGGCCCTTGGGAGGAAATCAAATCTTTAGAGGAGCCTCATGGCTTAGTGGAAAGAGCACAAGCCTGCGAGCCGGAAGATTTGGGTTCTAATCCCAGGGCTGCCACTTGTCTGCTGAATGACCTTGGGCAAGTCATGTAACTTCTCTGGGTCTTAGTTTCTTTTTCTGTAAAATGCGGATTAAATCCACTCCCTCCTACCTAGACTGTGAGCTCCATGTCGGACAGAGACAGAGTCCAAACTGATTAACTTGCATCTACTTCATTGCTTAGAACAATGCTCGGCACGTGGGAAACACTTAGCAAAAACCATCATTCATTCATTCATTTGTCTTGATTGAGCGCTTACCATGCAGAGCACTGTACTAAGTGCTTGGGAGAATACAATATAACAATATAACGGGCACATTCGCTGCCCACAATGAGCTTATAGTCTAGAGGGGGAGGAATCAGACATTAATAAAATAAATGAATTACAGATACATAAGTGCAGTGGGGCTGGGAAGGGGGAACAAACAAAGGGAGTGAGTCAGGGCGATGCAGAAGGGAGTGGGAGAAGAGGAAAGGGGGTATTAGTCAGGGAAGGCCTCTTGGAGGAGGTGGGCCTTCAATAAGGCTTCAAAGTTGGGGAGAGTCTGTGGGATTTGAGGAGGGAGGGCGTTCCAGGCCAGAGGCAGGATGTGGGCCAGGGGTCGGTGGCAAGACAGATGAGATGGAGGCCCACTGAGAAGGTCAGGACTACAGGAACCGAGTGTGCGGGCTGGGTAATAGAAAGAGAGAAGTGAGGTGAGGTAGGAGGGGGCAAGGTGATGGAGGGCTTTAAAGCCAATGGTAAGGGCTTTTTGTTTGATATGAAAGTGGATGGGCAACCACTGGAGTTTTCTGAGGAGGGGGGTGACATGTCCTGACTGCTTTTGTAAAAATGGTTCGTGCAGCAGCGTGAAGTGTGGACTGGAGTGGGGAGAAACAGGAGACTGGGAGGTCAGCAAGGAGGCTGATGCAGTTATCCAGGCAGGATAGGATGAATGATTGTATTAATATGGTAGGTTTTAGGTGACCTGGAAATGCAAAAGTTGCAGATGGGGGTTATTGGGTCAGGAGATGAGAGGTTAATCATTTAATCATCAGTGGGGAGAGTCAGGAGGCAGGGAGGTGAGCAAGGAGGCTGATACAGTAATCCGTGTGGGAACTTGGGTCTTGGAGCTGGGGCTGGGAGCCGGAAGCTCTGGACATTTGGAGGGAGTTTTCTGGTCCAGCTGGTACAAAAATAAAGCCTCCCCGTCATTTTGCTTTTGGTGCCCTGTGCAAGAAAAATTCAGGGGGAGAATCGGAAGCCGAGAACTCATCGTGACTGGCCAAATCAGAACCCATGGACCCTGTGGATGATTCGTCTTTGTTTTACTGAACTTGGGAGTTTCACTACACGGCGGCACTCAGAATTACTGGGGTCAACAGTGAAGAAATCCATGAAGCGAAATGGAGAACCCCGTGAAAACTTTCTTTATTTTTTGGAACGAGTCAGAACATTTCACAGCCATTGATGTGACTGTAAGAGTGAAAGACAGCGAGTCACCCCCACTGTGCACTCCCTTGTTCTCCCAATCCCATTTACCACATTCATCCGTGGCCCTCCCGCTCTCTTCTGGCCTGGTCACGTTGCTCCCGCCCCTCCCTCCGGTTTCTGGGTCTAACAGAGGAGAAACCGGTGGACAAAGATAATAATAAAATTAATAATAATTACGGTATTTGTTAAGTGCTTACTATATGCCAGGTACTGTATTAAACACTGGGGCAGATATAAGCAAATCGGGTTGGACATAGTCCTAGTCCCATGTGGGGCTCGCAGTTTCAATCCTCATTTTACAGATGAGGTAACCAAAGCACAGGGAACAAAAGTGACTTGCCCAAGGTCACACAACAGACAAGTGGCAGACCCGGGACTAGAACCCATCACCTTCTAACTCCCAGGCCTGTGCTCTATCCACTACGCCATGCTGCTTCTCTACAGACCTTGGCTCTGCCACTTGCCTGTTGTGTGACCTTGGGCAAGTCGCTTCACTTCTCGGGGCCTCAGTTACCTCATCTGTAAAATGGGGATTGAGACTGTGAACCCCACGTGGGACAGGGGACTGTGTCCAATCCAATTTGCTTGTATCCACCCCAGTGCTTAGTACAGTGCCTGGCACACAGTAAGCGCTTAACAAATACCAGAATTATTATTATTATCATTATTATTATTACTACAGACCCTGGGAAAGCCCGAAGATACACCCTGTCCTTGTGAGCACTCCCACCACCAGGCCCCACAAGTGTGAAGGAAGAGCCAAGGGGATCCAATGAGGCGAAAAGGGCACACAGGTAATTTGTACCAGATGCCTGCCTCCATTGAACCATAACAAAAGCAGTTCCAGAGGATGGAGGTGTGGAACATGCCCATGGAGCTCCATAGCAGTGCAAGGAGCACGGAAAAGAAGGGGCAGAGCTGAAAGGAGGCCCGAGCTCAGAACTACTGGCTTCCACACATTTATTACCAAGGTTTCCTCTTCTAAGCAGGTGTGGGCTAGGGGGCTGGGGTCACCTTGTGGGCTGGTGATGGGCCACACGATCCTGTTATCTATTATAAAAGCAATGCAGATGAAAGAAGCTGTGGGGGGTGGGGGAGGGAAGGGAAGGGAGAGAAAGAGATAGGGAAAGGAATGGAGAGGGAGGGAGAGAGAATGGAAGATGAAGGGAGAGGAGAGAGTGAAAGGGAGGGAGAAAGGGAGATAAAGGGAGAGAAGAGGAGGGAGTGAAAGGAGGAGAGGGAAAAGGGAGAGAAAGGGATAAAGAAAAGGTAAAGAGAAAGGGAGAGAGAGGGAGAAAGTGAGAGAGAGAAAAGGAGGGATAAAGAGTAAGGGAGATAAAGGGAGAGAAAAGGAAGGAGTGGAAGGGAGGGAGTGGAAGGGAGGGAGGGGGAGAGAGGAAGGGAGAGAGGGATAGAGAAAAGGGAGAGAGAGTGAAAGGGAGAGAAAGGAACAGAGGAAGGGAGAAAGAGAGATAAAGGGAGAGAAGAGAGCAAAAGGGAGGGAGGGGGAAAGGAGAGAAAGGGAAAAAAAGGAGAGAGTTAAAGGGAGGGAGAGAAAGAGAAAGGGAGAGAAAAATGGAGAGAAAAGGAGAGAGGGAGGGAAGCAAGGGGGGGAGGGGGAGAGGGAAGGAGAGAGGGAGAAAGCTCCTTCAGTGCAGGGGTGGCATCTGTTACTTGGACTGATTGCATATGTTCCCCAGGGTCCAGGTGGGCACTCAGCACCCAAGAGGCAGTCAATAAAGGCCACTGGGACAGCTGCTGATTGTGCTGAGGGTAGGGGCTGGGGGCCAGGGGCCAGGGAGAGAAAGAGGAGTGGAAGTTTTCCCTTGATCTGGTCCCTGCTAAGGAGGAAGAATTAGGTGAGGATTTAAAAGTGGGATGCAGACCCCAGTTCCCGGACTTCAAAATATATTCTGAGACCCGGAGGCGTACTTAGGAGGCAGCGTGTCCTAGTGGAGAGAGCACGGGCCTGTGGGTTCCAATTCCACCTCCGCCACTTGTTTGTCGTGTCTCTTAAATTATCTGTATCTCGGTTTCCTCATTTGGAAAGTGGGAGTTACATATGTTTTCCCTCCTTCTTTAGACTATGAGCCTCACGTGAGGCCAGGATGGGGTTATAGGTTGGGGTCTGAGTTGCTTGTATTCTGTTTGGTACAGTGCTTGGCACATAGAAAGCACTCAACAAATGCCAAAAGTGCTGCTATTATTATTTACTAAACAAAAAGGGATCTTACAGGCAAACATTCGGGGGCAATTTATAAGACGACGAGGAAGAAATTCAACAGGAGAGGATGAGTCCAGCTACTGTAACCTAGAAGGAATAAACAAGCCAAGGCCTGTCATAAAGGAAAATCCAACTCCCCCACAGCAGAATTGTTCATCAAATTTGATTAATCTTTAGAGAAAGAAAAACTAACTCACCAATCCACCGAGGGCACATGGACCACAAAGGACTGGTGTGACCAGTTGCATCAAGAGCCATGACATTTGGAAAATATCCTGATTTTCGTTGAATCTGTTGATGCCAGAGACATTTGTGGAGTTTTCCAAGAATTCACCCACCTATGATCCTGTGGGGGATTTGCCCTTTCTTTCTGTTTCCAAGGACCTCCCATCTGAAGATGCTGGGGCTCCCTTCAGGCACAGTAGGCAACTCTTTTGACGGATCCAGAGTTTGGGCGGGTTTCTCGATCGTCGAAGGGAAGCGGCCGGAAGGGTGACGTGTGCAGCATTCTGCTGAATTCTAGTTCACCTCGTCCGCTTAGGGGTCGAAGTCAAGACAGGACAAAGAGAATTTGCCATGGAGCACGGCAGGGGTTTGTGACCTGGGTAGCTCGAGTTCTGGAGGAAGTGTGAGTTCCCCAAGGTGGCCGCAGGAAACAGGGCCGGCCGATGTCTTGCTTTTCCCAGAGGAGTCTGGAAGATGCCCCGAGGCTCTGAGGTTGAAGTGGCCCTCTGGGACCTCCACTCTGGACTGTTTGATGGAGTGGACAGATCGCTCCGTAGATTTCTCTTTTGGTTTAAGCTTGGTGTGAAGCTGGCTTCCTTCTGACTTCCTCTTCTTGTCAGGATTGTGGATGGATTCCCCCTTAAGCTTCACAATCCAGCAGTGGTATTTACTGTGCGCTTATTATGGGTCGGGCACTGTTCTGAGTAGCATGGCTTAGAGGACAGAGCAAGGACCTGGGTTCTAATTCCGGCTCTGCCACATGTCTGCTGGGTGACCCTGGTCAAGTCACTTCACTACTCTTAGAGAAGAAGCATGGCTTAGTGGAAAGAGTATGGGCTTGGGAGTCAGAGATTGTGACTATAGAGGTCACTATAACACTATAGGTTGTGCTATAGAGGTTGTGGGCTCTAATCCCGGCTCTGCCACTTATAATAATAATGTTGGTATTTGTTAAGTGCTTACTATGTGCAGAGCACTGTACTAAGCGCTGGGGTAGATACAGGGTCATCAGGTTGTCCCACGTGAGGCTCACAGTTAATCCCCATTTTACAGATGAGGTAACTGAGGCACAGAGAAGTGAAGTGACTTGCCCACAGTCACACAGCTGACAAGTGGCAGAGCTGGGAGTCGAACTCATGACCTCTGACTCTGAAGCCTGACTTTGGGCAAGCCACTTAACTTCTCTGTGCCTCAGTTACCTCATCTGGAAAATGGGGATTAAGACCGTGAGCTCCACATGGGACAACCTGATTACCTTGTATCTACCCCAGTTGCCATTGTTTTTACGAGATGTTCTTCCCCTCGACTCTATTTATTGCCATTGTTCTTGTCTGTCCATCTCCCCCGATTAGACTGTAAGCCCGTCAAACGGCAGGGACTGTCTCTATCTGTTGCCGACTTGTTCATCCCAAGCACTTAGTACAGTGCTCTGCACATAGTAAGCGCTCAATAAATACTATTGAATGAATGAATGAATGAATGAACAGTGCTTGACACATAGTAAGTGCTTAACAAATACTACTATTATTATTATTGTTACTCTGGGCCCCAATTACCTCATCTGTAAAATGGGGATTAAGAGTGTGAGCCCCATGTGGGGCAGGAACTGTGTCCAACCTGATAATGTTGTATTTGTTCATTCATTTATTCAGTCATATTTATTAAGTGCTTACTGTGTGCAGAGCACTGTATTAAGTGCTTGGGAAAGTATAATACAACAACAAACAGTGACATTCCCTACCCACAGCAAGCTTGCAGTCTAGAGGGGGGAGGCAGACATCAATACAAATAACTAAAATTAATACATAAATGCTGGGGGGCTTGGGGCAGGCAGGAAGAGCAAAGGGAGCAAGTCAGGGAGATGCAGAAGGGAGTGGGAGATGAGGAAAAGTGGAGCTTAGTCTGGGAAGACCTCTAGGAAGAGGTGCCTTCAGGAAGACTTCGAAGGGGGGGAGAGTAATTGTCTGTTATAATTGTCGTGGTATCTCCCCCAGCACTTAGAACAGTGCTGGGCACATAGTAAGAGCTTAACAAGTACTTAAATATTATTATTATTATTATTAAGCACTTGAGAGAATTTAATACTGTGGAAATGGCTGACATGAGCCCTGCCCCAAAAGAACTTTTAGCTTAGAAGGGGCAACAGACATTAAAATGCATTACGGATAGGGGAAATGGAAGAGTAGAGGGATATGTACATAAGTGATATGGGGCTAGAGTTGGGGTGTGTATCAAGCGCTTAAGGGGTACAGCAGATCCAAGCATATAGGTGACGTGGAAGGGAAGGAGAATAGGATGGAGAAATGGGGACAAAGAAGGTCCCTTGGAGGAAATGTGATTTTAGTAGGGCTCTGAAGATGGGGAGAGCAATGGTCTGTTGGATAATAATTATGTTAAGTGCTTACTATGTGCCAAGCACTGTTCTAAGTGCTGAGGTAGATAGGAGTTAATCATATATAATAATGATATTAATAATTCTGGTATTTGTTAAGTGCTTACTATGTGCCAAGCACTGTTCTAAGTGCTAGGATAAATACAAGGCAATCAGGATGTCCCACGAGGGGCTCACAGTCTTAAGCCCCATTTTACAGATGAGAGAACTGAGGCACAGAGAAGTTAAGCTGCTCATTCAAGGTCACACAGCACACAAGTGGTGGAGCCGGGATTAGAACCCACGTCTTCTGACTCCCAAGCCCGGGCTCTGTCTGGGTGGGAGTTCCAGAACAGAGGGAGGATGTGGGCTAGGGGTTGGTGGCGAGATAAAAAAGACCGAGATACGGTGAGTAGGTTGGCGTTAGAGGAGTGAAGTGTGCAGAGTGGTTTGTAGTGGGAGAGGAGCCAAGTTAGGTAGGAGTGGGGAGAGTTTGTTGAGTGCCTTATAGCCGATATGAGGAGCTCCTGATTCATGTGGAGATGGATGAGCAGCCACTGGAAGAGTGGGAAGACAGATTTTTTAAGAAAAATGATCCGGGCAGCAGAGTGAAGTGTGGCCTGCAAGGGGAATTGTCCAAACATAACAGTGAGATTCTCTACATTCCTTTAAAGCTGACTGATAATCTTGAGGGGTCTTCAGTCGATCCGTTAGGAGAAGACCCATCTTACAATGGGTCATGGGAATGGGCATATATTTGCCAGTGGAACTGGAATTCTGTTTGATTTGGGACTGACCAAGATTGGGATCAGATCCTCCTTCTCAAACAAAGTTTCCAAGACCTTGAGAGTGGGAAACGGTGGAGAATACTGGATATTAGCTCCCAAGCAATTCTTCTCTCATGTGGGGTGTCATCAAAGGCTTGGACAGAATGGCACAGTGGAGTTAGGGGATGTTTTTTATAATAATAATAATAATAGTGATGGCATTTGTTAAGCGCTCATTATGTGCAAAGCACTGTTCTAAGCACTGGGGGGAGACAAGGTAATCAGGTTGCCCCACGAGGGGTTCACAGTCTTCATCCCCATTTTACAGATGAGGTAACTGAGGCACAGAGAAGTTAAGTGACTTGCCCAAAGTCACACAGCTGACAAGTGGCAGAGCCGGGATTAGAACCCATGACCTCTGACTCCCAAGCCCGGGCTTTTTCCACTGAGCCATGCTGCTTTATGTCTCTCTGGATGAAAAGCAGCGTGGCCTAGTGGAAAAAAGCACGAGCCTGGGAGTCAGAGGACCAGAGTTCTAATCCTGGCTCCACTCTCAGCCTGCTAGGGGATTTTGGACAAATTACCCAACTTGTCTGAGCCTCAGTTTCCTCATCTGTAAAACAGGGAACGAATACCTGTTTCCCCTTTCTCTTACATTGTGAGCCCTGAATGGGACTGGGACTGTGCCCGATCTGATTATCTTGAAACTATTCCATTACTTAAATACGGGGCTCGGCACATAGTAAGCACCGAACAAGCACTTTTATTATTATTACTACTACTAACATAATGATATATTGTGTTAATAACATAACAATTTATGTTAATACTACTAACAATGATAATAATAGTATCTGTTGCCGACTTGTTCATTCCAAGCGCTTAGTACAGTGCTCATTGAATGAAATACTATTGAATGAATAATAGTAGTATTTGTTCAGTGCTTACTATGTGCCAAGCACTATACTGAGTGTTGCAGAAGATACGAGCGAATTAGATTATACACAGTTCCTGTCCTACATGGGGCTCACTGTTTAAATAGAGGGAATAGTGATAATGATAATTGTGGTATTTTTAGTGCTTCCCATGTGCCAAACACTGTACTAAATGTTGGGGTAGATACAAAATGCTCCAGTTGGACACAGTCCCTGTCCCACATGGGGTTCCCAGTTTAAGTAGAGGAACTAAGGATTTCCCCATTTTACAATGGAGGAAGCTGAGGCACAAAGAAGTGAAGTGACCTGCCCACGGTCACACAGCAGACAATGGGTGGTATTGGGATTAGAACCCAGGTCCTCTGCTTTCCAGGCCTCTGCTCTTTCCACTGCATTACTGTTATTATTAGTAGTAGTACTGGTAGCATTAGCAGTAATAGTTTTGCTTCTGAATCAACACCTTATCATCATCACAGGAGAGTTTGCGTACGGTGATGAAGCTTAGAGCTCCGCCACATATGGCTACCCAGAATGGAAAGGTCTAAGCCGAAGCGTCAGAAAAAGTCGATTCGCCTGGGCTGGGCAGCAGCGGCGTGGGAAAGACTCAAAGCTGAATGATCAAGCGATCAACATGTTCATCAAAGACAAGGGCAGAGACTCAAGTTTTGACTGTGTGGAAGAAGGCGATGATACACAACTTTGGTGTTTCTACCAAGAAAACTCTATGGATACACGTACCAGAACGACTTTGTAGGAGGAGATGGGATGTTCAGAAGAGGGTGCATCCATGGAGTCGCTATGGGTCGGAAACGACTAGACGGCACCTGAAGTATTAGCATCATCACCATCATCATCAAACGTGGTGTGACAGCAGAAGAAATGGTTCACTCACTCATTCGTTCCATCATATTTATGGAATGCTTACTGTGTGCAAAGCACTGTACTAAGCACTTGGGAGAATATAATATAAAAACAGACATATTTCTGTCCATAGCGAGCTCACAGTCTAGTACGGGAGACAGGTATTAATATAAATAAAGTAAATAACAGGTATACACATATGGGTTCTCATCCCGGTTCTGCCACTTGCCTGTTGGGTGACCTTGGGCAGATTTAGGCAAGTCGTTTAACTTCTCTGTGCCTCAGTTACCTTATTTGGAAAACAGGGATTATGACTGTGAGCACCATTTGGGACAGGCTGATTACCTTGTATCTACGCCAGTGCTTAGAACAGTGCTCGGCACATAGTAAGCGCTTAACAAATACCATCATCGTCATCATGTGCTGTGGGGATGGGAGGGAGGATGAATGAAGGAGCAGGTCAGAGCAGCGCAGAAGGGAGTGGGAGAAGAGGAGAAGAGGCTTTAATCAGGGAGGGCATCTTGGAGGAGATGGGCCTTCGATAAAGTTTTGAAGTGGTGGAGAGCAATTATCTGTCTGATATGAGGAGGGAGGGCGTTCCAGGCCAGAGGCAGGACGTGGGCGAGGGCTCAGCAGCGAGATAGAGGAGATGGAGGTACAGTGAGAAGGTTGGCATCACAGAAACCAAGAGTGAGGGCTGGGTTCTGGTAGGAGGGGGCAAGGGGATTAACTGCTTTAAAGCCGATGGTGAGGAGTTTTTGTTTGATGCAGAGGTGGATGGGCAACCACTGGAGGTTCTTGAGGAGGGTTGTTGACCGTTTCTGAAGGAGAATGACTGGGGCAGCAGAATGGACTATGGACTGGAGTGGGGAGACACAGGAGGCAGGGAGGTCAGCAAGGAGGCTGATACAGTAATCAAGGCGAGACGGGGTAAGTGCTTGCATTAATGTAGTAACAGTTTGGACGGAGAGTTTGGTTGTGACGTGTGTGGCGGATTTTCCTTAATGTGGGGTTCACCAGGTATGTTGATTCTTGATTCTATTTATTTGCTATTGTTTTAATGATATGTTCTTCCCCTTGATTCTATTTAATGCCATTGTTCTCGTCTGTCTTTCTCCCCCGATTAGACCGTAAGCCCATCAAAGGGCGGGGACCGTCTCTATCTGTTACCGATTTGTACATTCCAAGCGCTTAGTACAGTGCTCTGCACATAGTAAGCGCTCAATAAATACTATTGAATGAATACGTGACCCCCGTTTTGTAGGAGCACTGATGGGTTTTTTAGGAGCACTGTGGAACCGGTGAATTCAATCGTATTTATTGAGCACTTACTGTGTGCAGAGCACTTTACTAAGCCCTTGGGAAAGTACAATACAGCAATAAAGAGAGACAATCCCTGCCCACAACAAAGCGGGCATCAGTGGCATCAGGCACCTTTAGTCTGGAAGCGTGTTTTGGGCAGGGAACATGTTTGCCAGTTTGGTTGTATTGTACTCTCCCAAGTGCTCAGTACAGAGTGAGTGGTCAATAAATACCACTGATTGATCAAGAAACAGCCCAAGAATGCTAGGTCAGACGCTGAATAGACGAGATGGACTTCCATGACATTTATTTACTGAATTATTTCCTCTTGTTATTTTGTCCTGTCCAACATGCTCTCTCTCTTGTTACATCCTCCTGCCCCCACTGTTTGCTCATTATTTTGTATTGTACCCTCACAAGCGTTTAGTACAGTGTTCTGCCCACAGCAATCGCTCAATAAACACCACTGATTGATTGATAGATTATTTCTAGCAATGTGCCTTTCCCATTAGATAGGGAGTGCCCTGAAGCTTGGGAATCAATCAATCAATCAATGGTATTTATTGAGCACTTACTATAGGCAGAATAATAATAATAATAATAATAATAATAATGGTATTTGTTAAGTGCTTACTATGTGCCAAGCTATGTTATAAGCGCTGGGGTAGATACATGGTAATCAGGTTGTTCCACGTGGGGCTCACAGTCTTAATCCCCGTTTTCCAGATGGGTAACTGAGGGACAGAGAAGTTAAGTGGCTTGCCCAAGGTCACACAGCAGGCAAGTGGCAGAGCCGGGATTAGAATCCACGTCCTCTGACTCCCAAGTCTGTGCTTTTCCACTGAGCCATGCGAATTCTTTATTTGGTACTTAGGAAAGTACAATCCAATAGAATTAGCAGACACATTCCCTGCCCATAATGGGCTTGAAGTCTAGGGGGGAGACTGACGTTAATATATTTTATAATATTTAATTTCAAGATATGTACATAAGTGCTGTGGCAAATACCAAATGTCCAAAGGTCACGGATCCGAGTGCAGAGATGACGCAGAAGGGAGAGGGAGCCGGGGAAAAGAGGGCTCAATCAGGGAAGGCCTCCTGGAAGAGACGTGACCTTACATGTCTCCTTGAAAGAGATAGGGGAACATGGGCCGCGATTCCGCTGCACTCTCCCGAGCGCTCAGCACAGTGCTCCGCGCTCGGAAGGCAGCCCTTGGATACCGCTGATTGATTGGCTGGTTCACCACGGACCCGAGGCCGACCCCGGTGGCGGCCGCGAACGGCGATGGGTGGGCTGGGGGTGGGGAATGGGGGAGAGGGAAGGGGTGTTGTTTTTATGGTTGCTGCTTGCCCCTGCTCCCCAGCCCCCAGCCCTCCACCCTGTCTTGGTCACCTCCACAGGGGCCACGGTAGTCCCCCTTGCCACCCAAACCGATGCCTACACAGGAGACGATGGGGCGAGGGGCACACAGGAGAAGCAGCGTGGCTCAGTGGAAAGAGCCCGGGCTTTGGAGTCAGAGGTCATGAGTTCGAATCCCAGCTCTGCTACTTGTCAGCTGTGTGACTATGGGCAAGTCACTTAACTTCTCTGTGCCTCAGTTCCCCCATCTGTAAAATGGGGATCCAGACTGTGAACCCCACGTGGGACAACCTGATTCCCCTGTGTCTACCCCAGCGCTCAGAACAGTGCTCGGCACATAGTAAGCGCTTAACAAATCCCAAAACGGAAAAAAAAGTGGCCGAGCCGGGATTTGAACCCATGACCTCTGACTCCCAAGCCTGGGCTCTTTTCACTGAGCCACACTGCTTCTCTAAGAAAGCAGCCAATGATGGAGAGGACCCCTGGGTCTGGGGAAGGAGTGCTTTCCAAGGGTTTCTGACGAGCTGGAGCATATGCTCTCGGGGCAGACGGACAGTGAGGAAACCCCTGCGCCCCTAGAACGAGATGGCCACGGTCCATCCGATCCCTGGCTAAGTACGAGGGAAGAGCAGCAGGGAGAAGCAGTGTGGCCCAGTGGAAAGAGCCCAGGCCTGGGAGTCGGAGGACCTGGGTTCTCTGTGTCTCAGTTCCCTCATCTGGAAAATGGGGATTCAATAACCGCTCTCCTTCCTGCTTGGATTGTGAGCCCTGTGTGGCCCAGGAACCATCTGACCTGATTATCGTGTATCTTCCAGCGTGGCTCAGTGGAAAGAGCAAGGGCTTTGGAGTCAGAGGGCATGGGTTCGAATCCCGGCTCGGCCACCTGTCAGGTGTGTGACTGTGGGCAAGTCACTTAACTTCTCTGCGCCTCCGTTACCTCATCTGTAAAATGGGGATTAAGACTGTGAGCCCCACGTGAGACAACCTGATTCCTCTGTGTCTACCCCAGTGCTTAGAACAGTGCTCTGCACATAGTAAGCACTTAACAAATACCAACATTATTATTCCCCAGCGCTTAGAACAGTGCTTAACCCACAAAAAGCACTTAAATACCACAATAATTATTATCAAACCCATTATTGTTGTTTTATTATTATTGTTAGTGACGGGCAGCAACCCGGCGGGTAGGGTGAGAGGGTGTGGCCAGGCTTGGGTGACTGCCTTCCAATAGGCTGGTTTCTTTCTTAGATCCCAGGACACTGGAGGAGATGAGACTTGTTATTGTCAACCCCCATCAAGAGCCCCATTAATAATAAATAATAATAATGATAATTCATTTATTCAATCTCATTTACTGAGCACTTACTGTGTGCAGACCACTGTACTAAGTGCTTGGAAGGTACAATTCAGCAATAAAAAGTGACAATCCCTGCCCATACCGGGCTTGTAGTCTAGAGATAATAATACTGGTATTTGTTAAGTGCTTCCTAGGTGCCAGGCACTGTAATAATAATAATAATGTTGGAATTTGTTAAGCGCTTACTATGTGCCGAGCACTGTTCTAAGCGCTGGGGTAGACACAGGGGAATCAGGTTGTCCTACATGGGACTCACAGTCCTAATCCCCATTTTACAGACGAGGTAACTGAGGCACCGAGAAGTTAACTGACTTGCCCAAAGTCACACAGCTAATTAGTGGCCGAGCCAGGATTCGAACCCATGACCTCTGACTCTAAAGCCCATGCTCTTTCCACTGAGCCACGCTGCTTCTCTGTACTAAATGTTAGGGCAGATACTAGCGAATCAAATTAGACAGAGTTTCTGTCTCACAAGGGGCTTCTAGTCTTAATCCCCATTTTACGCATGAGGGAACTGAGGCTCAGAGAAGTGAAGTGATTTGCCCTAGGTCACACAGCACATGAGTGGCAGAGCTGGGATTAGAACCCAGGTCTTTCTGACTCCCAGGCCCCTGCTCCAACCACTAGGCCACGCTGCTTCTCCGCCTGGAGAAGAGTAACATTTTTAGAAAACTGGCAGATCAACACTTGCTCTCGATCTGCAGGTCACCTGCCACTGAGGGGCCAGAATTCTAGAAATGTCTCGGGAGGCAGGGATTCAGGCTGCTCTGCTCTAAAAATAATAATAATAATGATGATGGTGGTATTTATTAAGCGCTTACTATGCCCCAGACACTGTAGTAAGCACTGGAGTGGATACAAGCAAATTTGGTCCTACATGGGGCTCACAGTCTCAATCCCCATTTTACAGATGAGATAACTGAGGCACAGAGAAGTGATGTGACTTGCCCAAAGCTCCCACAGCAAACAGGTGGCGGAGCTGGGATTACTGACTCTCTATCAATCGATCCAGGGTGTTTATTGAGCACTTACATTATGCAAAGAGCACTGTACTAAGCGCTTGGGAGAGTACAATATAACTACATTGGCAGACGCATTCCCACAGTGAGCTCACAGGCTCCATGTTCCTGGTGACTCGGGTCACTCCACTGTCACCCGGCCAGGAGCAATCCAGGTTCCCATTCTCTATTGTCACCCGACCTTCCATTAGCACCATTAGGAGGATCCGAACAAGAGAATAAGTGACTCAAACGCCCCTCTTCCCCACATGACACTTTATCTCAATCAAACGACTGCTCTTTCACAGCGGCTGAGAAGTAGCCAAACAGTGATAACAGATTACGCATTGTGCTAAATGCCATTTCTGAATTACCTCGAAATGTCAACCGAGAAATGGGAGGGGGATTAGCGGAGAATTATTTTCGGCGCAAGGCAGATGCTGTGGTCCCCGTCCGTCCCGGGGCTAAGGGGACACTGGGAATTCCATTTTGTGGAGCAATTCAAGTGGAAGTGAACAAGCATTCTCTAGCTGGGCCCAAAACACCCAAAGGGCAGATCTAAGAGGAAGTAAAAACGCTCTTCCTGGAGTCAACAGTTCCTCCTCCTGGAACACGGGATTACCGTGAAAGCCAACAGAGGCCGGGGCCTGGCCACTGAGGCCTGGTCACGGCGGACTTACAAAACCCCCCTCCCCCTGCTCCTCTCGTTCTGGTCCAGACGCGATGCCCGTCGGCCTGGTCACTTACCTCGACCCCGACCTGGCCCGGGCCTCTTCCTTTCCTCCCGTCTCCCCGGTCTCCTCTCCGCTGGGCTCGGCCCGCCTCCGGTCCGGATGGCATCCGTTCTCGTCCATGTCCTCCGGGAGCGGGAGCTCCGATTGTCCTTCTGGTCCAGGGTGGGAGCCCGAGGCGGGGGGCGGTCGCCTCGGGGCCGAGCAGGACAGCGGGGCTTCCTCCCTGCCGGAGGGTCTCTCCGTGGGCAGGGCCGAAGCCGTTGCGGTTTTGGCCGTCTCTTGGGTGGGCTCTGGGCCGCCCGGCTTCTCTAGGAGGTCCTTCTCCTTGGACTTGACCAAGTTGTAAGAAGCGTGGATGACCTTTCCCTGCGAGCACTGGGCCTGCAGGCTCTCGGAGGGCTCCTCCCTGCTGTCCTCGCAGCTCCCGCAGCACACGCACGAGTTGATCAGACAGTTCGTCGCTGCCAGACTGAGTTTGGGGGACCCGCTCCCCTCATCCTCCTCGCCCCTTTCCTCCTTCTCCTCCTCCTCCTCCTCGTCCTCCTCCTCCCCGGGGCGAGGCTCGGGCCCAGCCGCTCCGGCCGGGGGCGCGTCGGCCGCCGTGGGCGATTTGGGGTTGAAGATGACCGTGGCGGAGATCTTCATCCCGCCGGTGCGGTGGGCGATGATCTCAGCGGTCTCGGCGGGGTCGGGTCCGGCGTCCCAGCCGCCCAGGTAGAGCTGGGGCTCCAGGCAGGAGCAGGAGTTGGGCAAGGAGTCGGGCCCGCAGCCCTCCCCCGCGGTGATGGTGTTGTTGTTATTGCTCAAGTCGTCCTCCGGCCCCTTGGACGGGGCACCGTGGGCGGCCGCCTCCTCGACCAGGCCCGGCGGCCTAACGTGGGGCCCGGCGGCCCAGGCGAGAGCTTCTGCGGCCACCTCGGGCCCGGTCGGGCCTTCTCCCGCCCCGTCGAGGTCGTCCATGAAGAAGACCCGGTCGTCGGGGTCGGCCGCCCGAGTTGGGGTCGGCCGCCGGCCGGGCGATGCCTCGGGGCTCTCCCTGGGCCGGTGGGCCGGAGATGGGCAGGTGCTGGGCGGGGAGAGGAGGGAGGACATTTCGTCGCCCACGCGGTGGACCATGCGGTTGAGCTGCTCCAGCTCCTGCTGGTCGTACTGCATGGAGCAGGCCAGCTCGGCCTCGGGCGGGTCGGCCTTGGCCTCGGGCCGCTCGGAGGGCAGGACGGCGAGGGCCGGGGCCGCCACCGGCACGGGGAACTCCAGGTCCTGGGAGATGCAAAGGCTCCGCTCCAGGGCGTGCAGCTCCTCCTCCGTCAGTGTCTGCAGCAGGTCCCTGCCAGGGCCAGAAGGACAAATGGCCATCAGTTTCCGGGTCGCCAAGCCCAGGGGGGACGGGCGCAGCAGTGTGCGCGTCGCCCTGACGACCCCCGACCCAAACACCGTGACCGCCCGGTGCCTGGGGGAAGGGGGTTGGACTCACAGCACGTAGAGACCCCACGGAACTGAGAGCCCGGGACCACTTTTTACGAAAGCTCAGTCTGCTTCACTCGAGGGGCTATGCCCAATGGAGGGTATTCAAAACCCTACTGGATGGTGAGAATGGGGAGGAAGAGGAGAAGGAGGAAGACGATGGTGAGGTAGAGGAGGTGGTGGACAAGGAGGAAGAGGAGATGGAGGTGGAGGAGGAAGAGGAGAAGGATGAGGAGGAAGAGGAGGTGGAGAACGAGGTGGAGGATGAGGTGGTGGAGGGGAAGGAGGAAGTGGGGAAGGAGAAGGTGGAGAAGGAGGAGGTGGAGGAGAAAGAGGAAGAGAAGGAGGTGGAAGAGGAAGAGGAAGATGAGGAGGAGGTGGAAGACGAGGTGGAGAACAAGGTGGAGGATGAGGTGGAGGAGGGGAAGAAGGTGGGGCAGGAGGAGGTGGATGAGAAGGTCGAGGAAAAGGTGGAGTAGGAGGTAGAGGAGGAGGAGGTGAAGGAGGAGAAGGTGGAGGAGGAGGTGGAAGAGGAAGAGGAGGTGGAAGAGGGGGAGGAGGAGGTGGAAGAGGAAGGGGAGGAGGTGGAGGAGGAAGAGGCAGAGGAGGAGAGAAGGAGGAAAAGAAGGATGAGGTGGAAAAGGGAGGAGGTGGAAGAGGGGGAGGAAGAGGAACTGGGGTCCCTTTAGTAGTAATAGCATGAATAATAGTATCAATCAAGGCCCCACTGAGAGCAATGCACCATAATGAACATTAATTTCTCTGTCCCTCAGTTCCCTCATCTGCAAAATGGAGATTCTATCCCTGTTCTGTCTCCTACTTAGACTAGGAGCCCCATGTGGGACTTGATATCATATCTTCCCCTGCACTTAGTACAGTACTTGGAGCACAGTACGTGCTTAATAAATACCACAGTCACTATTACTATGAAGTACAAAACAGAAGTACAATCCCTGCCCTCAAAGGACCATCACCCTAATGGGGGGAGACAGACATCAAAATACCATCTACGTGAACCTGCAGGACATCGGACGTGGTCAGTCTGGGGTTGTGGTGTACAGCTGGGGTGCAGGTTGTCTCCGCCTTCTGGATGCTCATCGGTTGGGTACAATAATAATAATAATAATAATGTTGGTATTTGTTAAGTGATTACTATGTGCAGAGCACTGTTCTAAGCACTGGGGAAGATACAGGGTAATCAGGTTATCCCACGTGGGGCTCACAGTTTTAATCCCTCTTTTACAGATGAGGTCACTGAGGCCCAGAGAAGTTAAGTGACTTGCCCACAGTCACCCAGCTGACAAGTGGCAGAGCCGGGATTAGAACCCATGACCTCTGACTCCCAAGCCCGGGCTCTTTCCTCTGAGCCATGCTGCTTCTCTAGGCAGCAGTAATACATTATGGGAGCCACCCAACCCATCCAGGGCCAAGCACCCTGCTGCATAGTGGGAAAAACCAGTGCAGGGGAACCGGGCCAGGTGGTGAAGCTCCAGTAATAATAATAATAATGATATTTGGTAAGCGCTTACTACGTGCAGAGCACTGTTCTAAGCGCTGGGGTAGTTGCAAGGTCATCAGGTTGTCCAGGGTGGGGCTCACCGTCTTCATCCCCATTTTACAAATGAGGGAACTGTGGCACAGAGAGGTCAAGTGACTTGCCCACAGTCACACAGCTGACAACTGGCAGAGCAGGGATTCAAACCTATGACCTCTGATTCCCAAGCCCGGGTTCTTTCCTCTAAGCCACGCTGCTTCTCTAGTAGTCGCCGACATCCCCGCTACAAGAGTGATTGTGGCGATCGAGGTGGCGTGGCCGTGCAGAGAGAGGATGGAACGGGGAGATCCAAGTCTTCTTTTTTTTGTTTTTTTTTTTAATGGTGTTTACTAAGGGCTTATTATGTGTCAAACACTGTTCTACATGCTGGGTTAGATACAACTTAATAGGGCTGGTTACAATACCTGTCTCACTTGGGACTCCCAGTCTAAGTAGGAGGGAGAACAGGTATTGAATCCCCATTTTGCAGATGAGGGAGCTGAGGCTCAGAGAAGAGAACTGACTTGCCCAAGGTCACACAGAAGGCAAGTGGTGGAGCCGGGATTAGAATCCAGGTCCTTCTGACTTCCAGGCCTGTGCTTTATCCACTAGATCACACTGCTTCCCTTGACTCACCTCTGCCACTGGCCAAATGTGGGCAAGTCACTTAATCTAGTGGGTCTCAGTTTCCTTAACTGTAAAATGGGGATTCTACACCTGTTCTCTCTGTAAGTATTTTTCATGGCTGTTCCCTCCTCCCTCCCAACATTAGAGTGTAAACTCCTTGAGAGCAGGGAAGATGTCTTGTGCACCTGTTATATTTTCTCAAACACTCAGTAAAGCGTGCTGCACTTAGTGGTCACTGATAAATATCACCTCTGCTATGATTACTATTATTATTAGTACTATTTGTAAATTGGAAATTGGTCAAAAAATACCAGGGGAGGATTAATGCACTAAGCAGACATCAGTTTAACTGGCATTTTTATGACTACAGTCTCTTAAAAAGAATTTATTGCCTCGCACCCAGTCTCCTTTGCCTGAATTTAACAACTTTTATTTTATTAAAGCTTCCATCAATCATACTCTCTTTTGTTTTAATCCATTTTACCTGGCCCCTAAGTCAATTTTCTTAGGAGCCTGTTCAGACGTCAATTTTTGTAAATGGTAACAGTCTTTCTTTAGAGTTAATTATTCTCTGCGGGCTAAATTCAGGATTGTCACCACGATGAATGCTCAGATTTCAAAAGTATATAAATCAAAAGGCGGCCTGATCGCTTAAGACTATAAAAAGATTAATGAGTACAAGATCTGCCCTTGTAGGGGATTTCAAAGACACTTTATTCAATAATCTCCACAATTTTCAGTAAGTTTGAAGCCAATGAAGCTGCACTGAAAAATGGAAACTGAGTGTGCATTTCTAAAACGGTCAGTGTATGTCTAAAATCCCACTGCAGAGCAGTAAAGTGACCAGAAGGCATTAGCGTCCCAAGATAAGTCCAATTCTGGTAAGAGAATTTGAACCTGTTTTCTGATTATTCTAGAACTCATTTCCTATTGTGTCAGAAACAGCTGCGGGTTGGTTTTTCATGAGAGGAAGGGGGTGGGGGGTGAGAGAAAGGGGGAGAGGGACTGCGGGAGAGCCGGAGAGAGAAAATATGCGTTTGTGTGTCTCTGTGTGTGTCGTGTGTGTGTGTGACTTAAAAAGCTAATGCGGGACCCACGGTCCCTTCAGCATTGTATACACCCACAGACTATCCCTATAAACGTCAAAAATCATAAATACTGCCTTTGTTCAGCTCCAGTGAAAAGCATCCACTCCAACTGCTACCCTAAATAGTTTTGGCTTGGCCGGGTGAAATAATTCACAGTGTCTTTAAATCGAAGGGTTGAACCGTTGCCGTTCAAAGTTTAAAAAGAAGGTCCGTCCTCTGCCAAGTGGTCAGAAGAGGGCCGGGCCTGGGGGATGTAGCGGACAGATCTGCTGCTGCTGCCGGAATCCACGGGGTGGGAACAGCAGCCCCCAATTTCCTGATGTCTTCCCCAAACCACTTGCTGCGGGCCCTGATTTGCAGTTGAGTCAATCTCGCTTTGGCCCCGGTGGGGCAAGTGGGTCACTGAGGTAATTCCTTGTTCATCGACACATCCATCCATCAGTCGACAGCCACTGCGGTCACTGAGGGAAACAGCCTGGCCTAGTGGAAAGAGCAAGGGCCTGGGAGTAAGAAGGCCCCGGTTCTAATCCTGCCTCTGTCATTTGTCTGCGGTGTGGCCTTGGGCAAGTTGCTTAATTCTCTGTGCCTCAGATAACCTCATTTGTAAAATGGGAATTAAGACTGTGAGCCCTAGGTGGGAGGGGGACTGTGTCCAACCAGATTATCCTCTATCTACCCCAGCGCTTAGTACAGTGTCTGGCACATAGTAAGCGCTTAACAAATACTATTATCATTATCATCATCATGACCCCGACATAGTTTTTCCTGCCTTAAAAAAAAAAAAAAGGAAAAACCCAAGCCCAAACCCACCATCAGCATGAACCTTAGATTCTCTTTCTGGGGTAGAAGGGGTAAAAATGTACTCCTTTTGTCAAACAATCCAGAGGGGAATGAAACCAGAGTTCCAATGAATACCTTTCTTTTATAATTCACAGTAAATAAAGTACAGCCTGGAAAGGCCACTTGTGACAGTTGCAATATATTTCCTTTCACTACTGCTTTAAAAACATCACACCAGAAACGGGCTTCTGAAGCTTCTTCTGTGTCTTGATTTTCAAAGCATGACCTCCAGCCGAGAGGGTTTCATTCCGGGTGTGGAGAGCGGCAGGGGGGCCAGGATGGACTTTGAAGGCCCCTTATACCACAGTTTGAATCGGTTACGCTTCCCCGGGGTCCCAAGATGACGTCCGTCCAGGAGGCAAGTCAGTTGGCTTCCCCGTAAAAGGGAAACGCAGACCTCTTCCAGGCGATTGAAAAGTTTGTTGTTTCTGAATTGGATTTGGGAAGCGGGATCGATCACGCCGTAATTACACGGGGATCATTAGCACGTCATCTGCAAGGGCCGAACTGACGGCGTGGAGACAGATTTGGCTAATTCCTCGCCCGAGATCGTCGCTCGGGTCTCCAACTCGTCGGCCGGGCCCCAATCTACTTGGGAGAGGAGAAAGGCCCTGCGCCACTACAACAGATAGGGCGCGAACCAATCAATTTCTCCACCCGGATTCTCCATCCTGGAGTCTCAGGATCGAGGCTCAGCCACCATTCTCGAGCCCAGCCCTTAGAACACTACATGACACACAGTAAGTGCTGAACAAATGATGATGATGATGGCATTTGTTAAGCACTTACTACATGCCAAGCGCCATTCTAAGCGCTGGGGTACTTACAACATAATCAGGTTGTTCCACATGGGTCTCACACTCTTAATCCTCATTTTACAGTTGAGGTAACTGAGGCATAGAGAAGTTAAGTGACTTGCCCGAAGTCACACAGCCGACAAGCGGCGGAGCCGGGTACCATTAAAAAAAAGAGACACTCATCTAACCCGTGACTGAATGGAGAGTCTGGGGTGGCAGGGCCTCGTGACCTTTAATAGGCCAAAGGAAGAGAGCCGGACGTGGTTATCGTGAGTCGATGGAGGGATTTAAGGTTGAGTCTTGGCCAGCACTTGGGGAGAGGAGCAGGAAAATTGTCTCTAGAGAGTCAAGGGACAACAGGACACGATGACACCGAGACACGGGGTGGCATTATGCGATGGGAGTCGGGGAGGGCTTGTGGAAGGAGAGGCAAATCCAAAAGCCATAAATGGTGATGAAATGGGAAGTTCTACACTCGTGAGGCTGATCTTCCACTTCACATGCCAGGGTCACACATTTTTTAACAAGGAGGCAAAGGAAAACATCCAGAAAATCAAGTCGAACTTGCCTTATTTTTCTTAGCAAGGTGTGGAAGGGTCTAAACAGCTCAGACATATCTTCGGGTTTATGGTCCAGGTTCAAAGGCCCCTCTGAGTACACAACAAGCCCACTGCGTTCAAAACACAAAAAACAATTCTCACTTTTGACCTGGTCCTCAGGCAAAACAGTGAACCAATCAAATGACCGACGTGAGCTTAACACCCGAGACAACAGTCGAACTACTTTCCAAAATGCCTCTGTCCAGGAATCCTCCTCTCCATCACGGGCCTCGCCTCTCATTTTTGGCAACTGGAAAGCAGCCTGATGGAAAGAGTACAGGCCTGGGAGTCGGAGGACCTGGGTTCTAATCCCGACTCCGCCACTTATCTGCTGTGGGACCCTGGGCAAGTCATTTCACTACTCTGGGCCTCAATTCCCTTATCTGCAAAATGGGGATTCAATACCTGGTCTCCCTCCTACTTGGACTATGAGCCCCATGTAGGACAGGAACAGTGTCTGACCTGATTATTGATTAACTTGCATCTTTAGCATGGCTTAGCAGTGTGTTTGGCACATAGTAACAGCGTAACAAATACAATAATAATTGGCAGAGGATACCATTTTGGAAGCTCCCCTGCTGAACCGATGTGCCTGAAGGTGCCCTGCAATGAACCTACAATGAGCAGCACAGTGGCCCAACGGAGAGACAGAGTAAGGGCCTGGGAATCAGATGGACCTGAGTTCTAATCCTGACCCCGCCACTTGACTGCTGCGTATTCTTGGGCAAGTCACTTCACTTCTCTGGGCCTCAGCTAACTCATCTGTACAATGGAGATTCATCAGTCGGTCAGTCGTATTTATTGAGCGCTTACTAGGTGCAGAGCACTGTATTAAGCACTTGAGAGAGTATAACAGAACAGAATTAGCAGACACGTTCCCTGCCCATGATGAGCTTAGAGTTTAGAGGGGGAGACAGGGATTGATATGACTGAATAAATAATTTATAATACATAATTTATGGATATGTGCATAAGTGCTGTGGGGTTGCTGGTGGGCAAATAGCAAGAGTCCAGAGTTATAGTTTGAAATGCACAGTTGCTGCAGAAGGGAGAGGGGGTCTGGAAAAAGAAGGCTTAAATGGGGAAGGCCTCTTGGAGGAGAGGTGACCTTAGTAATGCTTTGAATGTAGATTGCTTAGTAATGCTTTGTGGGATTAATAATAATAATAATAATGGTGGCATTTGTTAAGCGCTTACTATGTGCAAAGCACTGCTCTAAGCACTGGAAAGGATACAAGGTGATCAGGTTGTCCCACGTGGGGTTCACAGTCTTTATCCCCATTTTACAGATGAGGTCACTGAGGCCCAGAGAAGTGAAGTGACTTGCCCAAAGTCACACAGCTGACAAGCGGTGGAGCCGGGATTTGAACCCACGATCTCTGACTCCCCAGCCCGTGCTCCTTCCACTGAGCCATGCTGCTTCTCTAGATTAATACTAAGAGCCCCATGTGGGACATGGACTGTGTCCAGTGTGATTAGCTTCTATCTACCCCAGGGCTTAGTACAGTGACTGGCCCACGGTAAGCGCTTAAAATATACAATAAGAAAAAAAAAACACTCTCCCAAAAAGGGCTATGTCTTTAAGCCCTGGCCCCCCGGCAGCTCTCAGGAGCTTGCCCTGTCACATTCACTAATAATAATAATAATAATGGTATTTGTTCATTCGTTCATTCAATAGTATTTATTGAGCACTTACTATGTGCAGAGCACTGTACTAAGCACTTGGAATGTAACATACATTAAGTGCTTACTACTTGCCAAGCACTGTTCTAAGCCCTTGGGTACATACAAGGTAACGAGGTTGTCCCACATGGAGCTCACAGTCTTAATCCTCATTTTACAGATAAAGTAACTGAGGCACAGAGAAGTTGAGCGACTTGCCCAAAGTCACACAGCTGATAAGTGGCAGAGCTGGAATTAGAACCCAAGACCTCTGACTCCCAAGCCCGGGCTCTTTCCACTAAAGCCACGCTGCTTCTCACTAATCCCAGTGCCACGTTCAGGGGTTGTTACCTGCAGCCCTGTGACGTGCTGAGCTCTGGTCAAGCTCGGGACACCAGTCAAACTCCCTCTAGATCCCCAGCAACTTTCCAGCCTAAACATGGAGGGCAAACACCCGTTTCGGCAGAATTGAGCGCCCCGGCAAATGGAATCAAAGGTTCTCGCGGGATTAGTCTGTTCCTACATTGGAAAGGCTGTCGACTTCTACGAAATCTGAAGAAAAACACTGCGTGGGCTTTCCAAAATTATCTATCATTCTACGAATGGTATTTATTGAGCCACTCACTGTGGGCAGAGCACTGTATGAAGCGCTTGGGAGAATACAGAGTTGGTAGACAAATTCCCTGCCCACAACAAGCTTACAATCTAGAGAGGGAGACAGACTTTAATATAAATAGATTAAGGATATCTATGCAGGTATAAAAAAAAAAGTTGGTCAGGTAGGAAGGAATGTTTGATTAGTTCTTGAGGCTCATGAAAGGTTTCCTTGCAAAGGGTCAGGGTTTGGCCTGGCGACTCCTCCAAGAGGCCTTCCCTGACTAAACCCACCTTTCCTCTTCTCCCTCTGCCTTCTGCGTCACCCTGACTTGTTCCCTTCATTCATACCCCTCTCCAGCCCCACAATGCTTAATAATAATAATTGTGGCATTTGTTAAGCGCTTACTACGTGCCAAGCACTGTCCTAAGTGCTGGGGTGATACAAGCAAATCACGTTGGACACAGTCCTTGTCCCATGGGGGGCTCACAGTCAAAATCCCCATTTTCCAGATGAGGTAACTGAGGCACAGAGAAGTGAAGTGACTTGCCCACAGTCACACAGCTGACAAGTGGCAGAGTCGGGATAAGAATCCATGACTTTCTGACTCCCAGGCCCGTGTTCTATCCACTATGCCGTGCTACTTCTCTAAGTCCATATCTGTAATTTATTGATTTCTATTAATATATGTCTCCCCCTCTAGACTGTAAGTTTACTGTGAGCAGGGAATGTTGTCTTTTGATCATTACATCGTATTCTCCCAAGCGCTTAGTTCAGGGCTCTGCACACAGTAAGCGCTCAATAAATACGAATGAATGAAGGAAGGAAGGAATGACTCTCTCAGAACCGGTAGGAGGAGAGATGATCAAGGCTGTCCTTTCCTTCCGAGCACTATTTTCAATCATCCGCGTGAGGATCCTGTCACGCCACTGCCCTCGAACGTGACACTGAAAATAATATTTCTTGGGCAAGAGGGGGAACGCGGGTAAAGGTGTGCATTAATGAAGCAGATCTGAGATGCAGGGAAAAGGAACTTTGGTCTCCCTCTTCCTGATAGCGAATTTGGCGGCAAACTGTCTAAGGGGTCTGGCTTTCAAACTGGGGATGTTCATCATTACAGAGAAGCGGCGTGGCTCAGTGGAAAGAGCCCGGGCTTGGGAGTCAGAGGTCATGGGTTCGAATCCCCGCTCTGCCACTTGTCAGCTGTGTGACTGTGGGCAAGTGACTTAACTTCTCTGGGCCTCAGTTACCTCATCTGCAAAATGGGGATGAAGACTGTGAGCCTCACGTGGGACAACCTGATTACCCTGTATCTAACCCAGCGCTTAGAACAGTGCTCTGCACAAAGTAAGCACTTAACAAATACCAACCTTATCTTTTTGCCTTTGATGGACCTTGTTCCAGGAAGCACATGAAAGCAGGCAGATAAAAGTGTTCAGTTCTGCCCACCTCCAGGCCCGCCACTTGTCTGCTCTGCGGCCATGGGAAGCAGCGTGGCCTAGTGGACAGAGTCCGGGCCCAGGAGTCATTTATTCATTCATTCAATAGTATTTATTGAGCGCTTACTCTGTGCAGAGCACTGGACTAAGCGCTTGGAATGGACAAATCGGCAACAGATAGAGACAGTCCCTGCCCTTTGACGGGCTTACAGTCTAATCGGGGGAGAAGATCATGGGTTCTAATCTCAGCTCCACCACGTGAATGCTGTGTGATCTTCACTTCTCTGGGCCTCAGTTTCCTCATCTGTAAAATGGGAATTAAGACTGGGAGCCCTTTGTGTCCAAACCGATTTGTTTTATCTAGCCCAGTGCATAGAACAGTGCCTGGGACATAGTGCTTAAGAAAAACCATAATTATTGTTATTATTTTTATTATTGAGTCACTTCACTTTTCTCTACCTCAGTTACCTCATCTGTAAAATGGAGATTAAGACTGCGAGCCCCATGCGGAACAGGGACTGTGTCCAACCCGAATTGTTTGTATTCCCACCACCCCCATGGTGTTTAATACAGTACCTGGCAAGCACTAGGTGCTTAACAAATACCTCAGTTACTATTATTCCTATAAATGGGAGAGTGTAGCAGTGTGCTGGTCAGGAGGACTAGGTGCAGGCAAAGGATGTGGTATTTGAAGGACTCTCTGGACAGAGAAGCAGCATAGCTCAGTGGAAAGAGCCCGGGCTTGGGAGTCAGAGGTCATGGGTTTGAATCCCCACTCTGCCACTTGTCAGCTGGGTGACTATAGGCAAGTCGCTTCACTTTTCTAGGCCTCAGTGACCTCATCTGGAAAATGGGGATTAACACTGTGAGTCTCACGTGGGACAACCTGACTACTCTGTATCTACCCCAGCACTTGGAACAGTGCTCTGCACATAGTAAGTGCTTAACAAATACCAACATTATTATTATTACAGACAATTTTGCCCCAGTTGACTTCAGAGAATAACCTCAGCAAACAACAAGGAGGCAGTGTGGCCTAATGGAAAGAATTTGGGATGGGGCGGCAGGGTGCCCAGGTTCTTGCTCTGGCTCTGCCACTGGCCTGCGGTGTGACCTGGGCAAGTCCCTTGACCTTTCTGGGCCTGTTTCATCATCTGGGAAATGGGTCTAAGATACCTGCCCCTTGGTAGTAGCTAAGCAGCAAGAATCAACGTGGTCTAGTGGGTAAAACATGAGACTGGGGGTCAGGGGACCTGGATTCTAATCCCGGCTCCACCACGTGTCTGCTGTGTGACCCTGGGTGAATCACTCCACTTAATAATGTTGGTATTTGTTAAGCGCTTACTATGTGCAGAGCATTGTTCTAAGCGCTGGGGTAAACACAGGGGAATCGGGTTGTCCCATGTGGGGCTCACAGTCTTCATCCCCATTTTACAGATGAGGGAACTGAGGCACAGAGAAGTGAAGTGACTTGCCCACAGTCACACAGCTGACAAGTGGCAGAGCTGGGATTCGAACTCATGACCTCGGACTCCAAAGCCCATGCTCTTTCCACTGAGCCACGCTGCTTCACTTCTCTGGGCTTCAGTTCCTTCATCTGCAAAATGGGGATTTGATACCTGTTCTCCCTCCTACCTGGACTGTGAGCACCACGTTGGACCTGATTATCTAGTATCTACACCAGCATTTAGTACAGGGCTTAGCACATAGTAAGTGCTTAACAAATACCATTATTATTATCATTATTAGGACCGTGCCAATCTGATTATCTTCTAGACTGCAAGCTCATTATGGACAGGGAATATGTCTGCTAATTCTGTTGTTCTGTACTCTACCAAGCGCTTAGTACAGTGCTCTGCACATAATAAGTGCTCAATAAATACCATTGACTGATTGACTGTATTTGACCCCAGCATTTAGCACAGTGCTTGGCACATGGTAATCAGCATGGTCTAGGGAAACAACAGGGTCTAGAAGCAGCGTGCCTTAGTGGAAAGAGCCTGGGCTTGGGAGTCAGAGGGTCATGGGTTCTAATCCCAGCTCCGCCACTTATCAGCTGTGTAGCTTTGGGCAAGTCACTTCACTTCTCTGTGACACAGTTTCCTCATCTGTAAAATGGGGATGAAGCCTGTGAGCCCCATGTGGGACAATCTGATTACCCTGCATCTACCCCAGCGCTTAGAACAGTGCTTGGTACACAATATATTATTATTATTAATATATTTGTTAAGCGCTTACTATGAGCAGAGCACTGTTCTAAGCGCTGGGGTAGATATAGGGTAATCAGGTTGTCCCACGTGAGGCTCACAGTCTTAATCCCCATTTTACAGATGAGGGAACTGAGGCACAGAGAAGTTAAGTGACTTGCCCACAGTCACCCAGCTGACAAGTGGCAGAGCCGGGATTCGAACCCATGACCTCTGACTCCCAAGCCCGGGCTCTTTCCACTGAGCCACGCTGCTTCTGTATATAGTGAGCACTTAACAAATATCATCATTATCATTTTTATTACTATCGTGGAAAGACCACGGGCCTGGGAGTCAGAGGAAGTAGGTTCTAATCCTGGTTCTTCCATTCTGCTGCGTGACTTTGGGCAAGTCTTTTCACTTCACTGTGCCTCAGTCCCCTCATCTGCAAAATAGGGATTAAGACTGTGAGCCCCAAGTGGGACAGAGACTGTGTTCAACCCAATTTGGCTGTATCCATCCCAGCACTCAGTACAGTGCCTGACACAAAGTAAGTGCTTAACAAATCACACTATTATTATTATCATTATGGTAAGTGCTACCCATTTAGCACGAGGAAATTCAAAATAAGTCAGTCAGTGGGCCGTGGACACCAGAGCCCGGAAACAGGACGCGTTGTGACTTTTTTCCCGGACTCCGTGCTGGGCCATCCTCCCAGTTTCCTGCAGGACCAGCTGGCTCGGCTCACGGCGCCTGGCCAAAGCAGCGATCCCAACCAGCGATCCCGCCGAGCCGTGGACCGTACTCACCAGACGATGGCTAGTCTGGGGATCGTAAACATCAGCGCTGGCTCGTAGTCATCGATCATGTCTTGGGTCAGGTATCCAAGCTTCAGGGCCCTGGGCAAGGGAACAAGGTGTTCACCGATCACTTCTAGACATGCCGGCTGCTGTTTGGGAGGGTCAGAGCAAGACTCGGCCAGCAAATTTAAACTCGGGACTGGGGCAGTACAACGGAAGCCAGAGAGGGCCGAGCTCCGGAACCCCCGGGGACCTGATTGATTCCCATCGGGGACGGGTGAGTGGCTCGAGGAGACGACGGGGCGGAGGTGAGCAGCCAGGACAGGTCTTTCCCTTCAGAAGGCGGAAAGGGGACAAGAAAGTCTGGAATCGATCATTCCATCAGTGCTATTTATTGAGCGCTTGCTCTGTGCCCAGCACTGAAGTGGGCACTTGGGAGAGAACCAGAGGGTAGAGTTGTGAGACTTGTTCCCTGCCCACGAGAAGCTCACGGTCTAGAGAGGGAAGACGGGCATCGAAATGAACTAATTATGGTACTTGTTAAGTGCTTACTATGTGCTAAGCACTTTTCTAAGCGCGAGGGTAGATACAAGTTAATCAGGTTGGACACAGTACCTGTCCCCATGGGGCTCACACTCTTAATCCCCATTTGACAGATGAGGGAACTGAGGCTCAGAGAAGTGAAGTGACTTGTCCAGGGTCCCACAGCGGAGAAGTGGAGGAGCCGGGTTTAGAACCCACACTAGACTGTAAGCCCAGTGTGGGCAGGGACTGTCTTTATCGTTGAATTGTACTTTCCAAGCACTTAGTACAGTGCTCTGCATAAAGTAAGTGCTCAATAAATACAATTGGATGATTGAATGCACCCAGGTCCTTCTGACTCCTGTCCGTGCTCCATCCACTAAACCACGGTGCTTCTCCAAATATAATTTACTAGTAGGGAAAATAAGGATATGTACAGAAGCGTTGTGAAACTGAGGAATGAGTGAATGATAAGTGCTTAAGGGTACAGTTCCAAGAGCATAGGTGATGATGATGGTATTTGTTATGCGCTTACTATGTGCCAAGCACTGTTCTAAGCACTGGGATAGTTATAAGGTAATCAGGTTGTCCCATGTGGGGCTCACAGTCTCCATCCCCATTTTCCAGATGAGGGAACTGAGGTCCAGAGAAGCGAAGTGACCTGCCCGAAGTCACACAGCTGACAAGTGGCGGAGCCGGGATTCAAACCCACTACCTCTGACTCCCAAGCCCGGGCTCTTGCCACTGAGCCACGCTGCTTCTCTAGGCGAGGCAGAGGGGAAGGTGAATAGGAGAAATGAGGCCCTAGTCAGGGAAGGCTTCTTGGAGAAGATGTATTTTGGGAGGGCTCTGAAGGTTAGAGAGAGCATTTATGAAGGGGGAAGGCACGCTAGGCCAGAGGCAGGATGTGGGCGAGGGGTCGGCTGTGCGACAGACAAGATCGAGGTACGGCGAGTGGCGTTAGAGGAGTGAAGTCTGCGGGTTGGGGTTCGGTAGGAGATCAGTGAGGGGAGGTAGGAGGGAAGAGAGCTGACTGAGCGTCTTAAAGCCACTGGTAAGGAGTTTCGGCTTGATGTGGTGATGGATGGGCAACCACTGGAGGGTTCTGAGGGGAAGCATGGTGTTTCCGGGAGGTAGACTGAAATATGGACTGGAGCGGGGAGGGATGGGAGGCAGGGAGGCCGGCGAGGAGGCTGCTGCAGTCGTCAAGTGATGAGAGTTTGGATCGGTGTGCTAGCCGTTCGGATGAAGCTCGTGAGGGCAAGGGAGGAAAGGCTAATGTCCCTCAGGGGAAACAAAGCCAATAAAATCATAAAATCCACCACAAATGGAAGGCAGTTCAGACCAGAGGTGGGGAATTCCCCCAGCTGGAGGACACGAAAATTCCTGGGATTTCTATGTGCTCTCCCGGCCTCCCATGGGTCCCAGCGGCACTAATCCATGGCTTCCGACACATGATCCCTATCCACTGAGAAGCAGCGTGGCTTAGTGGACAGAGCACAGGCCTGGGAGTCCGAAGGACCTGGGTTCTAATCCCGACTCCACCACGTGGCGGCTGTGTGGCCTTGGGCAAGTCACTTCACCTTCTCTGGGCCTCAGTTCCCTCATCTGTCAAATGGGAATTTAATAACAATAATAATAATTATAGTATTCGTTACGTGCTATGTGCCAGGCACTGTTCTAAGCACTGGGGTAGATACAAGGTAATCAGGTTGTCCACCGTGGGGCTCACAGTCTTCACCCATTTTACAGAAGAGTTAACTGAGGCACAGAGAGGTTAAGTGACTTGCTCAAGGTCACAGAGCAGGACTGTGAGCCCCATGTGATTCACGGACCTGATTAGTTCGTTTCTGCCGCGGTACCTGGTACAGTGTCTGGTGCATAGTAAGTGTTTAACAAATACCATAAAAAAAAAAATTCAGACAGCTCCTTTAGTGATGGTAAAGCGGGAGAAGGAAAGTAGGGAAGCACAGGGAAATACAGCCTTAGGCGCCACAGGTGGAAAACTCACAGGTGGAAAAACCGGAGGCATTCCGGACAGAATCCCTGACAACGGGTGTTTTCATCCCACCCCAATACTGGCTTTAACAGGAACCATTCTGTCGGTCCCAGACCCAGATCCTTCCCACCCAGGACTTGGCTGCAGCATGGCCTAACAGAAAGAGCCCAGGCCTGGGAGTCAGAGGTCGTGGATTCTAATCCCTGCTCTGCCGCACGTCTGCTGGGTGACCTTGGGCAAGTCGCTTCACTTCTCTGGGCCTCAGTTACCTCATCTGTAAAATGGGGATCAAGCTTGTGAGCCCCACGACGGACAAGGACTGTGTCCCATCTGATGACCTTATAGCTACCCCAGTGTTTAGAACAGTGCTTGGCACATAGTTAAGTGCTTACCAAATACTACAATCATTATTATTATTATTACCAAGAGACCTGAATTCTGGGCTGTGAACTATAGTAGATTGTTAAGCTCCTCACTAGACTGGGAAGTCTTTGAAGGTTGGGGACATGTCTATCAATTCTATTATATCATCCTTTCCCAAGCACTCAGTACAGTGCTCGACACCCAATAAGCGCTCAACATATACCATCGACTGATGGACTGATTGTTCGGTTGACTTGTTAGGTCCGGGCAAACTTGGCAAGAGGATCAACAAAATGCCGAGAGACTAGAATGAATCACTTGTGAAGCAGCCTTACCTCTCTACTGTCTCACAAAAAAGCACGATTACCTCTTGCTGCACATAATATTCTTTTGGAGACTTGACGGGTACCATAGCTGAGACGTAACTGAAATGACAACAGAGAGAGAGAGTTCAATCTGAATGAGGAAAACCTGAATCCTTTCTGCCCCTCCACCGCCCGGCAACGGTAATTATAACCTGAAACTCTTCGGGTCAAATCACTTTAATTATAAATCTGTCCCTTTGGGGTAATTTCACCAACATGGCAATTTTCAATTAGAGCCCCTGAGATTCAATTAGAAAATCATAAGCAATTTGCAGAACCCTCCCCCAGCCCATTTTCTACTAGGGAAGTTCGGCTCAGGGGCCTGTTTCGTCTAGTAGCAGCTTGGCGTCTGACCACCCAAAGCTTAAAAAGAGGAAGATTAAGAGAGAGTGAAGATTCGATTTGGGTCTAAGCACAGTGAATTCAAGTTCGTGCTTTTCTGGCAAATGACTCGAACTTTACTAGACTGTAAGCTTGTTGTGGGCAGGGAATGTGTCTGCTTACTGTTCTGTTGTACTCTCCCAAGTGCTTAGTATAGTGGTCTGCAAACAGTAAGTGCTCAATAAATACAACTGAATTTACATCAGATTGCGAAGGTGCCCGAGTGCAGGGGGAGGGGAGAGGGGCACCAAGCAGCCGCCCGAGACTACAAACTGCCCCTGGCCACTGGGGCGAGGCCATCTGCCCTGGGGCCACCGGGCAAGTGAGCTCTGAACCCGGGCATCCCACGGCCAAGTCCCAAATCACCAGAGACCCCGGAATTGGAAACTGCAGACAGGAGAGTCCAAGGGCCAAGCATTGGTGGTCCCCCAGGATCGCCTACCTTAGTTCAAACTCAGCAAAGAGGACATCGAAGTGCTTCAGGGACTCTTTCATTTTCTCCGTGTAAAGGTTCAGGTCCCTGAGGGCTTGGTCCCGAACGATGTTCCTGACTTCCTCCAAGCTCCGGGTCAGGTCCTTGGCGAGGGGCCGCATGGCCATGCTTTCGATTTCACGATTCATGATGATGGAGCCAGCCGCCAGGCACTGTGGGGACACAAGGGCAGCACACCGTCAACCCAGTTTTCACAGGAAAACTCCTGCGGGGAACAGGGAAACAGCCATTTCAAAGGTAATGCAGGGTGATAATAATAACAATAATGATGATGAGGATAACAGTAATTATTTGTTAAGCACTTACTACGCGCCAGGCACTGTCCTAAGTGCTGGGGTAGATTTATTTATTTATTTATATTAATGTCTGTTTCCCCAACTAGACTGTAAACTCAGTGTGGGCAGGGAATGTGTCTACTGTAGTATAAATGAAGCCCTTAGTATAGTTCATTCATTCAATCGTATTTATTGAGCACTTAACTGGGTGCAGATAAGAACTTGTGCTCTGCACAGAGTAATAATAATAATAGTATTTATTAAGCACTTACTATGTGCCAAGAACTGCACTAAACGCTGGGGGAGATACAAGGTAATGAGGTTGCCCCTCATGGGGTTCACAGACTTAATCCCCATTTTACAGATGAGGTAATTGAGGCACAGATAAGTGAAATGACTTGCCCGAAGTCACACATCTGACAAGTGGCGGAGCTGGGATTAAAGCCCACGGCCCCTGACTTCCAAGCCCGTGCTCTTTCCACTAAGCCACGCTGCTTATTGAGTAAGCACTCAATAAATACCATCGATGGTAATCATGGCATTCGTTCATTCTTTCATTCAATAGTATTTACTGAGCACGTACTGTGTGCAGAGCACTTGTACTAAGTGCTTGGAAAGTACAATTCAGCAACAAAGAGAGACGATACCCGTTCATAACGGGCTTAGAATCTAGAACTTACTATGTGCCAGGCACTAATAATAATAATAATGTTGGTATTTGTTAAGCGCTTACTATGTGCCGAGCACCGTTCTAAGCGCTGGGGTAGACACAGGGGAATCAGGTTGTCCCACGTGGGGCTCACAGTCTTAATCCCCATTTTACAGATGAGGTAACTGAGGCACAGAGAAGTGAAGTGACTTGCCCAAAGTCACACAGCTGACAAGTGGCAGAGCCGGGGTTCGAACCCATGACCTCTGACTCCAAAGCCCGTGCTCTTTTCCACTGAGCCACGCTGCTTCTATAGCCACGCACTATACTAAGCACTGGGATGGATACAAGCAAATGAGGTTGTACACAGTCCCTTATCAATCCCCATTTTACAAATGAGGTAACTGAGGCACAGAGAAGCTGAGTGACTTGCCCAAGGTCATAGAGCAGGCAAGTGGCAGGGTTGGGATTGGAATCCATGACCTTTTGTCTTTCAGGCCCATGCTCTATCCACCATGCCATGTTTTTCCCACTTAGATTGATTAACTGATACAAAATAATCAGGTTGGACATAATCCCTCTCCCCCATGGGGCTCACAGACTTAATCCCCATTTTACAGATGAGGAAACCGAGGTACAGAGAAGTGAGGTGAATTGCCCAAGAAAACACAACAGACAAGTGGCGGAGCCAGGACTGGAGCTTTCGGACTGCCAGGCCCGTGCTCTATCCACTAGGCCATGCTGCTTCTCAACCTCTTGGGACTCTCCCAAGCTCTCCATACAGTGGTCTGCCTCCAGTAAGCGCTCAGTAAATGCCACTGATTGACTGAAATGGGGACGACCCCCAAGTCACTTATGAAGTAAGAAAGTAGACCAAGTTGATGGCCCTTAGAGGCTGGAATTTGGAACACAGCCAAGTGACTGGCATAGTTCTGAAAAACAAAAACAAACCGAACAACAACCCTCTATTGTGCTATGCTAAAACACTGCCTTTTTATGCCTGGGGTTTTCTCCCGCCTCCTCTGAAACCTGCCCTCTTTCATATAACTGGGTAGAAGGGCAGCAACAATCTCCGGCGATTCCCGAGAGAATGTTTCCCCAACTTGCTGCGCCCGTCTGTACTGAAAAAGAGCAGACGCCGATGAGAACGCTTTACGTTCCAAAATCGGTTCCCTTCCCTGACGGTCAGATCGTGAAACCGATGGAGGAAACCGGTTAATTTCAGAGGAAAAGAGTTCAGGCCGATTTCTGAGGGTTCTCCAACACAGACCCACTCGACCACCTCGACGTAAACGCGGGGCAGACCGCTGAGCACAGCTTGGAAGAAAACCGTGCCATTAGAGAGGCCTTTGTGATGAGCTGGTAATTACTCCCCTGGCACTTAAGTACCGGCCTTAGCATAGGGTAAACCTTTATTTAACTAGAAGACTTTGTCTGGTGATTCATCGCTGCCTAAATTCCATAAAAGTAGATGCTTTCAGTCAGCGGCAGGTCTATGCAGCCTGAAGCCACAATCTCTCGCTCTTCCAGAATGCCATTTCGCTTTGGAGGGATCGACAGAGCTGACAACAGAGTGTCCTTAAGCCCTGTCTACATACCCCAAGTTCCCCAGGCAGCTACTATCTAGGCCTCACTGCTCTTATTTTTATGGTACTTGTTAAGCGCTTACTCTACGCCAGACATTGTACTAAATGCCAGGGTAGATACAAGCTGATCAGGTTGGATACAGTTCATGACCCACGTGGGGCTCCCATTCAATATCCCCAATTTATAGATGAAGCAACTGAGGCCCAGAGAAGTGAAGAGACTTGCCCAAGGTCCCACAGCAGACAAGCGGTGGAGCCAGGTCCTTCTGATTCCCAGGCCCAGGCTCTATCCACTAGGCCACACTGCTTCTTCGGTGGGGCGTGCCTTCCTGCCTTCGGCCCCAAAATACCCAAAGCACAGGCCCAAATTAATTCAATCGTATTGATTGAGTGCTTACTGTGTGCAGAGCACTGTACTAAGCGGCTTGGAATGTATAATTCGGCAACAGAGAGAGACAATCCCAGCCCAACAACTGGCTCAACGGGCTCACAGTCTAAAATGTACAGTAGCTATGCCCTCGGAGCTTCATGGAGGCAGGGTTATGGTGGGAGGGTTATGGGGGGGACTGGGGTCATGGCTCGATGAACTGGGAGCACTGGAGCCTTTCACAGAGTTAGAGAACACAGCTGTCCTCCTGAAGGGCAAAAAGCAGGCGAAAGATCTGAACTTCCATTCATTCATTCATTCATTCATTCCATAGTATTTATTGAGCACTTACTATGCGCAGAGCACTGTACTAAGCACTTGGAATGTACAAATCAGTAATAGATAGAGACAGTCCCTGCCCTTTGATGGGCTTACAGTTCCAATTTGCCAACCCCAAGCCCTGCGACTTCTATTCATTCAATAGTATTTATTGAGTGCTCACTGGGTACAAAGCACTGTACTAAGCGCTTGGCAGAATACAAGAGAACAATAAACAAACACACTCCCTGCCCACAATGAGCTGACAGTCTAGAGGGCCCCAGGAGCCCTAGGCCTTTGAAGTCTCCCTCAACTGCCCCTCCTGACCCACCCTCATGTTGAGATACGCCAGGAATCTGCCCTTCCCTCCAAGGGTTGGTGCAGCTGCTGCAGGCATTTTAGCAGACTGAGGACAAAAAAAAACAAAACACTGCATATTCGCTCTCCCAACCTCCTGTCTCTCCCCACTCCAGTCCATACTTTACTCCGCTGCCTGGATCATCTTTCTACAAAAATGGTCAGGACTCACCACCCCCTCCTTAAAAATCTCCAGTGGTTGCCTATTAACCTCCATGTCAAACAGAAACTCGTCACCATTGGCTTTAAAGCCCTCCATCACCTTGCCCGCTCCTACCTCACCTTGCTTCTCTCCTACTACAACCCTGCCCGCACACTTCACTCCTCTGATGCCGCTAACCTTCTCACTGTGCCCCGATCTCGCCTGTCTCGCCACCGATCCCTGGCCCACGTCCCGCCTCTGGCCTGGAATGTCCTCCCTCCTCAGAAAACAACCCCGCTTAAAAGCCTTACTGAAGGCCCATCTCCTCCAGGAGGCCTTCCCAGGCTAAGCCCCACTTTACCTCATCTCCCACTCCCTCCTGACTTGCTCCTCTTGCTTTTCCCTCCACATCTCAGCCCCAAAGCACTTCTGTACAGATCTGTCATTTTATTTATTTGATTTGTCTCCTCCCATGTAAACCATAAGCTCATTGTGGGCAGGGAATGTCACTGTTTATTGTTGTATTGTACTTTCCCAAGCGCTTACTAGTACAGCACACAATAAGTGCTAAATAAATACGATCGAATGAGTGAATGAATGTTTCCTCAAACTGCTTGAGTGTTGGACATCTCATAGGTTCTTGGGGAGAGCAGTGTAGCCTGGTGGAAAGAACCCGGGCCCGGAAATGAAGGGGCCTGGGTTTTAATCTCAGCTCCTCCACTTGCCCTTTGGATGACCTTGGGCAAGCCACTTCCCTTCTCCAAGCTTCAGGTGCCTCACCTGTAAAATGGGGATTCAATATCCAGTCTCCCTCCCTGTTCTAATAATGATGGTATTTGTTAAGCGCTTACTATGTGCCGAGCACTGTTCTAAGCGCTGGGGTAGACACAGGGGAATCAGGATGTCCCACGTGGGGCTCACAGTTTTCATCCCCATTTTACAGATGAGGGAACTGAGGCCCAGAGAAGTGAAGTGACTTGCCCACAGTCACACAGCTGACAAGTGGCAGAGCTGGGATTCGAACTCATGAGCCCTGACTCCAAAGCCCGTGCTCTTTCCACTGAGCCACGCTGCTTCTCAATAATAATAATGTTATTTGTTAAGCGCTTACTATGTGCCGAGCACTGTTCTAAGTGCTGGGGTAGACACAGGGGAATCAGGTTGTCCCACGGGGGGCTCACAGTCTTAATCCCCATTTTACAGACGAGGTAACTGAGGCACCGCGAAGTTAAGTGACTTGCCCAAAGTCACACAGCTGACAAGTGGCCGAGCCGGGATTTGAACCCATGACCTCGGACTCCAAAGCCCGTGCTCTCTCCACTGAGCCATGCTGCTTCTCTATTAGATCTGTTAGATCTGTTATGTTAGCTCGCATGGGACAGGGATTGCGTGTGATGTGATTATTTTGCATCTACCTCAGACCTTAGTGCAATGCTTGGCACATGGTTAAGTGCTATACAAATGCCACACACACCCCAAAAAAATCTCAGCCTCCCCACGAGACGGTTCGTTTAAAGCGCCGGCTCGCTGCCGGTTACCATCAGAGACACCACCTTCTTCTGGTGCAATTTTGAGAGAACTCTCAGCTCCTTTGGGCAGGAGGATCCCAAAGCAAGAAACTGGGGCTGGATAAATTTCCATTGGAAGCTAACAGCCACCCTCCAGGAAGTTCACCCGGCTCTGCCTCCATGGTGGAACACAAGTGTGTAGGAAAAGGGCACCACTTAGCTCAGTATCCATGATGGCAACACCAACATCAACAGAAGCAGTGTGGCCTAGTGGTTAGCTCCCTCCCTCCTCTCTACTCCCCTCCCCACCCCACAGCACTTGGGTATATATGTACATATTATTCTATTTATTTTATTAATGATGTGTATATAGCTATAATTCTGTTTATATTGATTCTATTGACGCCTGGCTACTTGTTTTGTTGTCTGTCCCCCGACTTCTAGGCTGTGAGCCCGTTGTTGGGTAGGGATCGTCTCTATTTGTTGCCGAATTGGACTCTCCAAGTGCTTAGTACAGTGCTCTGCACACACTAAGCGCTCGATAAATACGACGGAATGAATGACAGGGACTGAGGCCAATCTGATCAGCTTGTATCTACCACAGCGCTTAGTACAGTGTACGGCAAACAGAAAGAGCTTACCAAATGCCACAGGGGGAAAAAAAACAACCCCACCACAACAGGAATCTAACGGGACACGCCTCGCTTCGGTTCTGAGAAATCAGCAGTCCTGATTGATCGCTGTCCGGGAGTTCCCTCTACCCTCTTGGGTCTCTCGGACACCATTTTCGGGGCCTCGTTCGAGGCTCCCTGTGGCCCGGCTCCGGGGGCCGGGCGGGCGGCTCGGCTACCGGGAGAATCCAGCTCGGGGGGACGGACTGCGAGGAGAAGGGCGGCCTACCTCTGCTCCAAACCAGAGCTGTCCGGCCAGGTTGTCGTGCCGGATCTCCTCTGGGAACTTGACACAGAAGTCCCTATTGGCTCGCTCCCGGGGTATGCATTCGTCCATGATCTGGTTTATGATGTTCAGCACGTTATCCTGGAACAGAAACAGTCGACTCTCAGCGGGCTAGATTTAATAATAATAATAATAATGTTGGTATTTGCTAAGCGCTTACTAGGTGCAGAGCACTGTTCATAATAATGTTGGTATTTGTTAAGCGCTTACTAGGTGCCGAGCACTGTTCTAAGCGCTGGGGTAGACACAGGGGAATCAGCTTGTCCCACGTGGGGCTCACAGTCTTAATCCCCATTTTACTGATGAGGGAACTGAGGCACAGAGAAGTTAAGTGACTTGCCCACAGTCACACAGCCGACAAGTGGCAGAGCTGGGATTCGAACTCATGAGCCCTGACTCCAAAGCCCATGCTCTTTCCACTGAGCCACGCTGCTTCTCTAATGTTGGTATTTGTTAAGCGCTTACTATGGGCCGAGCCCTGTTCTAAGCGCTGGGGGAGACAGAGGGGAATCAGGTTGTCCCACGTGGGGCTCACAGTCTTCATCCCCATTTTACAGATGAGGTCACTGAGGCACCGAGAAGTTAAGTGACTCGCCCACAGTCACACAGCTGACAAGTGGCCGAGCCGGGATTCGAACCCATGACCTCTGACTCCAAAGCCCGTGCTCTTTCCACTGAGCCACGTTCATTCATTCATTCAATCTTATCTATTGAGCGCTTCCTATGTGCAGAGCACTGTACTAAGCGCTTGGAAAGTACAAATCGGTAACAGACAGAGACAGTCCCCGCCCTTTGACGGGCTTACACTCTAATCGGGGGATTATTAGTTCTCAGCCCTGGGGTAGACACAGGGTCATCAGGTTGTCCCTCGTGAGGCTCGCAGTCTTCACCCTCATTTTACAGATGAGGGAATTGAGGCACAGAGAAGGAAGTGACTTGCCCACATCACACAGCTGATGAGTGGCAGAGCTGGGATTAGAACCCAGGACGTCTGACTCCCAAGCCCGGGTTCTTTTCACTGAGCCTCGCTGCTGATTTCCCAGGCCCACGGGCGCGTTCCCGGTCGGGATGGGTTCCACTGGGCCCGGCGAGGGGGGACCGGCCCTGTGAGAAGAGGGGATGCCTCCTCGGGGCGCGTGGCGATGCCGCCTCCGTCTGAGGGTGGCACCCCTTGAAGGAGTTCGCGGGCAAGGGGGTGGCTGAGGCTGGCAAACCACTGAGAGGGCAGAGTTCCCCGCCCAGCCGGGCGTGAATCAACCCCCACAACCATCACACCATCATAGGCATGACACCTCTTTCTTTCTAACATCAGCGTGGCACATGAACACAGGCCTGGGAGTCGGGAGGATCTGGATTCTAATCCTGACTCTGCCACTCGGCTAGGTGACAGCAGCGTGGCTATGGGGGAAGCAGCGTGGCTCAGTGGAAAGAGCCTGGGCTTCGGAGTCAGGGGTCATGGGTTCTACTCCTGGCTATGCCACTTGTCAGCTGTGTGACTGTGGGCAAGTCGCTTCACTTCTCTGTGCCTCAGTTACCTCATCTGTAAAATGGGGATTAACTGTGAGCCTCACGTGGGACAACCTGATTACCCGGTATGTCCCCCAGCACTTAGAACAGTGTTCTGCACATAGTAAGCGCTTAACAAATACCAACATTATTATTATTATTATTATTATGTGACCTCGGGCAAGTCACTTCACTTCTCTGGGCCTCAGTACCTTCATCTGGAAAATGGGAATTAAGATCGGGGGACTGGGACCGTGGCCAAGCTGATTACTTTGTATCTACCCCGCACTTAGAACAGTGCCCAGCACACAGTAGATGCTTAACAAATACCATTAAATAAATAATAATAATTTAAAAATCAGCCCCTACTCCAGGCCGTGAAAGACTTAAATGGCAACAGCAGCAGCATGAAGGAAGTTTTAGAATGTCAGGGATGCCACAAGAAGCAGCAAGACCTAATGGATAGAGAATGGGCCTGGGAGTCAGAAGGACCTGGGTTCTAATCCCGGCTCCGCCACTTGTCTGCTGTGGAACCTTGGGCAAGTCACTTCACTTCTCTTTGCCTCAGTTCCCTCACCTGTAAAATGGGGATTAAGACTGTGAACCTCATGTGGGACAGGGACTGTGTCCAATTAAACTAGTTTGTATTGACTAGAGAAGCAGTGTGGCTCAGTGGAAAGAGCCCGGGCTTTGGAGTCAGAGGTCATGGGTTCGAATCCCCGCTCTGCCACTTGTCAGCTGTGTTACTGTGGGCAAGTGACAACTCGGTGCCTCAGTTACCTCATCTGTAAAATGGGGATTAGCTGTGAGCCTCACGTCAGACAACCTGATTACCTTGTATCTATCCCAGCGCTTAGAACAGTGCTCAGCACATAGTAAGTGCTTAACAAATACCAACATTATAATCTACCCCTGTGCTTAGTACAGTGCCTGGCACATAGTAAGATGAACAAATACCATAAACAAAGTGCCATGACTGTGACTGCTGTGACTGTCCCAGTGATTAGTACAGTGCCTAGCACATAGTAAGCACTTAACATATGCCACTATTTTTTTTAAAAAAAGGGTTTGTCAGGGCTGTGATGAACCTCAAATCCCGCTGATCCTGTCATAGTGTTCGTCATCTTTGTCTTTTCTATTTGTTTCCTCTTTACTTGTCTGTCACAACGCTATACTGAGAAACTCCTAGGGTCCGAGGACCAAGTTTTCATTTCATCCATGTGCTTCTTCCCACTGTTTAGGACAGTGCTTTGCGCATCACGGAACCAACAAATAATAATAATAATGGTATTTGTTAAGTGCTTACTATGTACCAAGCACTGTTCTAAGCGCTGGTTATCAGTCACAAGGTTATAATAATAATAATGTTGGTATTTGTTAAGCGCTTACTAGGTGCAGAGCACTGTTCCAAGCGCTGGGGTAGATACAGGGTCATCAGGTTGTCCCACGTGAGGCTCACAGTCTTAATCCCCATTTTGCAGATGAGGTAACTGAGGCACAGAGAAGTTAAGTGACTTGCTCACAGTCACACTGCTGACAAGTGGCAGAGCAGGGATTCGAACCCATGACCTCTGACTCCCAAGCCCAGGCTCTTTCCACTGAGCCACACTGCTGGTTGTCCCACGTGGGTCTCACGGTCTTAATCCCCATTTCCCAGATGAGGCCACTGAAGCTCAGAGAAGTTAAGTGATTTGCCCAACGTCACACAGCTGATAAGTGGCAGAGCAGGAATTAGAACCCACGACCTCTGACTCCCAAACCTGGGCTCTTCCCACTAAGCCACGCTGAATACTAGTAGTGGACACAATAAATGCTACTGGTAGCTTTACTAGTCCTCCCATCGGGCCATTGAGAGGGCCTTTGCTGCTCCAATCAATCAATCAATTGTACTTATTGAGCACTTAATGCATGCAGAGCACTGTACCAAAACATGGGAGAGTAATAATAATACCTGTGCTACTTGTTAAGCTCTTACTGTATACCAGGCCCCAAACTAAATGCTAGGGTGGGCACAAGGAAATTAGGTTGGAAACAGTCCCTGTCCCATATGGGGCTCACAGCCTTCATCCCCATTTTACACACGAGGTAAACTGAGGCCCAGAGAATAAGAAGAAGAAGAATTATGGTATTTGTTAAGTGCCTACTATGCGCTGAGCACTGTTCTAAGTGCTGGGGTAGATACGGGGTAATCAGATTGTCCCACATGGGGCTCACATTTTTTAATCCCCATTTTTACAGATGAGGTAACTGAGGCACAGAGAAGTAAAGTAATAATAATAATAATAATGGTGGCATTTGTTAAGCATTTACGGTGTGCAAAGCACTGTTCTAAGCGCTGGGGGGATACAAGGTGATCACGTTGTCTCACATGAGGCTCACAGTTTTAATCCCCATTTTCCAGATGAGATAACTGAGGCACAGAGAAGTGAAGTGACTGGCCCACAGTCACACAACTGGCAAGCGGCAGAGCCGGAATTCGAACCCATGACCTCTGACTCCCAAGCCCGGGCTCTTTTACACTGAGCCACGCTGCTTGCCCCAGGTCACACAGCACACGAGCGGTGGAGCCAGCGGAGTTGGCGGACGCCTGCCCTGCCTCCAGGGAACGAGTGACTGAATGGTCACCCGAAGAAAACGGCCGCGGCGAAACCAACCGGGGAATCCGTCCGGCTGCAGTCCGACACCAACCACTGCACTGCATGGCTCAGTGGAAAGAGCCCGGGCTTTGGAGTCAGAGGTCATGAGTTCGAATCCCAGCTCTGCCACTTGTCAACTCTGTGACTGTGGGCAAGTCACTTAACTTCTCTGTGCCTCAGTTACCTCATCTGTAAAATGGGGATTGAGACTGTGAGCCCCACGTGGGACATCCTGAT